>NC_042616.1:452542409-452842862 GCF_901001135.1 Rhinatrema bivittatum
ATTGGATCTTGATTTCTTAAAAATACAAGTGGCAGTGTTTTTGTGTTATATAGGTCATGTTTTGGGAAGATCTTTATTGTAGCCAGATGTTTCATGTTTTCTGTGGGCATGAAGCATATTAAACCTATTTTATGGTTCCCATACCTTCCTGGGATCTAAACTTGGTGTTTCCTTTTTGGCAGGATGTCAGTTTGAGCCTTTTGGGGGCTTTTGTTAAAGCTGAGTATCTTAAAGGCTGTTTTTCTGATGGCTATTTGCTCCGTTCATAAACTTTTGGAGTTGCAGGCGCGTTCTTATAGGGAGCCCTTTTTATTGATTACAAAGGTAATGGTCACCATTCATACAGTCCTTTCTTGTAAAGGTAGTTTCGGCCTTTTATGTGAATCGGGCAATATGTTTGCCCACTTTCAGACTATAAGTTGCTTCATGCCCTGGACATAAGGCAAATTCTTTTGCGTTATCTTAGGGTCACTAACACCTTTCAGAAGTGTAATCACTTGTTTGTTTTATATTCTGGGGTGCATAAAACTGAGGCAGCTACTAAAGCCATGATAACTTGCAGGATTAAGGAGGTAAATATGGCATCCTATATAGATTCTGGGCTTTCTCTTCCTAAACAGGTCAGGGCTTATTCCACAAGAGCTCAAGCTATTTCTTTGGCTGAAATGCAGTTGGTGTCCCTGTCAGATATTTGTAAGGCAGCAACCTGGCCATCTTTGCATTCCTTTTCCAGGCATCACCTCTGAGGTATTGAGAGCAGGTTTGGCAGCAGCCCGCCCTAATGTGGAGTAGCTTGGTTACATCCCAATCATCTGGACAGTCTGACTGAATAAAGTGGAAGGTGAAATTATTCGTACTTGATAAGTTCCTTTCCTTCAATCCAATCAGACCACTCGAGGACCCTCCTTGTCCTGCCAAACTTTCACATATTTGCGATTTCTTCTTCCATTTTACTGAACAACTGTAAGATATGTTCTGCTTCTGAGCAGGTAAGTTAATTCTCCTGTTCTTGTTCATATTATCTTTCTGCTTCCTTACTCTCCTGGAAGTCCATTGTTTAGAGTTAATATTATTGGGATGCAACTTCTGGCATAGTGATTAGTTGGTATTCAGCTTGTCTACAGTTATCTTATTACAGATAATACTGGCAGGCTGATGTCAGCATGGAAGCCTATAAAGGGTGATATCAGTGATACTGTTGATCTCTGTCTCCATCTGCTGTTCAGTGGGTAGAACCCAATCATCTGGACTAGTCTGACTGGATTAAAGGAGAGGAAATTATCAGGTGAGAACTAATTTTACTGTAAAATAGAAATCTTACACACACACTGTCCATCTCTTGTATTTCAGATCTGGCTCCCGCAGCAAGACTCAAAAAAGGTATGTGATTTGGCATTCTGAATTCCCTAGAATCCCTAAAAGTTTAAAGATGAATAACATGTTTCCTTATTTTTGTTTACCTTCCACCAATAACAATGTAAGCTGCTTCTGATGTGATTGCTTAGACTCCCTCCCTACCATTCTACCCCCATGCTTTACTACATTCGTGTGTAGAAAAGAGCACCTAATAAACCTATTTTTTCTGTCAATTAGCCATGACCAAGTGATGTCATCCGACAGTACCGAACGGTCCTCTGTCTTAGCTAGTAGAGTTTTTGCTGTACTGGGTATGTGTGGAAGCTTGTGCGTGGGTGCTCCTCTCAAGCCCCTTCAGACTTTTTTGTCCCAGCACTAGCACAGACGTGTATCTTTGTATCTGTCACGTTTTTCTGTAAACTAGTACTAATTCCCATCCAAGAACAGGGCAGTCTGGGCTATCTCATCCTCCCTTTCCCTTTTTCCCTCTACATTCCCTTCACTTCCCTACAGTTTCCTGTCACCACCTTCTTCTTCCCTCCCCATACCTGGTGGTTCTCTCTTTGGCAGCCCCAGATCTGTTTCCCTTTATGTACCCGGATCAGTCCAGACTCCTGGGTTTTGCCTCCCGTTCAGCAGATGGAGACAGAGAAGTTTTGACAGACTCTGCCATATATACCAGGGTGCCACCTACAGTCCATCAGTATTTCTCTGTCTCCTGCAGATGGTACAAGTGCGAAACATACAGTCTGGTGGTAGCTTAGTCAGATAGTTAACGTGTTAAAAAAAAACAAAACGGGGGTAAGGATCTCTTTATAAAATATTCCTTCAAAGAGGACAGAAAGGAGACAGTCTTCAGCCTCCCAGGGATTGCCAGGTTCTGAGGGCCCTATTACCAGCCTAGTGCAGCGCTGGGGGTGATACTGGGGAGCCCGGCTCACTCCACCAGTTGGACCAGGTCCCAGAGGCTATCGGGCAAGTGTTAAAAAAAAAAAAAAAAATGTAAATTTACCTTTTTCTTTCCCTGGACTCTCTCCCTTTCCTCACGGTCGAGTTGGGTCCCTCAGTGTGATTTTTCGCAGCAGTTTTCGTCTAGTTTTAGTGGCGGGAAATTTTGTTTTTTTTCTGAAGTGAAAATATGCCACGGAGGGTAGTGTGCTGGGCTTGTGGTGCCGCGCACGCGTGCCTATCAAGAGACGACCTTTGTTCTGTGTGTCTGGGGAAGAGGGAGCCTCCATGACACCTAGGAGGATTGTTTTTCAGGTCTAGTCGGTCTCCGGAGCTTTTGGGGACTTGCAGTCTCCTTCTATCGGCCCGTTCACACTGGTCACGGGAACGGGCACCATTTTGAACTCGTTAGTGAGCTCGGCGGCCCTGTCAGCGACGGGGGAGGGGAATCTCCTGCTGCCTTTATCTCCTCAAACAATGTTCCCTGAGGGGGACAGATCAGGAGGGCTGGGTTCAAAAATCTGCGTGGATATCCCCGAGGGGGGGATACAGATGTTCTTCTGACTCTTTTTCATCTGATTTTGTACTGCTTCTCCACAGGGCCTTTAAGGCCTTTAAGGCACGGAAAGCAGGGAAAAAGAGGTCGCTGGATAAGTCCTTTCTATCGGATCCTCCGGACAGGCCTAAGAAATGGGACAAGCCTGCTGACGTACTTGAACTCTCTAAATCAAAGCGGCCTTTGAGGTTAGTGACACCTCAGCCTGATTCCAATACTTCTACGGATTCCCACAGCCAGGATGAGGGGGATGAACCCTCTCAGCCTCGGCGGGGGGCTGATGAGAATGCAGACCAACCACAGGGGGTTTACCTGTGAGTCACATGTAGTGGAAGGGGACGACCCAAAGATAGTCTGACTCTTCAGGAAGGAAGAGTTGGGACCTCTCATTCCCAACTGGTGTATCGCCAAGAACACGCAGGTGTGTCACCACGCTTCCCTGTCCCCCGCTGACCCAGCTGCTCCCCGGCCCTCCTCCGCCCGGGCGGAACGCAGCAGGACAGCTGGAGTCAGCGGCATTGGCATGCTCTCTTCTTCCCGCCCCCCGCGGCCCAGAAGCGGAAGTGGTGAGCATCGGGTGCGTGCACGGGAAGAAGAGACCATGCTAGTGTGCTCAGCGTCGGCCCGAAGAACAGAAGAGAGACGCAGCCGGAGGAATGAGCAGCGCGGCTCGGAGGAAAATGAAGAAGGTCAACCCCTGCGGCCAATGGGACTCCTCCTCCGCGAGGGCTGAAAATGAAGGAGGTTAGGTTGGAAGGAGGCTGCTGCTGCCGCTAGTTCCGGGGGGGAGGGAGAGCGAGTGAATGAGCAAGCATGTGTGTTTGAGATCCTGTGTGTGTGTGTGAATGAGAAAGCTTGTATGTCTGTGATTGAGAGCTTGCCTGTGAGAGGGCATGAATGTAAGTTTACGATTGTGAACCTGTATGTGTAAATTTGTGATTGAAAACCTGTTTGTGTGAAAGAGTATGTGTGTATGATTGAGATCCTTTGTGTGTGAGAGAGATCATGTGTATGTATGATTAAGAGCCTGTGTGTATAAGTAAGGGAGAGAGCATGTGTGTCTGTATGTGATTGAGAAATGGTTTAGGTGAGGGAGCCCGTGAGTATGTGATTGAGAGCCTGTGTGTAAATGAGAGAGAGAGAGAGCATGTTTGTAAGCATGTGAATGAGAGTCTGTGTGTGAGAGAAAGACAGCATGTATGTGTGTGATTGAAAGCCTGTGTGTGTAAGTTTGAGATTGCAAACCTGTTTCGGTGAAAGTATGTGTGTATGATTGAGATCCTTTGTGTGTGAGAGAGATCATGTGTATGTATGATTAAGAGCCTGTGTGTATAAGTAAGAGAGAGAGAGAGAGCATATGTATCTGTGTGAGATTGAGTGCTGGTTTAGGTGAGGGAGCATGTGAGTATGTGATTGAGAGCCTGTGTATAAATGAGAGAGAGAGCATGTTTGTAAGCATGTGAATGAGATTCTGTGTGTGAGAGAAAAAGACAGCATATATGTGTGTGATTAAAAGTCTGTGTGTGTAAGCGTGAAAAGATAGACAGCATGTGTGTAAATGTGTAATTAAGAGCCTATATAAGTGAGAGAAAAAGCATGTGTATATGTGAGTACTGAGAGCATGTGTGTATAGGTGTGTAATTGAGAACCAGTGTGAGAGAGAGCGCTGGTATGTGACTTGAGAGAGAGGAGAAAGTTCCAAGCAAACCACCCCTCCTCCTGCTAATTCAAAACAATCTCAGGACACCTGGATATCAAACATTTCCAGGTATGCAGAGCAAAAACATTTTTGTATCCTTATTTTTCATTACTGGGTCTTTGTGTCTGCTATTTTGAAATATTTTATTGGTATCTAGAAATTTTTTATATGAGTTTTTTTTAATTATTGGATATTCCACTCATCAGCTGTTTTGAAATAATCTGTTCTTTTTGTTAGTATGGTTTTACTGCTACTGATTTTATATTTCTTGAATTGTTTTATAAGGATGGGTGATGTTTCTTTTTTCCTTTATTACACTGCATACAGAGACTCTGGCTTGTTGCAGTTTCCAATTCAGTTTTTGTCTGCATGCTTCTAGTTATGCGTTTTGGTCTCTTTATTCCTTGTTAGATGAGGGTCAGCACATGTGATTCAGGTGAGGTTTTCTGCTGGCGTGTAGTTTCTGTGTAGGGCTCTATAGCAGCCTGACTTGGTCCGTTTTCCTAATAGGAGATGTATTGGTGTCTTAAGGCCTGGTGTAATATTTCAGTGTTGCCTTTTCTTAGGTAAGGTTGTTACTGTTTAAGTGCTGGAAATTGGTGCTGTTTTGGTGTGGGATGTTTACTATTTATGCAATTTCTGTTCAGACAGAATATGTATCTTTTCCTTGTGTCATTTTAAACACAAATAATTACCGGACCTTTACTTTTTATTTCCACCGTGAATTGTAATGAGCAGTGTGTCACACATGTGAGCGTGGTCTGTCAGGTGTGTCACGATGGGAAAAAGGTTGAGAACCACTGATCTAGAAGTTACCAACAGTTTTCATGTCTCGGATCATCTTTGTGCTCTGTAGTGGCCCCAAAAGGGGTAATATGGCGTCTAAGGCGACGATCACCCGATGGCTGAAGAAGCTATAAATTCTGTGTATTTGCTACGTGGCAAGCCCTTACCGGTGGGTATTAGGGCACATTCTGTGTGTTCTCGGGCATCTTCGTTGGCAGAATGTCAGCAGATTTCGCTGCAGGAGATTTGCAGAGTGGCTACATGGAAATCTTTACGTACTTTTACTAGACATTACTGTCTGGATGTCCAGACCCCAGGTACTGGAGGATTTGGAGGTGTGCTGAGAGCAGGCCTCTCCGGTTCCCATCCCAGGTAAGAAAAGCTCTGGTACATCCCAGGAGTCTGGACTGATCCAGGTACGTACAGGGAAAGGAAAATTGGTTCTTACCTGATAATTTTCGTTCCTGTAGTACCACGGATCAGTCCAGACTCCCGCCCGCTTGGCGCACACAGGTAATGGAGAGTCCATTCTGTCAGTAGTTGTATACTTTTTGTCTGCAGATCAGTCTTGTTTACCGTATTCAACGGATTCTGTTCCCAGTTGGGATTAATGATCCAGTTATAGGTTAGTGTATATAGTTAGTTTGTGTTTTGAACCATTCTGCTTTGTGACTGAGCAATACTGACGGACTGTAGGTGGCACCCTGGTATAAACGGCAGAGTCCGTCAAAACGTCTCTGTCTCCATCTGCTGGACGGGAGGCAAAACCCAGGAGTCTGGACTGATCCGTGGTACTACAGGAACAAAAATTATCAGGTAAGAACCAATTTTCCTCTCTTCCATGGCGGAGGGATGGGAGTCCCACCAGCACTCCTGTCTCTATTCTTGCCAAGAGTCTCTCTTCATTCTCTGCTGGTGTAGGGAGTGGCCATCACACCGGCCTCTGCAGGACTGCTGCTGGTGTCTTTCTGTTCTTCTCCAGCAGGGGACCCTACCATCCCACTGGCCTCTCTAGTGCTGTTGTGGGTTTCTCTCTCTCCTCTACCAGCCCTCTGGTCTCTCCATCGCTGCCACGGGTATCTTGTCTCTCCTCTGTTAATGGGAAGTGGCATTTCTGCTGGGACTCTACTCTCTCCAGTTCCACTGCAGGTGTCACTCTCTCTCCTCTGCTGGTGGAAGGTGAGATTCTGCTGACATTAGAGCCTCTTTTCAACTGTAGCTGCTAGACCTACTCTCCTATCTCATGCTGTCAATCATGGCAATGCAGGGGCACAGAGCATGTTTTAGGGGACGGAGAGCAGAAGAGTTCATTTGCAAATCACAGTGACACTGGGTGGAGAACAGAGGCATCATTTGCATACCGGTGATACTGGGGTGGGGGCAACTTTCATCTTAAAGTTAGATTTTAAATGTAGATTTTTCTTTTAATTTCATTTTTGAAGCATTGCTACCTTTTTAAGAAGAAAAAAACATTTTCCCCCCATTTTTCTCTTCAATAGATAGCCACGCTAAGTGGTTTTAACAATTGCTTCTCTTCTTTTTTCTGCTGTCACTGCCTTGGCAGCCCCTCGAAAATAAAATTACAAGAAGAATTTGTTGTCAAAACTTTGGAGAGTTTAAGCAGCCTCGATTCTGATTTTTTTTTGTTGATAAGCAGGGATGTATTAGCTATGTTCTGTGGGTGGCGCCCTCTGACAGCAGTGGACAGAACTATGTCACAGCTACCAGAGCACTAGGCATGCACAGGAGTAGTCATTGAAACTTCCGAGTCTGTTTTTGTCCATGCTGTGTATAGATGGTCATCTCGTATCTTCTCATTTTTATATTTTCGCTCACTTCGGCAACATCTACAACAGCACTTTTCAGTACTACTCTCCCAAGAAGGGTTTCTTCTTACAATAGAAAAAAAGAGGATAGCCACCAGTGGATTCAAGGCCTGCACTTGTGGCCAGATTGTCCTTGACCAGTGGCCACAATAGGTGCTACCTCTGCCTGGGCCCTGAACATGACCAGGCCAACTGTTCCACCTGTGGGCGGGTGTCCCCAAGAGCTCAGAGGGTGAGAATGGCAAAGTTCGATGTGCTCAGACTCCAACTTCACCATCACTCCTTATCTTCATCAGGGAGTGTCAAAAGTAGGTCCTCAGGCAAGTTCTCGCCAACAAGACCAAGCTGAGGCAAACTGAGCAGATGGAAACAGTCACACAGCCCTCTAAGGCCAAACCCCATGAATCGGTTCATTCAGTATGTGATGTAGTAACTCCTCTCAAGAAACTTTTTAAAACATTGACACAATGTTACTCTGAAAAGACCTTGTCTGGCTCATCATACTTGCTCAAAGCATCAGATTACCCAACGCACATGGTATCGAAGCACACAAGGCAAGAGGTACCAATACAATCGATACATGGAACACTGATGCAGCCTAGCCTTGATGCGCCAATGTGATCGGACACCAGATCTTCTCATGTTTTAATGCACACAAAGCATGTGCCGAAGCCTTTGATGTCACCTGAAAGAGGCGCCAAAACACCTAGCATACACGCTGAACTAGACACCAGTGGCTTCAAAGTCATTGGTGCATTGTGAGTTGAGAAGCACTGGTACCCAGTGATTCAAGCAGGATACAGTGACACAAGAGGAACCCGGGCATGTCCCTCAGAGTACATATCCACTTCTTGTACTCCAGGACTCAGATGATCATCTCAACCAGCTCAGATAATGAACCTGACCTGTTCCATCTTTTGCTTCATTTAACTTCCAGAGGTTCAAGCACCAGGTGACTATTACTACCTGGTGCTGCCAGGTTGCCCAGAGGAAAGACCTACCATGAAATCTTACTGGCAACATTGCCTACTTTGGAGGTCTACAGCACTAGGTCTTTCCCAAGCAGACTCTGCCCTCCATTTTCCACCATCTCTAACCAGAGCCTTCCCAGTGCCTCAGGTGCTGTCACAGGGCCTCCATCTGCAGAGCCCAGAGTCCATTTGATTCATCCTTCCACTGCCATTGTACCAGCCGCTGGACGGAGAACCTTTTCTCAGAGGAGGACAACCCCATCTTTGACTCCTTGTCAATGATCCCAACAGGCTATGGAGCAGATTACGAACAAGGTCTGTACCTTCTTTACCTCTCTGTTTCCATCACCGGAGCCTCTGGCTTTCTCACCAGCTTATCCACTTGTTCCTGCCTCACTGGAGCGTGTCATGTCTGGTGCCCTGCCATTTCCAACCACTTCCTCTTCTGACCACCATGGATTGGCATCCGGGGAGCATCTAACTACTCCGCCACAGCCTCTTAATGTCACAAAGTCCTTCCAGATCTCCTTCACCCACATGGTCCAGTCACCTCTCCCATGCTCTCCGTCAGCAGTATAATGCTGATGGGGATTTCAACCTCCCTCTCCACCCTCTGAAATCCACTGGATGTGCAGACCCCAATAATTCCCTTTGTATTCTCTGTACCCAAAAAGGAAATCTTTATCCTGACTCCACCTAGGGGCCTACCTCCTCTGGAGCTATTAGCTCATCATTGTCTTGGACTCTTCTGCATCTTGGAACTCCATGGGTTCTGGAGCCAGGCCAGCTGCTTCCCCCCCTCCAAGAGTGTTCTCCTTCTGGTATTTGAGAGGAAGCCCCACCCTCTTCCTGCAACATGTCCTTCCAATCAAACTCTGCTTCACCCCTCCTCCCTAGTCCTTCCAGAACCCAGGACCTTTGTGCTTGAAACCTCCCCTCCCTACTTCCTCAGCACTGGGGAACCTGGAACTTTTATTAAATCTTGCCCGACTCTGGCCGAGTTTTGCTCATCAAGGAGCTAGCTGCCTTGGGCTACTAAAAACAAGCATAAAAACACACATACATAAATATATGTAAAAACAAAAAAACAGTACATATATAATGAATTAAAATCATAAAACCATAATAATGTACATACATATAAATACGTGAATACTTCCAAAAATCAAGACAATGTGTGTGTATATAAAGATATATATTAAAAAGGTAAGAATACGTATGTGTGTAAATGTATCATAATGGCAAATGCAAATAGTGCTATGAGAGGAGGGGACGCAATAAAAGTGAACAAATACCTGTATTAAAGAACTTTAGGTGGAATGATTCTAGTCAATGAGAAAACAGGTATTGCATACGGTCTACACTACAAGAAACAACTTGGTGTTAGGATAAACTCAAGTAACAATCGAGTGATATAGAATAAATAATCCGGAAAAAATGAATTATTCCAAAAAAAACAAAATTATAAACGAAAGAATGAGGGTGTAAATTAGCTAATATGACGCTCTCGATGACAGTTGAATTATGATGTAAATATATGTACAAAAATCTTTATTTAAATTCCTTGTCAAGCACATCTGTTGATACCTCCACGAGCACACTACTTTTGAAAATTATAAAGTGTTGGCCCTTGATTTTCTTTCACACATTATGAACATAGTATGAAAAATATACTTATGCTTGAGGACAAACAGTGAAGAGAAAAATACCAAAAATAAGTATAGAAATATTTTACTCGGTTGGACCAACTGTCATCGAGAGAATCATGTTAGCTAATTTACACCCTCATTCTTTCGTTTATAATTTTGTTTTTTGGAATAATTCATTTTTTCCGGATTATTTACTCTATATCACTCGATTGTTACTTGAGTTTATCCTAACACCAAATTGTTTCTTGTAGTGTAGACCGTATGCAATACCTGTTTTCTCATTAACTGGAATCATTTACACACATACGTATTCTTACCTTTTTAATATATATCTTTATATACACACACATTGTCTTGATTTTTTGAAGTATTCACGTATTTATATGTATGTACATTATTATGGTTTTAGGATTTTAATTCATTATATATATGTACTGTTATTTTTGTTTTTACATATATTTATGTATGTGTGTTTTTATACTTGTTTTTAGTAGCCCCGGATGTAGCTCCTTGAAGAGCAAAACTCGGCCAGAGTCAGGCAAGATTTAATAAAAGTCCTTTTTATACTGATCCTTCTTCGTTTTTATCGCTGTATAGATATTGTGGATCGGCTTCCGCTTTGTTTTTTGGGACCTCCCCTATCTCTTCTCCAGGGTACACATATTTAGGTCATTCTCATCTCATATATCTTCCAGTGCAGATCCCACACCAATTTGGTTTCCTTTCTTTAGACTGCTTCACCCTGTCTCTCCCTTTTGAGATATAGCTTCCAGAACTGAACATAGTACTCCTCCAGGTGAGGCCTCACCAATGATTTGTATAGGGGCATTATCACCACCTATTTCCTGCTGGTTTTATCTCTCGAATTTAGCCCAGCATCCTTCTGGCCTTAGCTACACCTTGTCACATTGCTTTTCTGCTTTCAGATCATCAGACACTATCACCCCAAGGTCTCTTTCCTGTTTCGTGCACATCAATCTCTTGCCCCCGCACCCCCTCCCCCCATATCAAAATATGCTGTTTTGGATTTTTGCACCTCAGTAGCATGAGACTGCACTTCTTAGCATTGAATCCCAGCTGCCAAACCTATGACATCTCAAGCGTTCTTACATCACTTTTCATTCTCTCTGCTCCTTTAGGTGGTTCCAGTCTGTTTCAGATCTTAGTGTCAACTGCAAAAAGAGAAACTTTTCCTTCTACCCTGTCTCCTATATCACTCACAAAAATATTGAACAGAACCGGCCCCAGAACCAATCCTTGGCATTCCATTTATAGCTGTTACTCTTCTCAGAGTAGTTCCATTTATCACTACTCACTGTTGTCTGTTAGTCAATTTGTAATTCATTCCATTACCTTGGGACCTACTGTCAGGCTTTTCATTTTGTTCAATGCAGGACAGTCTATTCCAGGAAGCACTGGGTAGAGGAAGGGAGAGGCATGACATATATTTAAAAAATGTCATGCCTTCCTCACATTCCCCCAGCATGTAAGAGACCTAGGTGTCATTCTTGACAGCCAACTCAATTTAAAAAAATTTATCAATAACACCACCAAAGAGTGCTTCTACAAACTTCAGGTTCTAAAGAAATTAAGACCCCTCCTTCATTATAATGACTTTCAGACAGTCCTCCAAGCCACATTATTTACTAAAACTGATTATTGTAACACACTACTCTTAGGCCTACCCACAACTACCATCAAACCTCTCCAAATGCTGCAAAACGCAGTGGCCAGAATCCTCACCAACACCCGCAGAAAAGAACATATCACGCCAATTCTTAAAGACCTCCATTGGCTTCCGATCCACTCCTCCATAAGAGCCTCACAATTATTCATAAAACTCTTCACAACCAGAATGTTCACTGGCTCAATGACTCTTTACACTACCATATCTCTAACAGACCCACCAGATCCATCTACAAAGGATCCCTTGTAACACCCTCGCCCAAACTCATCCAACATATTTCCACCAAAGAATGAACGCTATCCATAGCTAGACCTTCAATATGGAATTCTATGCCCCCTGA
Organism: Rhinatrema bivittatum; assembly: GCF_901001135.1. Lineage (NCBI taxonomy): Eukaryota > Metazoa > Chordata > Amphibia > Gymnophiona > Rhinatrematidae > Rhinatrema > Rhinatrema bivittatum. The sequence goes on from NC_042616.1 coordinate 452,554,228, forward strand.
CTTACGCCAAGAACACTGCACTAGGACTTTTAAGAAAAAACTAAAAACTTGGCTATTCAAACGGGCATTTACATAATATTGCCTCTCTCGCCTCGCCTCCCTCCTCCTGGTTCTAGCCACCCAGTTCCCGCCCTTCCCCCCTCCCCACCTTACCCTACAACATAATGGTTTATTTATTTATGCCTTCAAGTTCAGTTATAAATGCCTGTCCTTGGTCCTCCTGACCCTCCGTTTTTTTTTCTCCCATTTATACCCCACCTTGTTCCTTTATCTCCTTGTTACATGTAACTTTTACTTTCCTCTCCAAAGTTAAATTTACTGTTCTTTGTAAACCGATGTAATATGCAAATGATTGTCGGTATATAAAAGTTTTTAAATATATATTAAAGCAACAGCATTGCTGGGCTTATGAGGTAAGGAGGAGATACTGTGGGTTAATCTGGAAAGAGAGAATGGAACATCTCTCTTGGTGTACTGAACGGATCTCCATCACAGAAGAAATGGATAGAGATTTAATGGAGGATATTCACAAAAGTGATATGAAAGGGTAGATGCTATTGCTAGGGGATTACTGCCTGCCAGATGTTGTTTGGGACGTCCTAGCTGCAGTGTTTTGTAGAAGCAGGGAGATCCTGGATTTTCAGCAAGAACTGTTCTGTCAACTGGTAATGGAATCCACATGGGCAGGGACGATACTGGATCTGGTTCTTGCCAATAGGGTCAGTATCTCTGTTGGTCTGGGTGATTACCTTGTTTCCACTGATCATCGGATGGTGTGGTTCAGTATTAGGGCACAAGAGATTAAGGTTCATTCAAAGGCAACGATCCTAGACTTCAGGAAAACTAACTTTCTTAAAATGGGGGAATACTTCGAGTCCTTAGCTGGATGGGAAAATCTAGGGGAAGTAGAAAAGCAGTGGGCGAAGCGCAGCTAGCCTTTTGTTAGGAATGTAAATAAAGAAAAGAAGAAAAAGAGGCTGCTATGATTTTTCTAATGAAGTAACTGAAAAGGTTAGTGTTTATAAACTACAGGAGATCGCAGAAAGAGGAAGATAGGCAACAATATCTGTAAAAAAAATTAAGAGAAGCTGGGAAAGGAGTCAAGAATGCAAAAATTCAAAAGAAGAAAAATAGCAAATAGATAAAACGGGGGGGAGGGGGCATTATTTTTAGACAATGTGAGACTCTGAGATGAAGGGGAGAAATATATAGAAGCTGATGAGGAAAAAGCAAAATTACTTAAAAGGGCCTGGAGCAGGACCACATAAAATGAACACAAGAATGAAAGTGAGGTAAACTTCAATTGATTTTTAGAGCAGCATGTTTGTGAGGAGCTACCTAAACTTAAAAGTAGATACGGTGATGGGGCTGGATGGGACACATTCAATGGTACTAAGGGAACTTAGAGATGTCCTAGAAGCTGCGCTGGCTGACCTTTTCAATGTTTCTTTAGTCAGGAGTAATTGCAAAGGACTGGAGATGGGTAGATGTGGTTCTTATTCGTAAAAGTGGAAGTAAGGAGAAGGCTGGGAACTACAGGCTGGTTAGTATGACCTATGTGGTGAGCAAATTAATGGAATCGCTGCTAAAACAGAGGATAATGCAGTTTTGGAATCTATTTGATTCCAAGATCCGAGGCAGCACGGTTTTACCAGAGGTATATGAATCTGATCAATTTCTTGAGTGACCAAAGAGCTGGATCAAGGAAGAGCACTAGATGTGTATTTGGATTTCAGCTAAGGCCTTTGACCTGGTTCCGCATAGGAAATTTATAAATAAATTGTACACCCTTGGTATGGGACCTAGAAGTGACTTGGTTAGAAACTGGCTGAGGGGGAGGCAACAGAGTAGTGGTAAATGGAGATTTCTTTGAGAAACGGGTATGTTACTAATGGTGTGCTTCAAGTGTTGAACTAGTGTTATGTTCTGCAGCATGTGGAACAGTCCCGCGAGTTGCCTCACTTACCCCCGAGGGACATCGCCAGCCTTCAGTCCCCACAATGCTAAATGAACTGTATGGCAAGGGAGCTGCCATCCCGCTAACTGCGCAGTGCTGGCTGCTAAGGCGCACGTGATGAAACAAGTTTTATTGGTCCCACGGCAGGAAAACAGACACGGCATCTCCTGATGACGTCAGGCTCTCTGGGCCATTTAAACCCAGCCACGCTCCATGCAAACTGCCTTAGCAGCAGGTCTCCTGCATCTTTGCAATGAATGTTGCTGCAGCATCTCTGGTTCCTGTTGGTCCCTTGTCTCATCCAGCCTTGGTCTCATCCATCCTTGTTTCCTCACTCCAGTGTTGTCTGCTATCTTCGTCCAACCCAGCTTGATCTTTTGGTACCAACATCTAGCCTTGGACTTCACCATGTTTGCCTGCTGCCTGGACATGTCTTCTAGCTTCGGACCTGACTACAGTTGTCTGCTGCCAACCCTGATTTTGGCCAGCCCCTAGCTTCTCCAGTCTGCTGCTTGTCCTCACCCCAGCATTCCCTCGGACTCTTGCTCACCTGACCACCCTAGGGATCCATCTAAGCCCTGCAGGCTGCCAAAGCCCAAGAGCTCTAGCTGCGAGGGAGTTGCTGGTATAGGTGAAGGTCCAGCCGTAGGCCTTGTAGGTTCGCCTATGATGCAGCATCAACTACGCCACAGCAACAAGGACTCATACTACACCCCCCCCATCACAGTTTGCTGAGGCCATGACTCAACTCAGGCCTATGCTGTCGCTGGTCTAGCTCAACAGCTTTTGCATACTGACACTTGAATACTACGGCCAGGTATCTCCAGGATACGTCTGCCCATTCTGCTCCAGCACCAATGATACGGCCTACTGTCCCCATGCTTCACCTGCCTTCGCCCCTGAGGTATGATGGAGATTCAGCAAAATGTAGAGGCTTCCTGACTCAATGCTGGATGCAGTTTGAACTGCAGGTACCCTTGTTCCCGTTGGACTGAGTCAAAGACTTATATTCTGTCTTTGGGCGGTCCTGCCCTAGCCTGAGCCTCACCCCTTTGGGAGTGAGATAATCCGCTCCCAGGGGATTTACATAAGAACATAAGAAATTGCCATGCTGGGTCAGACCAAGGGTCCATCATGCCCAGCATCCTGTTTCCAACAGAGGCCAAAACCAGGCCACAAGAACCTGGCAATTACCCAAACATTAAGAAGATCCCATGCTACTGATGCAATTAATAGTGGTGGCTATTCCCTAAGTAAAATTGATTAATAGCCGTTAATGGACTTCTCCTCCAAGAACTTATCCAAACCTTTTTTGAACCCAGCTACACTAACTGCACTAACCACATCCTCTGGCAACAAATTCCAGAGCTTTATTGTGCGTTGAGTGAAAAAGAATTTTCTCCGATTAGTCTTAAATGTGCTACTTGCTTGTGCGTGTGTGTTTTAAAATGTCTACCATATGCAACTATGCTCCTAATTTTAAGAGGTTACTTGAGCAAACCTACTTTGCATATTTTCCATGGACATTGCCAGCTTTAATGCATGTATGTAAGTGGATTTTCAAACATGTTCACGCGTGGGACATTCCTAGTTTTTCCAGTTAGTCCACCAGTTCGCCTAGTCATTGTCAAAGTTTTCCAGTCTTCTCTGCATGCCCCCCAGTTGAATCGGACCCCTCACCCTGTCCTGTAAGCCTTAAAATGTGAGTTTCCTAGCGTGTAGACAGATGGACTCAGGACCAGTGGGTTTATGCTCCCCTGCCAGCAGATGGAGATGGAGCAAGCTGACATCACAGTATATATGACCCTGCAGTGATCCCAGACTGCCAGTATTCTCCATCTCCAGCAGATAGTGAATGTGCAGCTCCCTGTTGGGATTGCATTGAGCTTTTTGGAAGGAGAAATTTTAAATTTTAAATTAAGGAGAAGAAAGCCTTGCTCTCCTGTGGTGATACCTAAAGGTCCCTCCCTCAGTTGAGAATTCTTGAGGTGATTTCCGTGGTCTCTTAGAGGAGTGACTTGGTCCAGTAGCTGGGTTTCCTGGTGTGGACTTAGCTGCTAATTCAGCTGAAAGGCACCGGGTGCAGGAGGCTGAGTGTGGCGGTGATAGCAGATGCCCTCTTCTCCCGCTGCTGGAGACCATCTCTGTACTTAGCCGATAAGCGCTGAGCTCAGATAAGGTTTAAGAAAAAAAAGGAGTTTTACCTTTGAATCAGAGACATTTAGAGGGGTTTCAGGACTTCCTCCAGTTTCTGGGTTCGGCATCCCGTACCGTTTGTTGCCACTCCCGTTAAGGTTGGGGAACTGGGCAGCCTGGCAGGTTGAGCGGCTCCCAGTGGGCTAGGCCCCACACTTAGGCTTTTTTCTTCCATGCTCTTCCTGCACGAATTTCTTCTGATTTTCGACGAGCCTGGCCACATGGCTTCTATTGCATCTGAACTTTTGCAAATCAGTCAGGGCTCCTAGTCTGTGAGGAAGTACACAGTGCATTTCCGCACCCTGGCCTCTGAACTTCAGTGGGGCAACGATAGCCTAATCGCAATCTTCAAGTAAGGGCTCTTAGAGCGCATAAAGGACAAGTTGGCTGCCTGGGATCTGCCTGATACGTTGGAGGGCTTAATCAGCTTAGGCATTCGTCTGGACCTGAGGTTCCAAAACAGGGTTCATGAGAGGGGCTCGGCTCAATGCCCTATCAGCCTCGCCCTGAGTTTCCAGTGACCAGTGGCTTGTTGCTCACTTCTAGAGCTGGGACCAGCACACATGAAGGCTATGGAGGTCAACCGCTTCAAGCTGATGCGGAGGAGAAGCAGAGGCACCATAATTTCAACTTGTGCCTATATTGTGCCGCACCAGGGCACTTTGTAAACTGCTGCCCAGGCAGGACCTAGGTCTGGTGGGAGAGTCTACCCTAGGTCAATCATGCATAAATTCTAGTACCAGTATGTGTCTCACTTGGAGATATCCTTGTTGACATTCTCACATTTCTTGATACTGGTGCTGGTGGCAGCTTAATGCATGAGTCCTTGGTCCATCATTATAGGATTTCAGCGTTACCTTGGCTATGGCGCTCTCAATCTCATCCATGCATGGACAACCTTTACTTGGACGTATTACAAGAGCTACACTCCACTTACTCAGCAGACGGATATCCTTCCTGGAGAGCAGATCAGCCTTTCTCACAGGTCAAGCAGGATGGTAGTCCTCACATATGGGTGACATCACAGGATGGAGACCAATCACGGAACACTTTTGTCAAAGTTTCTAGAACTTTGACTGGCATCTACTGGGCATGCCCAGCATGACACTAACCCTGCAGCCAGCCGGGGTCCCCCTTCAGTCTTCTTTTTTTCCGCACAGCAGTAGCCACGCGGTTAAGGAGCTGTTGAAGAAACCTCATCCACAAAAGGCACCCGACCTTTTCTGTGACGGGTCACCGAGGCAACCCTCACCCGGACGGGTATCTGGATCCGCGACTCCACCTTTAACGGTGGTGCCTCCGGCTTTGCCTCTGCCTCCTTCTCCCCTTCCGGAGCCGGGGATGATTGCTCCAGGTCTCCGTGAAGAACTGGACTGGATGGTTCAGGAGGCCATCGACAAGGCGATGCATCCGACTACAAGTTCCTCCGACACCGGTGCCGGTCGTGGAACCAACCCGGTTCCGGCAGTGTTGGCCCCGCTGCTCTCGAAGATGGAAGCGCTTATTGCCGCTTTTCCACCGATGGATCCCAGGTCACCGATGGCTCCAGTGCCCTCTCCTCTTACTTTGTCATCGGGAGGAGAAACACCATTCCGCATGCCTCCATCGGGAGTCTTACCGATGCTTCAGCCATCGATGCCGATGCGTCCGACTCCACCGATCCATCCTTCGATGCCTGCACCGGTGCCTTCGATGCCTTCATCGGTGCCTCCAGTTCTTCCTTCAATTCTTTCAGAGCCTAGACCTGGACCTTCAGGAATTCCGCCCCATCCCCCTCTGGTTCCTAGAGGGGCAGGTGCTGATCCCGATGATACCTGGACTGATGATTCTTCACCAGACACCGATGACTTGCCTTCACCACCTTCTCCTACTGAAAGCAGGAAGCATTCTCCTCCAGAGGACCTTTTCTTCATAAATTTTGTGAAGGAGATGTCTGAATTGGTTTCCTTCCAGTTGCAGACCGAACAAGATGACAGGCATCAAATGATGGAGCTATTGCAATTCCTGGATGCTCCCAAGGAAATAACCTCCATCTCTATTCACCAGGTTCTTCTAGATGATCTCAAGAAGAACTGGGAACATCCTGGCTCTGTTGCTCCAGTCAACAGGAAGGCTGACACCACTTATTTGGTACAGTCAGCCCCAGGTTTTCAAAAACCTCAGTTGGATCACCAATCTGTGGTGGTAGAATCGGCCCAAAAGAGGGCAAGGAGATCGAAACCCCACTCCTCCTTTCCCCCAGGCAAGGAGCAGAAATTTCTAGATGCCATTGGTCGCTGTGTCTTCCAGGGCTCAATGCTCATCTCCCGAATTCCCTCTTATCAGCTATATTTGACCCAATACAACAGGGTCTTATTTAAGCAGATACAAGAATTGACAGACTCCCTGCCTCAACAGTTCCAAGATCAACTTCAAACCCTAGTGAGCAAGGGCTTTGAGGCAGGCAAGCCTGAAATAAGATCATCTTACGATATCTTTGACACTGCTACCAGGATATCTGCAGCTGCTATTTTGGCAAGAAGATGGGCCTGGCTCAAGTCTTCAGACCTTCGCCCTGAAGTATAGGACAGATTATCTGACCTGCCCTGTGTAGGAGACAATCTGTTTGGCGAGCAGATTCAACAGACGGTGGCGGAACTCAAGGATCATCATGAGACCCTGAGACAGCTCTCTGATGCCTTCTGAGTATTCCTCAAAACAGCATCTCCGAAAGGATTCTAAGAAGTCATTTTTCCGTCTGAAGAAATCCTACCCACCACCATCTAGAACTCGTTCTATGAGACCTTTCCAAAAAATCCAGTCTCGTCAACTACGAAAACAAAAGCCTCAAGCAGCTCCTCAGCTGGGCCCTGCTTCCGGTTTTTGATTCCTGCATAGGGAGCAGCAGCCAGCTTCCACTGCCACAGATACCAGTGGGAGGTCAATTGTGCCATTTCAACAACAGGTGGCAATCACCACAGACCAGTCGGTCCTGGCGATAATTGCTCAAGGTTATCATCTGAACTTTCTCTCCATTCCACCGGACTCCCCACCTCTACCGACGTGGAGAACATACAACCACTCCATTCTCCTAGAACAGGAGGTCTCCCCCCTCCTCCAGGTCAAAGCAATAGAACCATTACCCTACTGTCAGCACGGCCTAGGGTTCTATTCCTGGTACTTTCTAATCCCCAAAAACTCGGGAGGCGTTCATCCAATTCTGGACCTACGTGCCCTCAACAAGTACCTCCATCGAGAAAAGTTCAAAATGGTAACCTTGGGTTCTCTTCTTCCTCTTTTGCAAAGAGGAGACTGGCTCTGCTCTCTAGACCTCCAGGACGCATACACACATATTGCGATAACTCCATCTCATCGCAGGTACCTGAGATTTCTGGTAGGCCTCAAACACTATCAATACCGAGTGCTTCCATTCGGCCTCGTGTCTGCACCACGAGTCTTCACAAAATGCCTCATAGTAGTTGCAGCCTTCCTCAGGACTCAAGGTGTTCACGTCTACCCCTATCTAGACAATTGGTTGATCAGGGCTCCCACTCGGCAAACTGCTCTGTCGTCCCTACATCTTACTCTACATACTCTGATTTTGCTAGGATTTCTCGTCAACTACGACAAATCCTACTTAGTCCCATCTCAAACTTTATCATTCATAGGGGCAGATTTTGACACCTTGCAAACAAAAGCTTTTCTGCCTCGACACCGAGCTCTCACTCTAGTCTCTCTCACACACCAGCTACAGTTGCAGCACCGCACGACTACACGCCACTTCCTCATCCTGCTGGGACACCTGGCGTCCTCAGTTCAGGTTACCCCAATGGCCCGCTTGGCCATGAGAGTCATGCAGTGGACTCTAAGGTCACAATGGACTCAATCCATTCAGCCCCTGTCGACCATTGTCCACATCACCGACTCACTCCGTCAGTCTCTAGCTTGGTGGAAAAATCACATCAATCTACACCAAGGCTTTCCCTTCCAGGCTCCAGACCCTCAGATAATTCTCACCACTGATGCTTCCAACCTCGGCTGGGGATCCCATGTGGCTGAACTGCAGACACAAGGATCTTGGTCTCCAGAGGAAGCCAAACACCAAATAAAGTTCCTGGAACTTCGAGCAATCAGATATGCTCTCAGGGTATTTCAGGATCGCCTGTCCAATCAAGTCATCCTGATTCAGACAGACAACTAGGTGGCTATGTGGTACATCAACAAACAGGGAGGGACAGGCTCCTACCTTCTGTGCCAGGAAGCTGCACGGATATGGGCAGAGGCCATCTCCCACTTGATGTACCTCAGGGCCACCTACTTGCCGGGAGTGGACACTTTGTTGGCAGACAAGCTGAGTCGCACCTTTCCGCTGCTCGAGTGGTCTCTCAGTGGCGAACTCGATCTTCCAACAATGGGGTTACCCTCATATAGATCTCTTTGCGACATTTCAAAACCGCAAAGTAGAGAACTTTTGCTCTCTCACTCGCAGCCAACACTCTCAGCCAAGAGATGCATTCTCCCTCTCATGGGCAACCAGTCTCCTATATGCATTCCCTCCACTTCTCTCGAAGACTCTCGTGAAGTTACGTCAGGACAAGGGAACCATGATCCTGATAGCACCTTGCTGGCCACGCCAAATGTGGTTTCCAATACTTCAGGATCTCTTCATTCGCAGGCACATTCCCTTGAGAAAGGACCCGCTTCTGATCACTCAAAACGACGGGTGCCTACGCCACTCCAATCTTCAAGCCTTGTCCCTGACGGCCTGGATGTTGAAAGGTTAATTCTTCAGCCACTTAATCTTTTGGAACCAGTTTCCCGTGTCCTGATTGCTTCGCGGAAGCCTTCCACGAGAAAATCCTACCTTTTACAAATGGAACAGGTTTAAGTCATGGTGCTCTTCTCAATCCCTTGACCCCTTTACCTTGTCAGAATTAGGTCTAAAACCTTCCTCCATCAGAATGCATGTCAGCGCGGTAGCCACCTTCCATAAAGGTATCGGGGACATTCCTATTTCAGTACAGCCCCTCGTAACACGTTTTCTGAAGGGCTTGCTTCACCTCAAGCCTCCACTGTGTCCCCCGGCCCCTTCTTGGGACCTCAACTTGGTTTTGGGTCGGCTCAAGAAACCACCATTCGAGCCTCTCCGTTCCTGTGATCTTTGCTATCTCACATGGAAAGTGATTTTCCTTTTGGCAATCACTTCTGCTCGCAGAGTTAGTGAGTTACAGGCTCTAGTTATCTATCCGCCTTACACTAAACTTCTGCAGGACCGGGCAGTACTCCGCACTCACCCTAAGTTCTTACCTAAGGTAGTATCGGAGTTTCATCTCAATCAATCCATTATACTGCTACCTTTTTTCCCAGGCCCCATTCCAATCCAGGAGAGCAGGCTCTGCATACCCTTGACTGTAAACGGGCTCTAGCGTTCTACCTAGACCGTAAAGCTGCCCACAGGAAAAGCACTCAATTGTTTGTCTCTTTCCATTCCATCAAATTAGGGCAGCCTGTGGGTAAGCAGACTCTCTCTTCCTGGTTAGCGGACTGCATATCCTTTTGCTATCAGCAAGCTGGCATTCCACTTCAAGACTGTGTTAAAGCACACTCTGTGAGTGCCATGGCGACTTCAGTAGCACACCTACGTTCGGTGCCGCTTCCTGACATTTGCAGGGCTGCCACCTGGCGTTCTCTCCATACCTTTACAGCCCATTGTTGCTTAGACAAGGCCGGAAGACAAGATTCCATCTTCAGCTAGTCTGTTTTGCACAACCTATTTACAACTTGACGTACCAACACCTTTCCACCTGCCCGTTAAGGTTCAGGATGCCCTCCGCCAAATTCCACCCCAGTCCTAGTGCTTTTGCACAACTGGATACATTTGGTGCATATTCGGACATCCTCAGCTTGGTACTCACCCATATGTGAGGACTACCATCCTGCTTGTCCTGTGAGAAAGCAAATGTTGCTTACCTGTAACAGGTGTTCTCACAGGACAGCAGGATGTTAGTCCTCACGAAACCCGCCCGCCACCCCGCGGTGTTGGGTTCCTTACGTTTCTTATTTTATTTTTCAGCACTTCCTGTAGCTTTTAAACAAGACTGAAGGGGGACCCCTGCTGGCTGCAGGGTTAATGCCATGCTGGGCATGCCCAGTAGGTGCCAGTCAAAGTTCTAGAAACTTTGACAAAAGAGTTCCGTGATTGGGCTCCATCCTGTGATGTCACCCATAGGTGAGGACTAACATCCTGCTGTCCTGTGAGAACACCTATTACAGGTAAGCAACATTTGCTATATGTGTTACCCAAGGTGGTCAATGCAATCATTTTAGGCCTACCACGTTTCATGCTACATCAGCCGCGCCCCCCCCCCCCCCCCCCCCCCCCCCCATCACTTGGACTACATTACACATCGACCAGTGGAGCTCCCACTGCCTTGAGCAATGTCTAAAATCTAGTCTGTTGTGCCCCTGGCCCAGACAGTGACCTCAGAGCTACCAATCGTGCCACCACAGTACACAGAGTATTTAGCAAAACATTTATTTATTTATTTAGCACTTTTATATACCGATTTTCCAGTAACAGAATTACTAATCAATTCGGTTTACATTCTAAACAATAACAATGACAAGTTGATGTCTCACAAAGAACAGGTAGTTAGAACTTGGATACAGATATATGGGGTTAATAACATAACGTAAAAATTACGGAGTCTAGTGAAGGCTGGAGAACAGATGTTCGGCATAAGGCTAGATTTTTGATTTTAGACTGCATAAAGATAAGTAAATGACATGAGTCAAAAAACATGTCAGTATACTAACTTATCAAGTAACAGGCAGTCATAGGATCCTCATTGCTCCTACAACTGTGCCATTGATTTTCTCCCTGGGAAAGTACCTCCCTGGGGTAGGATATACCCATTCTCCACCCAGACACAGAGGCTATGTCCAATTATATTAAAGAAAACCTGAATAGAGGCTTTATTCGCCACTCTGTCTCCTGCCAAGGCCGGATTCTTTTTTGTGAAGAGAAAGGACGGGTCACTACATCCCTGCTTGACTATCGGGGTCTCAAGTCCATTACCAAGAAGAACCGCTAAACCCTTCCCTTGATCTCTTGAGCTCTTTGACCGCCTTCAGGGCATGCAGATATTTGCCAAGTTGAACCTTTGAAGGGCATACAACTTGATTAGGATCAAAGAAGGCAACGAATGGAAGACCACCTTTAATACCAGAGATGGGCACTATGAATTACCTAGTGATGCCTTTCGGGTTGTGCAATGTTCCCGTGGTCTTTCAGTTTATGGTCAACGAGATCTTTCGAGACCTGCTCTTCTCCCGTGTGGTGGTATTTTTAGATGTTCTAGTCTTCTCCAAGTCCTTAACGGAGCATCAACGTCATGTGAAACAGGTCCTCCAGAGACTCTGTGAGCGCCATCTCTACACAAAATTAGAGAAATGTACCTTTGAACAGGAGGAATTTTCCTTCTTGGGATGTAGCATCTCTCACCAAGGCCTACACATGGATCCAATCTGTGGGGCTTAAGGCACTGCAGTACTTCCTAGGGTTTGCGAATTACTGCAGATAATTTATTCGTGATTATTCCTCTCTGGCAGCCCTGCTCACAATTGTTACCAAGCAGGTCTCAGTCACGAAGAACTGGACCACTGATGCTATTCAGTCATTTAAGTGCATCAAGGAGGAGTTCTTCCATAAACCATGTCTGGACCCTTCCAAGCCATTTGTTTTGGAGGTAGATGCATCTACCCTCTGGGTAGGTGCCGTCCTTCTGCAGCACAATCACAATGGTACCTTCGTGACCTGGTCCTATTTCTTGAAGAAATTTCTCCTGCAGAGAACACCATCATCAAAGATCACGGGCTGCTTGCAGTCTAGCTAGCCCTAGAAGAATGGCACCACCTATTGGAAGGATCCAGACACTCAGTAACCATCTACACAGATCACAAAAACCTGGAACACCTGGCACAAGCTCAGATACTGAATACCAGGCAAGCCTGTTGGTTGCTGTTCTTTAGTCAGTTTGATTCTGAGCTGCAGTTTTGCCCCGCAAAGAAGAATCAAAGAGCCAGTGCCCCCTCGCACTGCTTTGATACTGAAAGCTCTCTAGAGCCTACACAGCATGTTATAGATCCCACAAAGATTGTAATTGCTGCCGCCTTCACAGTCCCTCCTGGGAAGACTATGGTTTCCCATTGTCTGTGTCAGAAGATTCTTCAGGCTGGCAAGTCACCCAAGCATTACCTGAACCTTGGAGTTAATTTTCCAACATTACTGGTGGCTCCAGGTGAAGTCCAACATGAAGCGGTACATAGTCCCACATGTGCCACTGCCATTCCACAAGGAACCCTGGACCTACTTGGCCACTGACTGCATCACTGTCCTTCCCCTCTTAAGTGGCAACACCTTCATATGCATGGTGGTCGATTGAATTTCTAAGATGACGCATTTCATAACCCTTCCTGTAAGAACTTCCTTTGGCGCCTGAATTGACTAAACTTTGTCCAACACATCATCTGTCTGCATGGGCTCCCTCTTCACATTCTCTCAGACCGGGGAGTGTAGTTCACAGCCCATTTCTGGAAAAGCCTGTGCAAGAAGTTTGAAATTAACTTGGAGTTTACCTCAGGTTAACATCCTCAGAGCAATGGACAAACTGAGCAGATAAACCAGAATCTCAAGGCCTTTTTATGAGCCTATGTGAACCAGTGGCAGGATAACTGGTCCCTACTCTCATGGGCCAAAGTCTTCAATAGTAATCATGTGAACAGCTCTACTGGGTCCTTGCCAATATTCGGGCATCATCCCTGTACACCAAAGTCTGTTCAAGTTTGTAACTTGCACTGCAGCCAACTTAGTGGGGCATGAACTCCAGAAAATGCACCGCCTCTTGAAGCAAGCAGCAGAGTGATTTAAGAGGCAGGCTGACAAATGCCGCCCAGCACTCCAACTTCAACTGGAAAACTTGGTTTGGCTGAGCACAAAGAATCTGTGCTTAAAGATGCACTCATTGAAATTTGCACTAGAATTCATGGGTCCATTCCCCCATCAAGCAAAAACTATATCCAGTGGCCTATAAGATGAAATTACCTTCATCTTTGTGGATCTATGATGTCTTCCACATATCCCTGCTAAATATTTTCTTGGCCGACCAGACCACCACTCTAGACCGCGAAAGTCACTAAATAAGTAAATAGGTAGAATCTGAAAGCATGAATTTACAAGCAGTATTATGACAAAGTTTGTTTTTAGGGTTTTAATTTTATCTGAGCTGCAAAGTAGTTTTGTAGCTGATACACCATATAACTGAAGATTATTAGTTAGGAGTCCAGGAAAGACTCCATAAGAAAAGCAGTCTCGGGATGGGTAAGTAGAGGATGAGGGAGAGTATAAAACAGTTGATATTAGTGGCAGAAAAAGTTAAGGGCATAAATTCAATATAGCTTGCCACTCCCTAAGAGAGAGAGAGAGGCCAAGGAAGTTGCTATTTAAGAGACAAAAATATAGTTTCTACCCAAGCTCTTTTACCCAACTTTTTTTCTAATTAATTTTAAACCAATCCCCACAAAAGCACACAGATACAAAAGACACACATGACCTTTATATTTTGTCCCAGAAATTATGAAAAAGCAAATAATTGAGACTTGTCCACTGGTCAGTCGTTCAGTCAGCACACTTATTCTCAGATGTGTTGTGGGTTAACCAAAATAAACACTTCATCCCAGTAGCTTAAGAAACATCTTTCTCCCAGGACAAGCAGGATGGTAGTCCTCACATATGGGTGACATCATCAGATGGAGCCCTGTCACGGAACACTTTTGTCAAAGTTTCTAGAACTTTGACTGGCACACTAAGCATGCCCAGAATGCCACTAGAACATAAGAACATAAGAAAATGCCATACTGGGTCAGACCAAGGGTCCATCAAGCCCAGCATCCTGTTTCCAACAGTGGCCAATCCAGGCCACAAGAACCTAGCAAGTACCCAAAAACCAAGTCCATTCCATGTAACCATTGCTAATGGCAGTGGCTATTCTCTAAGTGAACTTAATAGCAGGTAATGGACTTCTCCTCCAAGAACTTATCCAATCCTTTTTTAAACACAGCTATACTAACTGCACTAACCACATCCTCTGGCAACAAATTCCAGAGTTTAATTGTGCGTTGAGTAAAAAAGAACTTTCTCCGATTAGTTTTAAATGTGCCCCATGCTAATTTCATGGAGTGCCCCCTAGTCTTTCTACTATCCGAAAGAGTAAATAACCGATTCACATCTACCCGTTCTAGACCTCTCATGATTTTAAACACCTCTATCATATCCCACCTCAGTCGTCTCTTCTCCAAGCTGAAAAGTCCTAACCTCTTTAGTCTTTCCTCATAGGGGAGTTGTTCCATTCCCCTTATCATTTTGGTAGCCCTTCTCTGTACCTTCTCCATCGCAATTATATCTTTTTTGAGATGCGGCGACCAGAATTGTACACAGTATTCAAGGTGCGGTCTCACCATGGAGCGATAGAGGCATTATGACATTTTCCGTTTTATTCATCATTCCTTTTCTAATAATTCCCAACATTCTGTTTGCTTTTTTGACTGCCGCAGCACACTGCACCGACGATTTCAATGTGTTATCCACTATGACACCTAGATCTCTTTCTTGGGTTGTAGCACCTAATATGGAACCCAACATTGTGTAATTATAGCATGGGTTATTTTTCCCTATATGCATCACCTTGCACTTATCCACATTAAATTTCATCTGCCATTTGGATGCCCAAAGGGGGACTCCTGCATCCAGCAGGGGTCCCCCTTCAGTCTCTTTTTTTTTCCGTGCAGCAGTTGCCTCGCGGTTCTTAGGAGCTCTGTGAGAATTTCTCACAACTTTTTTCCTCACTGAACTTTTTCTCATATTTTTCAAAATTTTTCCCCATCCTGAAGTCCCCCATCGACTGCCGTCCTCCAATAATGCCAGTAAGTTTTTACCACGTTCTCTGCGGTCGGTTCCTGGTGGTGCTTCCATCGGTGCCCGACGTCCACCTACTGCACGCTGCCCCCTATTTTCTCGAAATGACAACCGGTTTTCGGAATGCCCCGAGTGCCCGAGGACTATGTCCATTACGGACCCTAATGACATGTGCATCTTATGCTTGGGGCCTTCCCACAATGTCCAACAGTGCACCAGTTGTGTCCAAATGACCCCAAAAGGCCACCGTGCCCGCTTAGAAAAGATGGAACACCTGTTCAAATCTAAGTGCTCGTCTCAGTCTACTCCGGCCAATAGTGCACCGAGTCGGAAGCAGTCTTCTTCATCGACTCCGTCTCTGACATCTCAACACCATCGAGACACCAGTGACTGGCTGTCATCGGCATCTTCACACTCAAAGGTATCGACTTCCTCAACTTTGGCGCCGGAGAAGGACCGGGCCGAACATTGAGAAAAGCACCATCATCGACTCTGACGTGAGCCTTCATCCGATACCAGCTCCGACTAAACATCGACTGAGCCGCCGTCCAAGAAGTCCCAGGGAGAGGAGCTCCCATCCTCCTCTGGACCCGGGACACCGAGGCGTTCCCCACCTGCACCGGTGCCGGGAGCAGAGACTCCACAAATTCCTGTGGACCCTCCAGCAACGCCTATTCAACCTCCAACCCCGGCTGCTGTGTTGCCAACACCAGCTTTCCGGGAGGAATTGGATCGGATGGTCCAAGAGGCAGTCCTACAGGCACTTCTTGGATTCCAATCACCACTGGCACAGACTCCGATGCCGATGCCTGATCCAGTGCTTACTATGCTGGCTGCACTCCTCGAACGATCGGACACCCTGATCGGTGCACTTCCATCAGTGCCCGTTCCTTCCGGACCAGCGGCACCTCGGAGACCATTGATTCCTTTGTCTTCGGACAAGGAAGAGCCTCCACCGATTCCGTGACCATCGGTCTTACACCCCGATGACATCGAAAACACAGATACCATCAGTACCACCGCCGTCCTCAGTGCCACCTCCCCCTGTCTCAGTGCCTCCATCTTTTCCATCAGTGCCACCTCCAAATCCGGCTGGATTTGGACCTTTGCCTCCATCTGAAGGCCCGCAGGGTGGAGGAGATCCAACATACGACCCTTGGGGTGATGATTCCTCTGACTCTCAAGACTCTGAGGACCTTCTGTCAGAGCCTTCACCCCCAGAAGAATGCCGCTGCTTCCCTCCAGAAGACCTCACATTTGCTAACTTCATAAAAGAGATGTCTGAAACCATCCCTTTTAAACTGCAAACGGAGGAGGATGCCAGGCATAAAATGCTGGAGGTGCTTCAATTTGTGGATGCCCCCAAGGAGGTGATGGCAGTTCCAGTCCACGAAGTTCTGCTCGATCTTACACCGTACCTGGGAACACCCTGGTACAGTCCCACCAGTGAACAGGAAAACTGACGCCACATACCTGGTTCAGTCAGCTCCAGGTTTTCAAAAAAGCCAGCTACAGAAGAAGGCTAAGAGGTCCCAGCCCCATTCTTCTGCCCCTCCTGGCAAAGAGCAAAAGTCCTTGGATGTCTTCGGCCAAAGAGTGTTTCAGGGATCTATGCTTATGGCATGTACAGCAGCCTACCAGCTATACTCAAGGAATCTCTGGAAACAAGTCCAAGACTTTTCCGAGACCCTGCCAGAAGAATTTCAGGAGAGACTGACTACCATCCTCCAGAACAGGCTTGATGCTGGGAAGCACGAGGTCAGGGCAGCGTATGACATCTTCAAGACTGCCTCCAGAGTCTCAGCGGTGAGAATAAGGGCCAGACGCTGGGCATGGCTCAAATCTTCTGACTTACACCAAGAAGTCCAGGACAGGTTGGCAGATCTTCCATGCACAGGGGACAAATCTGTTTGGCGAGAAAATTCAGGAGGCAGTGGCACAACTCAAAGACCACCATGAGATCTTGCGCCAAGATCTCCCTCGGACTTCTCGTCTACCGCCAAGAGGCCATTTAGACGAGAACCTAGGAGGCTATCCTAGAAACCACATAGGTATTACCCTCCTCCATCTCGCACTCGACCATACAGACCCTCTGAAAGAGGTCAGCATAGACCCCCAAAAGCCCAACCAGCTCCTCAGACTGGTCCTGCATCGGAGTTTTGACTCCCTTCTAGAGAGCAGCAGTCAACCTCCCCGTCCAACCATCTTTCCTGTGGGAGACCGCCTGGGCCAATTTGCCAACAAATGGCACACAATCACTACCGACCACTGGGTCCTTTCCATAGTAACCCACGGTTACCATCTAAATTTCCTTATACTATCACTGGACTCTCCACCATGTCCGGCGTGGAATCTAACAGACTACACTCCACTCCTCGAGGCAGAACTCTCCATCTTCCTGCAGTCCAGTGCCATGCAACTAGTTCCACCACTGCAGCGAGGAAAAGGGTTCTACTCTCGATATTTTCTGATTCCGAAAAAAATCAGGCAGCATACGTCCTATATTGGACCTCCACACCCTAAACAAATATCTCTGCAAGGAAAAGTTCAGAATGGTTACCTTGGGCACCATGCTCCTTCTCCTGCAAAGAGGAGATTGGCTCTGCTCTCTAGATCTTCCGGAGGCGTATGCCCATATAGCCATATTCCCTCCTCATCAAACATATCTCAGATTCATAGTAGGTCACAGGCATTTTCAATAACGAGTACTGCCGATTGGCCTAGCGTCAGCACCCCGAGTATTTATGAAATGCCTGGCAGTAGTAGCAGCTACCTAAGGCAATGCAATATCCACATCTATCCGTATCTAGACTGGCTGCTCACAGCTCCATCCAAGGAGGTGGTACTTCAATCCCTCCATCTTACCATACACCTGCTACAGTCCTTGGGGTTTCTCATAAACTATCCCAAATCACATCTGACTCCATCACGCACCCTCTCGTTCATCGGAGCATATCTAAACACCAAGCCAAAGCGTTCCTCCCAAAGGACCGAGCACGCACATTGTTAACCTTAGCCAAAGCAGTACTTACTCGCCGCTCTACTACAACTCGTCACCTGTTAACCTTACTAGGTCACATGGCTTCTACAGTTCACGTTACCCCAATGGCTCGTCTAGCCATGAGAGTAAGACTGGACTTTAAAATCCCAGTGGTCCTAATCACACCAATCTTTGTCCCCATATTGTCCACGTCACCAGCCAGCTTCGACTCTCACTAGCTTTGTGGATGCAGGAGTCCAATCTTCAGATAGGACTACATTTTCAACCTCCAGATCCTCACATTACAATAACCACAGATGCCTCCAACCTGGATTGGGGAGCTCATGTCAAAAACCTACAAACCCAGGGAACCTGGACCACAGTGGAAGCAAATCACCAGATACATTTTCTGGAGCTCAGGGCAATTCGCTATGCCCTATTCGCATTTCAAGATTGCCTGTCCAACAAGGTAGTTCTAATTCAAACACACAACCAGGTAGCGATGTGCTACCTCAACAAGCAAGGGGGCACAGGCTTTTACCTGCTATGCCAGGAGGCGGTGCAAATCTGGGCCTGGGCTCTCTCCCATTCCATGGTACTGAGAGCAACCTACCTAGCAGGCGTGGACAATGTGATGGCGGACAATCTCAGCCGGACCTTTCATCCCCACGAATGGTCCCTAGATCCCACTGTAGCGAACACAATTTTCCACCAGTGGGGCCGCCTGCAGATAGACCTCTTTGCGTCTCTTCACAACCGCAAAGTAGACCAATTCTACTCTCTACACTGCAGCCGCAAGACACCTCCAAGGGGTTGCATCATCCGAACCTCCATGCCCTGTCTCTGACGGCATGGATGTTGAAAGGTTGATTCTACAGTCCCTACAGACTCTTAACCTTTCTAACGAAGTGTACCAAATCCTCGTAGCTTCACGGAAGCCTTCTACTAGGAAATCTCATCGTTCCATGTGGAAAAGATTCTCCTTGTTGGGCACGACAAAGGAAATAGATCCCTTTTCCTGCCCCACAGCAAAGTTCCTGGACTACCTCTGGCAACTCTCGGAGTCTGGCCTACAAACTTCCTCCATCCGAGTACATTTAAGTGCCATAGCCGCTTACCACAAAGGTGTAGGAGATGCCCCAATTTCGGCGCAACCCCTGGTAGGGCGCTTTGAGAGGCTTACTCCAGCTAAAGCCTACACTGTGTCCCCCAATTGCGGCATGGGACCTCAATGTTGTGCTAGCACGCTCATGCGACCTCCGTTCGAGCCCTTACATTCCTGCAAGCTGAGACAGCTCACTTGGAAAGTGATTTTTCTAGTCGCTATAACGTCGGCTTGCAGGGTCAGTGAACTACAGGCACTAGTACTACTCACTCACCCTAAATTTCTGCCAAAGGTAGTTTCGGATTTTCATTTTAATCAGTCCATAATACTTCCTACCTTTTTTCCAAAGCCTCACTCACACCCAGGTGAGCGGGCACTGCATTCCTGGGACTGTAAACACGCACTAGCCTTTTATTTGGACCGCACTACAGCCCATAGGAAGTCCACCCAACGTTTTATCTCCTTTGATAAAACCAAACTGGGAGTTCCGGTGGGCAAGCAGACCCTGTCCACCTGGCTGGCGGACTGTATTACCTTCTGCTACCAACAAGCAGGCCTTCCGCTACAGGGATGCGTGAGAGCGCATTCAGTCAGAGCCATGGCAACGTCAGTGGCACACCTCCATTTTGTTTCTATTGCTGACATCTGTAGAGCTGCCACATGGAACTCTCTTCATACCTTCACAGCTCATTATTGTCTCGACAAGGCTGGCAGGCAAGATTCTGTCTTTGGCCAGTCTGTCCTACATAATTTGTTTCCAGTTTAAAAACCCAACTTCCTACCTACGACCCACTGTAAAATTTAGGCTGCCCTCATACCCAACAGCACCCCTGTTGTTGTGCCTGTTGCACGTCGTTGGGCGCTTTTGGTTCACTCTATTCGGGCATCCTGTAGCTCACTATTCACCCATATGTGAGGACTACCATCCTGCTTGTCCTGTGAGAAAGCAGAGTTGCTTACCTGTAATAGATGTTCTCCCAGGACAGCAGGATTAGTCCTCACGAAACCCGCCCGCCACCCCGCAGAGTTGGGTTCGCTTACGTTTTATTATTTTACTAGCCGTTAAGCCCGTAATAATGGGCTACATTAACATTTTTTTTAGTTCATTTCCTTCCCCCTCATTCTCCCTCCCACCTCCCCCTCAGTCACTCCTCCCTCCCCTCAGTCACTCCTCCCTCCCCTCTCCCCTCAGTCACTCCTCTCTCTCCCCCCTCCCCTCAGTCACTCCTCTCTCTCCCCCCTCCCCTCAGTCACTCCTCCCTCTCCCTCCTCCCCTCAGTCACTCCTCTCTCCCCCTCCCTCCTCCCCTCAGTCACTCCCTCCTCCCCTCCCTCACTCCCTCCTCCCGTCAGTCACTCCCCCTCCCTCCTCTCCTCAGTCACTCCTCTCTCCCCCTCCCTCCTCCCCTCAGTCACTCCTCTCTCCCCCCCTCGGAAGATCTCCGGGGGGGTCCTTCCGTGGGTGGGTCCGTCCGTCCCTCCCTCCCTCCCTTGCGCGCATGCCGCCGCCGCTCCAGCTCTTCGGGCTGCCGCTCCTGCCGCTCCAGCTCTTCGGACCGCCGCCGCTCCTGCTCTTCGGGGCGCCGTCGCCGCTCCTGCTCTTCGGGGCGCCGCTGCTCCTGCCACTCCAGCTCTTCGGGCCGCCGCTACTGCTCCTCCAGCGCCATTTTTAACAGGCATGCTCTGACCGACGTGCTCACATGCGCGGTAGAGCTGCTCTCTACTGCGCATTTGCGGCACGTCGGTCAGGGCTCCCTTATCTAGTAGATTTTTGCTACAAACAAGACTGAAGGGGGGACCCCTGCTGGATATAGGGTTAGTGGCATGCTGGGCATGCTCAATGTGCCAGTCAAAGTTCTAGAAACTTTGACAAAAGTGTTCCGTGACAGGGCTCCATCTGATGATGTCACCCATATGTGAGGACTAACATCGTGCTGTCCTGGGAGAAAACCTGTTACAGGTAAGCAACTGCTTTATTTAGATAAAGTAATGGAATATCCCAGGAGAGTGCAATGCAGTTCAGAAGCAGTCTCAGAGAGCATGGTTTACACACCAAATTAGGTTAAATAGGAGCACCAATAAGCTAGTTTGTTTACATAACATTTTCCTGATTGATTGGAATTATAATTTTATCTCATATATATTAATAGACTGAAATTCTTTTAAGTCATGTGATTTCTTGTAAATTGAGCCCAAAAGGCAGGAATGATTCATGTTGATCTCGACATACTTTTTAACTTCTGGCCTACATTTTAGAATCTCAGCATATTTTGGCATGTCAGCAATGTTGATAGTTTTACAAGTCTGATCAATGTAATTTCACGGTGTAGAACTTTTGTTCATAGAGAAACATTTTCAAAGCATCCTAACAGAAGCCTGAAAACAAATAAACAATTAATAGCTAAGCATTACTGGTCAGTTGCTTTACAATGGCTATAGCTTGGCACTCCCTAAGAGATAAAAGCACAGGAAGTTACTCTTTAAGAGCCAAAAAATATATAGTTTCTGCCCAAGCTCTTTTACCCAACTTTTCTCTGTTAATTTTAAACCAATCCTCATAAAAGCACACAGATATAAAAAATACAAACAAACTTCATATTTTGCCCCAGAAAAGTACTACTTTTTTCTCTTTTTATAGGTCCCAGATCCATGTCCGCGAGAGCATGATAGTGCCGGAGGTCCTGTCTAGGGGTGGTCAACAATGGGGGCAGCCAGAGGCCAGCTGATACTAGGGGGCACTTGGTATAACCAGTGCATCGGTGCACTTGATGCTCTGTGCACCATCGGTGCCTCCAGTGCACCTGTATCATCCGTGTACTCCATGCCTCTGCACCATCAGTGCAAAAGCATCGGGCTGTCAGCTCAGAAGATGTGGCCTCCTAATCCAGGTGTCTCTCTCTACATCCGTGAAATGCCAGAGCCTGTTTCCTCCATGGTGCTTTTGGCAGACACAAATTAATCCAGCTGAGAACTGCAGGTAGCCGGGTGCAGTCTCAAGGTGATTCATTTTTAGTCTCAAAAGGTGTGCAGATGCATCACAGTAGAAGGTCATCCTTGAATCTGCCCCTGTGGGGCATGGCTTTGCTTGTGTCCATTCAGAACCCCATCAGCTTGAGATTCGCTGTCCAATGCGTCCTCACTTGAAAAATCATTTTACTCAAAGAAGGAAACAAGCTTATTCCTATGGGAGTCCCTTCTACTACTTCTGAGATGATCAAGTCCCTGCTTCGCTTACTGTCTTTTTTAGGGTCGTGGTGTCCCCCCAATCTTAAGGTTTAACCAGACCTTTTTCCCTGATCTGAGGAACTCTCATCCCTGCTAGTAGACCTATTGCCAAAGTTCTGAGTGAGAGAAGGTGATTGGAGTCATTCAGAGGAGATTGTTTTGGAATATTAGCAGTGATCATGACGCTTCAGTGGTCCACTGATCATCTTAACCTGTTGTAGTATGGTAGTCATAATAGCGGAGAAGACGCCTCTTGTTTTTTCCTAAGGCATTAGGGGAGAAGGGCCTCTGATAACTGCATGGTGACTCATCAGCCTTAGATGGTGTGATACTCACATGACAATGGTAGGCAGGCTAACATCCCATCTCCAGTGATATTCTCTCTGAGAGATTAAGGAGCAGCATGCACTCCAGGTTTTGATGGAGTTCTATCCTCTGGTCTTCTGGTTGCTCAGAAGGTCTTCATTAATTTGGCGGTAGTGGCAGCACATTTAGGCCACTGGGGATTGTGTATCTATCTTCTCATACCTAGCCAAATGGCAGGTGATAGAATCCAAAGAAGTTTCTCAGTCTTCTACTTTAAACTTTAGTTCAGGGCATGCATAGATTCGGTGAAAGAATGTACATTTCTCCTATCAGTAATACTTAATTTTGAGTCACATGATGGCTGCAAGGCATGTAATCCCCTTATGCCCCTAAACCTGAGAGTTCTCCATTGGAGCCTTTATCACTGGATTCAGCTATGTCAACCCTTTTTACACCTTAAGTTGGTTCCTCAGTGATGAAGATGTCTGTTCATTGGTAGCTAAACCTGTTGGTCCAGGGAAATGCGTCCCTCTTTAGATTTTTAGCTTGTGCAGCGTCACTAGTTCCTTCCACTTGGAGACCATAATCTAATATGGAAAGTTTCCTGATAAATCTCTTGTAGCTGCTAGCCATTCCGCTATGAGTATTCTATCTCATGCAAGGAATGAGATTGTGATCTAACTTGAGAATCAAGGGATAATCTATGAAAGCAAGTAAAAAGGCACAGTGTCCATGTCCATGACCCTCTGCTGAGGATCTCAGCAGATTAGATATGGGCTCCTAGTTGTGGGACCTCCTTCAGATCACAGACTGTCCCAGGGTGTCTCAACACATTAGCATTCTCCTCCACAGGATTTTCCAACCTATTAGATGGTATGGTCTTAGAAGCTGTCATCCTCAGAATTGTTTGCGTTGAAAAGCAACAAGAAAATTGAATGGTTTCTTCCATCATACTGAGCCAATACAGGTCTGCTCCAATCATTTCTCTGGTAAAGTGGGAGGCAGGACTATGTGCATTTTCACAACTGCAGTCAGTGGCAAGAACAGTTCAGAAAGTATTTTAGGATTGCACTAAGGAATACTACTATTGCTTCATTCTTGATTATCAGAATTTATGGAGAATGGTGGGATGGGCTCCACTACAACCTCGCTGGCGACTTCCTCACTTCGGGCTGTGTTGGGATAGGCTCTATCATGAACCCGCAAGGCTTGGGGGAGGGGGAAACCTGTGCATGCCCACATGCAGTTTAAAGAGAACAGCAGTACTAGTAGGCGGCAGCACTTACTGTTCCCGGGGCAGAGGGGAATGCCATATCTTCCCAAGTCGATAGTACACAGCACCCCCCGTTTTAAAGTTGGTGGAGCCTGTGCACTATGGACGCTTTGCCCATGTTGAAGACTACCTTTATAATAGGGACTGTGGACCTGCTTGTTTTCATTGAAACAAGTTTCTTACCTGTAGCAGGTGTTCTGTGAAAACAGTAGTTATTCCTTTTCGGAGGTGTTCTCCATTTGCCCTCATCCATGCTGCCCTCGTCCAGGCTAATACATGGAGCTGAGGAGAGTTGCAGGGCCAAGGCAGTGCAAGAACTACCACATATGAACGGTGGAAGTGGGTCCACACAATTTTGTTGCGTGGTCACGTCACACACTTGCCTGACTGGTGAACTGTTGTCTTCAGAGAACATCTGTTTCTGGCAAGCAACTTTTATAGACATATTTAGCAATCACTTTAAACAAAAAAACAAAACAAAATGCTCTATAAACACTGAATTACCTGTTTGAGTGAGCATTTTGTAAGAACCATTAGCATGATATTGGGATGGGTTTGAAATTATTGTAAACCGCTTGGGGTTTGATTTTAAAAAGCATTTAAACACTGAAAATTGTATTTTACACATAAATGCACTTTACCCTTTGTACGTGAGCTTTTGAAAATTGCTACAATATATGCCATTGAATTATCCATAGGACATTCACGGGCAAGTGCACTTTATGCACATAAATGGCTTTTTAAAATTGCTACGATAATGTTACATTTGCATGTATAACTTCTTAGCCTAGTGGTTTGAGTAGACCAGTGTTCAAATCCCACTTTCGCTCCTTGTGACCTTGAGCAAGTCACTTTACCCTCCATTGCCTCAGGTACACACTTTATTGTAAGCCCTCTGGGAATAGGGGAATACCTACGATACCTAAATGTAATCCGCTTTGAAGTGCTGAAAAAAGTGCGAAAAGTTGAATATAAAAATCTAAATAAATAAATAATTGGATTAAGCAGTATATTAAGTCTCATAAATAAAGCATCCCTTCTTTTGTGATTGTATACATGCATATGAATTATTATAAAACATTCATGTGCACTAGATCCCAATTAATTTCAAAAAAACTTTTTATGAGATTGAGATTTCTAACACACTTCCTAGCATGTAGCAAGATGAACTCAGGATCAATGGGTTATATGCTCCCCTGCTAGCAGATGGAGATGGAGTCAGATTTCAAAGCTGACGTCCCCTTAAGATACTCCTTTGCAGTGACCTCAGCCCTTCAGTTTCTCTCCATGTCCTAGCAAATGTGGACATACTTTCCCTATTAAGATAGTCGTACTCTTTAGAAGAAGAAATTTTGCCTTTAAATTGGCAAAAGATTGAGCCCCACTCTCCTGCGGTGATACCTAAAGGTGTTTCCCCCAGTTGAGAATTCCTGAGGCGATTTCTGAGATCCCTCAGAGGTGTGCCTTGGTCTGGCATGGACTTTGCTGCTGAGGCAGCTGAAAGACAGTGGGTGCAGGAACCCGAGCACAGCGGTGACAGCCAAAACCCTCTCCTCCCGCTGCTGGAGACAGTCTCAGTACTCAGCCAGTAGGCGCTGAGCCCAGGTAAATAGAGAGAGAAGCGGATTCCTTCTGATTCAGAGATGTTCGAGGAGCTTTGGTAACACATGCTCCAGTCTCCTTGCTCGATGTGCTGTACT
Organism: Rhinatrema bivittatum; assembly: GCF_901001135.1. Taxonomy (NCBI): domain Eukaryota; kingdom Metazoa; phylum Chordata; class Amphibia; order Gymnophiona; family Rhinatrematidae; genus Rhinatrema; species Rhinatrema bivittatum. The sequence continues at coordinate 452,579,920 of NC_042616.1, forward strand.
GGCGATGTTCCCAATCCCGTTGGGGTAAGAGGAAGTGGGCTTCCAAGCGGGTTGAGCGGCCTCCCAATGGGCTAGGCCCCGCTTCAGGATCTGTGGGCACACCATGTGGTAGGTCGCAGAGGCGCCATCTTGCGCGTAGTTTTGTGCGTCTCTGTTGCCCACGAAAGAGCATCGGTACGTGCGGTGCATGCTGGCTCTGCGCGCGTAACATCGCACATACTTGCACTCCGTTACATGCATCCATATGCGCACTCCTTCAATGCAGAATTTAGATAACGGGCACACGAGGCACCTTACTGCAAACTGCAAAGGCGCTCAAAATCTGCGCACACAATATTTCAAGGGCTAGCCGGCTGAGCACGCAGTTACCGTTCCTTATGGCTCCAGCAGCAAAGAAATATAAGCGCCATTCTTTGTGCTTCCCTACCATATTAGGGCTACACAGTCTGACCTTGATTCTTATCTCTGTCAACACCGTGAGGAGGCCCAGGGAGAGTTGGCCTCCCAGAACTTTGCTAAGCCCGGTTCCTCCCATTCAGAGGTAGCACCCCGGATCTGAGTAATCCTGGAGATGGGTTTGCCATGGGAGAAGGAAATTCAGCAGCACCTACCCCGGTACCTCTTGGGCTAGGCATGGACCCGGCAGCCTTCTCTTGGATGGAATTTTTTCAAGGCCTTCACGCCTTTTTTTACAGGTGCAGTCTGTTTCACCGGCCTCTATCTGGGCCGATCCCCAGATGGTAAGGCCTCCTTTTCCCTGCCCTATCAGTAGGCCTTGAGACATGCCTCATCTCACCAAGGGTATCCCTGGCAGGGACCCAGATACCACGGAAGAAGAAGGGGATCCAGATTCCTTGGAAGATGTGGAAATCCCACCAGGTTTGGAGCCATATCGGACCATGTTATGGTTTTTTCAATAGATATGAATTGCCGGCCCTGGTTTCCCAGACCCTGAAGACTCTGAGTTCCTGGTGCAGACCCTATGACGGAACTAAAGAATCCCATCCTGGTGTCTCTACGGAAAGCTTCTTGCTAATTTCCAGTGATGGAAGCCATCCAGGAGTTGATTGACCTGGAATGGGATGCCAGTTTTAAAGGTGGTCAAGCATTGGAAGCTCTATTATACCCACTGGATCCGGTAGCAAGAAAACGCCTGTGTTTTCTCGCTACCAGTGTCTGCCCTGGTCTGCGCCGTTTTGAAGCAAACTATCCCAGTGAAGGGAGGAGCGGCCTTAAAGGATGCGCATGATAGGCAGATGGAGTCCATCCTTAAACAAGCCTTTGACGCGACAGCAATGACACTACAGATTGCTTCCTGTTGTGCCTTGGTGGCTCGCTCGTGCCTGCTTCTCGAGAGAGAGAGGCAGATAACTCAGGAGTGTATTCCAGAGAGGCTAGGGAGCCCGCCACTGCCTTTTTAGCTGACTCAAGCTCAGACCTAGTCCTTACCTCTGCTAGAGGATGGCCTCAGTGGTAGCGGCCAGAAGACAGCTATGGCTGCTAAATTGGTCAGTGGACGCGACCTCTAAGGCAAACCTCACAAAGATGCCCCTTTAGGGGATCACTCCTATTCGGAAGCTAATTGGAAAAGCTGGCCAGTAAGTAGGGAGAATCTCCAGTGCCCCGGCTACCGGAAGATAATTGAAAGCAGTTACAGCGCCCCTCGCCTATGAGGGGTCGGTCCAGGGGCTCCCAACGCTTTCAGCCCTACAAGAACTTGACATTTCAGACTTCTCGGTCCTCGAGAAGGTCTGTTCTTTCGGAATTGACAACCCAAGAGAGGGGCTGGTTCGGGTTCAGGTTCGGCCCGAACTCCCCAATGACATTTTGCCGACCCATCCATGGAACGAGGAGATATGGGGTCGACTATCTCTCTTCTACCAGCGGTGGGTCGAGATCACGACGGACAAATGGGTACTGGATATCATACGAGAAGGATACGTGCTGGAGTTTTGCAGTACTCCTTGGGATATATTCATAATGTCTGTGCCACTCTCAGCACAAGAAGCAGGCAGTGGAATCTTCCTTGATAAGGCTTCTCAAATTAAGAGATATAATTCCAGTACCTACGCCCCAGGGAAATAGGGGGTGGTGTTCCATCTATTTCATCGTACCCAAGGACCTCAAGAGCATCAACCAACATCTATGAGTAATTCATTTCCATATGGAAACTCTACGCTCCATCTCAGTGGCCGAACAACCGGGAGAGTTCTTAACCTCCCTGGACCTTTCAGAGGCCTACCTTCATATTCCAATCCAGCAAGATCACTAGGGTTTCCTACGCTTTGTGATGCTGGGCCACCATTATAAGTCCTGGGTGATGCCCTTCGGCCTGGCCACCGCCCCCAGAACATTTTCCAAGATTATGATGGTCGTGGCAGCGGCACTGAGGAAGCAATCCTGGTGCACCCATACTTGGATGACTGATTGATCTGGGCAAATTCATTAGAAGAGAGTCTCCAGGTAACCAGCAAGGTGACGTCCCTGCTTCAGGAGCTTGGTTGGGTCATGAACATGGACAAAAGCAGTATCACGCCCTCCCAGTCCTTAGAATATCTGGGTGACCGGTTCGATACCAAGCAAGGCAAGGTCTTCCTCCCGCCCCTGCAGGTAAGGAAGTAAATGTTCCAAGTGCATCGGTTGACGAACGCGATACGCCCCGAGGTGTGAAGCTATCTTCAGATCCTCGGTTTGATGGTGTCAACCCTGAAGGTAGTACCGTGGGCAAGGGCACATATGCGTCCACTCCAATGCTCTCTGCTGTCATGTTGGAACCCATTGTCTCAAGATTATTTGTTTCACCTCCCCCTACCGATGGATGTATGATCTCTGCTCCAGTGGTGGCTACAGGAAGCTCACCTGGGAAAGGGTGTAAGCCTGTCCCCACCGAACTGGCTAGTTCTCACAACAGACGTGAGGGGTTGGGGAGCTCATTGTCAGGAACTGATAGCCCAGGAGCTTTGGACCAAGGAAGAGGTGCGCTGGAACATACACTGCCTGGAAGCCCAAGCAGTCAGATTGGATGTCTACAGTTCAGCCACATCCTCCAGGGTCAGGTGGTCCGCAAGATGTCTGACAATGCAACAGTGGTAGCCTATGTCAACCTCCAGGGAGGAACCAAGAGCCAGCAAGTGTCTCTGGAAATAGATCTCCTTATGGAATGGGCGGAATTGAATCTACAGATAATCTCGGCCTCCCACAACTCAGGAAAAGACTACGTCAGAGCAGACTTTCTAAGCAGAGAGAGTCTGGATCTAGGAGAATGGGTGTTGTCAACCAGAGCCTTTCAGCTGCTGGTAGATTGCTGGGGCCTCCCATCCATGAACTTGCTGGCCACATCTCACAAATGCGAAGGTTTCCCGATTCTTCAGTCGCAGAAGAGATTAGTGATCCCTGCGGATCGACACACTTCTTCAGACCTGGCCAGAAGAGGACTTACTATATGCCTTCCCTCCGTGGCCCCTGCTGGGCAGGGTCATTTGCATGATCGAGCACCACAGGGGATTAGTCCTTCTAGTGGCTCTGGATTGGCCCAGGCATCCATGGTATGCAGACATGCGGAGGCTTCTGGTGGATACACGCCTGTGCCTCCCACCGCATAGGGACCTGCTCTAGCAAGGTCTGGTCCTTCACAAGGATCCGATTCTATTTTTGTCTTACAGTTGGGCCCTTGAGAGGGCTCAGCTCATGAAGTGTGGATATTTGGTGGCATTAATTACCTCCGTGCACGGAGGTTTTTGACGTCCTTAGCGTACGTGCAGGTCTTGAGAGTAGTTGAGGCCTGGTGCAAGAAACACAGTTTTGCCCCTCGGATGGCCAAAATCCCTCTGGTTCTGGAATTTTTATAGGATAGCTTGAAAAAAAGGGTTGTCCCTTAACTCCTTGAAGATCCAGCTAGCGGCTGTCTCCTGTTTCAGAGGCGAGGTGAATGGAACCCACCTGTTTGTTCGTCCGGACATGGCCTGTTTTCTAAAAGGGGTAAAGTACCTCTAGCCACCCTTACGGTGGCCGGTTCCCTTGTGGAATCTTAGTCTAGTATTGGAGTTTTTGGCAGGGCCCTCCCTTTGGCCTATGCGCAGTCCTTACGCCTGTTAACCCTGAAAACTGTGTTCATGGTGGCGATATGCTCGGCTTCTCACATCTTTGAACTACAGGCATTGTGTCAGGAACCATTCTTCCAGATGACCCCAGGAGCGTTACAACTTCATACATTCCATCCTCCTTGCCCAAGGTAGTATCGGAGTTTCATGTGAATCAGTCCATTTCGTTGCTGTCCCTAGATAGGCACAAGGACACTGAAGACCAGGGCCGCCTCCGCCATTTAAACGTCAGTTGGCTTTTGGTGCAGTATCTGGAACTTTCAGAACCAGTGTACTCCGCTTGTTTGTTCTTCACAGTGGAAGGAGAGAGGGCGAACCAGCTTTGCGTGCTACCATAGTTCGCTGGATCAAGGAGGTGGTCACGGGAGCTTATGTAGAGGCAGGAAAACTATTACCCTTTCAGGTTAAAGCTCATTCCACTAGGTCTCAGGCAGTATCCTGGGCGGACACTAAACTGCTCTCTCCCATTGACAATTGCTGAGTGGTGACCTGGTCCTCCTTGCACACCACCTCCAGGTTCTATCACCTGGATGTTCAGGCCTGAGAGGATGCAGCCTTTGCAAGGATGGTGCTAACCAGACCATGGACAGCCTCCTGCCCCGATCGGGAGTAGCTTTTGTACATCCCATTGGTCCTGAGTCCATCTGGCTACACACTAGGAAATGGAGAAATTACTTACTTGATAATTTTGTTTTCCTTAATGTAGACAGATGGATTCAGCATCCTACCCACTGCTGCCCAAGAATGGTGCCAAGGAATCGTCCATGAAGTGAATATCGATTCCAAGAGGTTACAGGTAAACCGTCGCCCAATCCCTAAATCAGGGCATCTATAATCTTGCTGGGATTCAGCATTTGGTTGAGTACAGTTACAGTTATCCATTTTTAATCATTTTAATCAAGTTGTAATCAAGCTCTAATCAAGTTTTTCAATAGTATGTCCACAATGGCTTTTGATGAGAATACTGAAGGACTGAGTTCACTGCAGGGGTGTATCTAAGATGACATCAGCTTTGAAACCCGACTCAGTCTCCATCTGCTAGCAGGGGAGCATATAACCCATTGGTCCTGAGTCCATCTGTCTACACTATGGCAAATGAAATTTATCAGGTAAGTAATTTCTCCAATTCAAATGAAGCACATCTCCTTACATAATTTTTCCCATTGGTGATTAAAATTAAGACCCAGATTCATCATTTTGCTATAAATTTCACATGAATAGCACCTTGCAAAAAAAAAAAAAGGGGGGGGGGGGGGGGGCATGGTTAGGGAAACTTTTTAGATACCGCAAAATGCGCTATTTTACCCCAACACACATTAAATTCATCACACCTGTGATATTTTCACATCACAAGCTGAGAAGTGCCCAGGCAAGCTTTTCCATGTTTTGTGCTGCTCCTGGCTAGAGGGAGAGAGAGGCTCTCGTATAAGTAATCTATTTATACCACTGAAGGAGGGTCAACTAGTAACTCGAGGTGAGGTTTTGGTGGTGGTCTAAGGTTTGGTGGGCCGTTTTATATGCACAGTCACGTACGAACAGCACGGTACACATCAGTAAAGATTTGATGTGATTTGGAGTGAGGAAAGTTACATAAAAATGAGATTTGCACATTGTACTCTCAACCTAGTTTGATGCACTCTCCACCTAGCTGCTATCAAACTAGGTTGAGAATAGGTTGTACAAATCTCATCTTTGTGTACCTTTCCTCACTCCAAATCACATTAAATCTTCACTGATGTCTACTGTGCTGTTTGTACATCTGACTGTGCATGTAAAACTGTCCCCCAAACCCTAGATGACCACCTAAACCTCACCTCGAGTTATTACTTAAGAACATAAGAACATGCCATACTGGGTCAGACCAAGGGTCCATCAAGCCCAGCATCCTGTTTCCAACAGTGGCCAATCCAGGCCATAAGAACCTGGCAAGTACCCAAAAACTAAGTCTATTCCATGTAACCATTGCTAATGGCAGTGGCTATTCTCTAAGTGAACTTAATAGCAGGTAATGGACTTCTCCTCCAGGAACTTATCCAATCCTTTTTTAAACACAGCTATACTAACTGCACGAACCACATTCTCTGGCAACAAATTCCAGAGTTTAATTGTGCGTTGAGTAAAAAAGAACTTTCTCCGATTAGTTTTAAATGTGCCCCATGCTAACTTCATGGAGTGCCCCCTAGTCTTTCTACTATCCGAAAGAGTAAATAACCGATTCACATCTACCCGTTCTAGACCTCTCATGATTTTAAACACCTCTATCATATCCCCCCTCAGTCGTCTCTTCTCCAAGCTGAAAAGTCCTAACCTCTTTAGTCTTTCCTCATAGGGGAGTTGTTCCATTCCCCTTATCATTTTGGTAGCCCTTCTCTGTACCTTCTCCATCGCAATTATATCTTTATGAGATGCGGCGACCAGAATTGTACACAGTATTCAAGGTGCGGTCTCACCATGGAGCGATACAGAGGCATTATGACATTTTCCGTTTTATTCATCATTCCTTTTCTAATAATTCCCAACATTCTGTTTGCTTTTTTGACTGCCGCAGCACACTGCACCGACGATTTCAATGTGTTATCCACTATGACACCTAGATCTCTTTCTTGGGTTGTAGCACCTAATATGGAACCCAACATGGTGTAATTATAGCATGGGTTATTTTTCCCTATATGCATCACCTTGCACTTATCCACATTAAATTTCATCTGCCATTTGGATGCCCAATTTTCCAGTCTCACAAGGTCTTCCTGCAATTTATCACAATCTGCTTGTGATTTAACTACTCTGAACAATTTTGTCTCATCTGCAAATTTGATTATCTCACTCGTCGTATTTCTTTCCAGATCATTTATAAATATATTGAACAGTAAGGGTCCCAATACAGATCCCTGAGGCACTCCACTGTCCACTCCCTTCCACTGAGAAAATTGCCCATTTAATCCTACTCTCTGTTTCCTGTCTTTTAGCCAGTTTGCAATCCACGAAAGGACATCGCCGCCTATCCCATGACTTTTTCTTTTCCTAGAAGCCTCTCATGAGGAACTTTGTCAAACGCCTTCTGAAAATCCAAGTATACTATATCTACCGGTTCACCTTTATCCACATGTTTATTAACTCCTTCAAAAAAGTGAAGCAGATTTGTGAGGCAAGACTTGCCCTGGGTAAAGCCATGCTGACTTTGTTCCATTAAACCATGTCTTTCTATATGTTCTGTGATTTTGATGTTTAGAACACTTTCCACTATTTTTCCTGGCACTGAAGTCAGGCTAACCGGTCTGTAGTTTCCCGGATCGCCCCTGGAGCCCTTTTTAAATATTGGGGTTACATTTGCTATCCTCCAGTCTTCAGGTACAATGGATGATTTTAATGATAAGTTACAAATTTTTACTACTTCACCCTCTTGCAGTGATAGAAATAGAGCCTCTGGGGAGGCACACATATTAGTCATCTCTCTCTCTTCTCCCCCCCCCCCCCCCATCCCCCCCATTTTGGGCAAAATAACAGGAAAAAAAGAAGTAGTTATGTGGGGCATGATAACGTGTTATGCTATTCAAAGCAACGTTAAACACACCTCATTTTCATAAACTCCTCCCTACTGACTAAATTTTTTGAATATGCATACACATCTTGTGATGCATTTTTTATCACATTAGGGCCCGCGATAAGTCCTTAACATGATTTGATGAATGACCCTATAAGATAGGTACATGGCTCCCAGACACATTCTGTGTATCCTAGATTCTACAGATGAGAAAACAAAGGCGCTTCAATTCTCAGGAACGCAAAAAATATTACTGTACGTTCTCCAGGCTATAGCCAATTATGAATAGACCGCTCAATATAAGTAGGTATACATCATTTCCAATAAAATAGAGCCCTCCTAAATATTGTACCATATTAAAAAAAATAATAATAAAGTTTCATGTATTTTTTTTTTATTTTTATTTATCACTTTTACAAATTATAAACAAAGAATCCTTTGCTTTCAATCAAGAGGAATTACAAAAAAGAAAATTATTTTTACATTATTAATTGCAGTTACATCACTACTTTATGTGCAGATTTACTTATCCTCATTTATTCTAGGAAATATTGGAAGAGAGGAAAAGAAAAGGAGGAGTATTAAAGAAAATCAGTTTAAACAAAACTCCCATGACAATTATCCATATCTATATGTTAATTCGCGATCCAGAACTTCTAGGTTACTGGGGTTACTTTTCTGGCATCCAAGAATCCCCTTAATTGCTCTGGATTATAAAATACATAGGTATTCCCAGAGTACTTTACTACGCACCTAACAGGGTAACGCAAAAGGAAACTTGCCCCTAAAGTTACTACTTCAGGGCGCATTATTAAAAAGGATTTCCTGCGTAGCTGTGTAACGCTGGAAAGATCAGGAAATATACAGATTAATCCACCCAAATATGTATTATTAATAGCCTTAAAATAATATTTCATAATAAGGGCTCTATCAAATTCTGAAAACAGAGAGACAAAGAGGACAGATCTCTCAGTAATCTCAAGTCCAGAGCTTTCCAAGTATTCAGATAGATTATCGAAATTTCCCATTTCCCCTACTGGGGATATCTGTATCTGGCTCTGTCTTTGCTTTAAATACAAGATCTTTTTAACAGCTGACATTTGTTCATCCAGAATCTGCAGGATTTCTTTCAAATATCTTTTAAACGTTAGTAGTGGTATCTCCCCCACTACTTTAGGGAAATTCAAAACCCTAAGGTGTAATTGTCTCAGATAGTTCTCAACAGATTCCAGCCGTCGCATTAATATAGCCTGATCTCTCACACATATGGCGTTAACATCAGACACTTGTTTTAAATCCACTTTAACCTGCTGTAATTCTTGTACTTGTTCTTCTCCCTTCAGCTGTAACTGATTTTCAACAGAGTCCATTTTATGGGAGATTTCCTCCGTTTTCAGGGTTTGTTCATTGAATGCCTTAGTTAACCCCACAATCAAGTCCCAAAGGGACTCCATTGTAATTACCGCCAGTCTTTTTATCTCTATGGGGTTTCTTGTTAGGTTACCCGTTATCTCCCTTCCTCCCATTGGTAATGCTGGTCCCTGCGGCGTCTCCTCTCTCCTCTCCTCTCTCCATGCCGCAGCCTCCAGGGGAATCGAGGCGTCAGGGGACCTCTCCCAACTCGCATCGCCTCCCGGCTGTCCACCCATTAGAGTCGCACCTGTGACGCTTCTCACCGGCGATTCCACTAGCCCGGCTGCGTTCGATGAGATAGCATTCGGCGGTTCTCGCGGTTCCGGAGGGGTCAAGGATATTTCCCCAAGCGGAGAAGGGACTCCTCCTCCCGATCCGCTAGCGGGGCTCGTTACCCCTATTTGTGATATGGGGGATGCATATTGCAAAATTACACGCTGACCTGCAGAAAGTGAGGGCTCGGGTGGATAAACCCTCACCTTCCCCTTTCTTTTGTGAGGCATTGGAAACACGAAGAAATCAAAAAAGGTAAAGCGAAATGCAGGAGCGTTTGAATATGTGTCCGGTCAGGGAGCCATCTCCCCCCTCTTTATGTATTGTTAATGTATTATTTGACTCCTGAATCTGACTTTTACAGGTCTAGGTCCCGGGAGCGCCGCAGACATCGGTCTCGCTCCTCATCACGAGAGCGAAAAAGAACTCCTCGCTCTAAATCCCGTGAGAAGCGCCACAGACACAGATCCCGCTCTAACAGCCGTAGCAGGAGTCGCAGCCACCAGAGGAGTCGGGACAGGAGTCGAGAGCGTAGCTCAAAGTCGAAGTAAGTTCCAGGAGCTATAGAGCAGTGCTCCTTAAACAACTGCTCTGGAATCAGAACACTGTGACACAATAGCTGATGTGATTAGTTAGTGATGACTGAAGTCTCAAAGCCTATGACAGAAAAATGCAGTTTCCTAGCGTGTAGCAGATGGACTCAGGACCAATGGATATAGTGTACTCCTGTTAGCAGTTGGAGACGGATCAGATTTCAATCTGACGTCAGCCCCTAGTACATATACCCCTGCAGGAAGTGCAGTGCTTCAGTATTTTCCGTCTCCATAGCAGTTAGGGACTATCTGCACGCTCTCAGAGCATTAGATCAAAATTAAAGAACAAAACCCGAAATTTAAAGAAGAAACCTACCTGAAGACGAGCCCCGCACTCCTGCGGTGATACCCTCGAGTTTTCATATTGGTTTATGGCAATGAAAGCACTGTGATGTTGTGAGGTTGAACCAAAACAACCTGAAATATCATAAGTCATTTTAAGAATACCAAGAATACTGAAAAATAGAATTCATGCAAAACAGATCAATACAGGAGATTTTTTTTTCTGTGTGGCAAATGGCCTGCTTCCAAAAAATTGGCAATGAACATTAAATTTTATCCAATAAGAACATGCCATACTGGGTCAGCCAAGGGTCCATCAAGCCCAGCATCTGTTTCCAACAGTGGCCAATCCAGGCCATAAGAACCTGGCAAGTACCCAAAAACTAAGTCTATTCCTTGTTACTGTTGCTAGTAATAGCAGTGGCTATTTTCTAAGTCAACTTAATTAATAGCAGGTAATGGACTTCTCCTCCAAGAACTTATCCAATCCTTTTTTAAACACAGCTACACTAACTGCACTAACCACATCCTCTGGCAACAAATTCCAGAGTTTAATTGTGTGTTGAGTGAAGAACTTTCTCCGATTAGTTTTAAATGTGCCACATGCTAACTTCATGGAGTGCCCCCTAGTCTTTCTGTTATCTGAAAGACTAACCGATTCACATCTACCCATTCTAGACATCTCATGATTTTAAACACCTCTATCATATCCCCCCACCCCCAGCCGTCTCTTCTCCAAGCTGAAAAGTCCTAACCTCTTTAGTCTTTCCTCATAGGGGAGCTGTTCCATTCCTCTTATCATTTTGGTCGCCCTTCTCTGTACCTTCTCCATCGCAATTATATCTTTTTTGAGATGCGGTGACCAGTACACAGTATTCAAGGTGCGGTCTGACCATGGAGCGATACAGAGGCATTATGACATTTTTCCGTTTTATTCACCATTCCCTTCCTAATAATTCCCAACATTCTGTTTGCTTTTTTGATTGCTGCAGCACACTGAACCGACGATTTCAATGTGTTATCCACTATGACGCCTAGATCTTTCTTGGGTGGTAGCACCTAATATGGAACCTAATATTGTATAACTATAGCATGGGTTATTTTTCCCTATATGCATCACCTTGCACTTATCCACATTAAATTTCATCTGCCATTTCGATGCCCAATTTTCCAGTCCTCACAAGGTCTTCTTGCAATTTATCACAATCTGCTTGTGATGTAACTACTCTGAACAATTATGTATCATCTGCAAATTTGATTACCTCACTCGTATTTCTTTCCAGATCATTTATAAATATATTGAATAGTAAGGGTCCCAATACAGATCCCTGAGGCACTCCACTGCCCACTCCCTTCCACTGAGAAAATTGTCCAGTTTGTACTGTCTGTAAATAGTTACGCTGTGTTTCAGGCTTGGCATACTAAGTCATGATAGATATTGTGACATGAAAAGTAATAATACAGCTGTGCATTTTGCTGCTTGAATTATGAAACAGCATTTGAATTTTGTTTTTGACATCATTCTATTCTAATTTGACAAGTATTTTTACAAATTGGATTAAACATAACCATGCACATGTAACAATTTCTATATCTTTTTTAGTAGTCAGTTATAATTTTCCAAAAGTTACCAGATATGTCTTAATATTTTATATATATATATATATATATATATATATATATATATATATATATACTCCTTCCAGACAGAAAAAATCAATAAAAGAATGTATATCCTATATTAATGGTTATTTGGCTGTTTAATGAATATTTCAGGTATGTTTTCCATGTTAATCTAAATCTTGATAATTTCTCATTTCTAACTGAGGTAAGGTTTTTTTTTGGGGGGGGGGGGGGGGGGGGTTTCCTCTAAAAGACCAAGCTTCTTTAACCATTCTTTTATTCATTTTGTAACCTTTTTCCAATTCACTGAAGTTACACAGCACGTTGCAGCCAATAAATACTTAACATAGTAATGACAAAAGATAAAAGCCAAATGGTTCATCCAGTCTACCCAGCAAGTGGCTTATGATCAATTTGTTCTCCAAAAGATTGCCATCATTCATCTAATGAACCATATAACACGTTAGCATCCGACTTTAATAATACTTTTGTTGTTTTATGGATCTTTTTCTGTTGCATTTCCAGAATAGTCACTCCCACCATACTAACCTAAGTTCAGTCTTACTGCCTGAGAAAAGTTTGTTTAGTTGGTGAGGCATTGAAGAACTTTATAGATATTTTTTAGTATTAATACTAATATTGATGATTTAGCTGGCACCTCATGAATAGTTTTCTATTGTTATGCATTCAGTATTTCATTTCACTTCTCAATCGACAAGCAGGGCTGAATTAGCCAATACACATAGGGTGACATCATCCAGCAATGCCAAACAGACCCTTCTCTTTTAGCTCATAGAGCTTTAGCTCTACTAAGCATGTGCTAGAGTCCCCATGCGAGCACTGCATCATAACCCCCTCAGTATTTTGTCATCCAAGCTAAAACATGGATGTATATTATCTGTTTTTTCTTGATTTCATTTCTTAACTCCTGGAATTTTCTAAATGTTTTCACCACTTTGTATCACCTTACTGCCTTGGCAGCCCCCAGACAGTGCTATATATATATATATATAAAGATAAAAATATCTAGCTCTAAGAAGGCTGCCCTCATTGTCTTTAAGGATTGTGTGTGTAGCATAAAGATGTCTGTCACCAATGGCCATGACATCTGTTGTTGATTTGGGCCTGACCAAGATGAACCAAACTGTGACTGGATGTCACCCCAGACCCAGAGATCCAGAGCCTGGAAGATGGAGGAGTTGGTGCAGGTCAGTAAAGAGCTGCAGCTTATCTTCCTCCAAGAGCAGAGCCTCTTCTAGCACCCTAGATGCTGAGTGGAACAGGAGCTCCTCAAGTAGAGCTCACCTCACTACAGAGTAGGCTTTATGCCCTTCCACCTCATTGGGGTCATGTAAATCACAAAAACACTGCACTTAGGCATCTGCAAGCCCCTCACAGCCACCACAGGGTTTAGTGTCAACAAAAAGAAGCTCCATAGATCGGAGCCATTGGCTCAATCAGTGCTGATGGCACTGTATGCACAGAATCTTAGTGGTGGTGATGCAGCAATCACCAGTACATCAAGCCCCAGAGCTTCAGCATCATCAATGCATTCCCCCCCCCCCCCCCCCCCCCCAACACCTTTGGGGCTGGAAGCCCTCAACGCTCCAAGACTCGGAACATGAAGTATCACTGTTGATGCACTGGTCCTTTGTGCTACCAACGCAGCTGTTCCTTAAATAAGCATAGCATTCACTGATTTTATTGACATTCCTGGAGGATTAGAGTTGCGGAAGGAGATATGCTCCATTTACCTCTCCATATCTCCAAGATGATTTCATCCTAGAGGCTTCTAGAACAAGATCTTCATCTGGAAACACCACATCTTATTTGTTCAGTGGTGCCCTTGATCACCATGCTCCCTCCGAGACAGCTGCTACAGAATTTAGAGGTCCTTCAAGAGGAACCTATTCTGGTTTCAGATGTTCCTCTCCCATTATCTGGCCAGCGGACACAACAACCCTTAGACCAAGTGGCAGAGTTGGTGAAGACTTTCTTTTCCTCCCTGGAAGCTAAAGACAAGGAGGGCACTCTTCATCCTCTCCTGTCCAAAGTTTCAGGTTTGCTTTCCACAACGAGGAGTTAGTTTTTCCCCCATGCCTAGGCATGTCCCTTTGTATTCTTCACAAACAGATTCTAGTCCTCTCCACTCTCTCGCAGCAGAGACCAGCCAGTTGAAGGAAGTTCTCCAGGAATATGTCACTCCGAGACTGAAGATCTCACCCCAGTTGCCTGTGTCTTGATTGGGATCCTGTGTTAAGTGTCCTGTCTCACCTCAGGTCAGAGGAAGAATCAACAGGGATTCTTTCAGACCCTCTACTCTCTATCTGAGCTAATTTAAGATTGGTTGTTTAATTTTCAAAGCCTTCCTCCCATATTTATCTAATCTTATACCAGACCAACCTACACACACCTTACATTCCTCACAACAAGAATTACTGGCTCTTTTTTTACCGAAGATAATCAGACTTGAACACACTTGAGAGAGATATTGTTATTTTCTGGCTTTTATTTATTTATTTAAAGATTTTTTATATACCGAGGCACGTTAGCAACATCACCTCGGTTCACAGTGTAACATAACATAGCAACAAGCTTTACAATAATTTAAACATAGTTTCTGGAATTCTTTTCCTTTGGTCTAATTAAAGATTATCTCAAATTCAGGAATCTTCTCAAAATCTTTCTTTTTATACAGGTCTTTACTTTCCAGCTTAATTCTCCTGTTGGATCATAAATGTAATGAAGATTTTATTTATTTATTTATTTATTTGGAGAATTTTATAGACCGACAGCCGTTTGCACATCATATTGGTTTACATATAACTTATAACTGATTGGCAATGCCATTACATAGAACAGGAACAAAGTGTACAATAATTAACCATAACAAGATAACCTGGATAACTGAGAAACTATTTACAGGATTCAATGGTATTTAGACCATGATTTGGTTAGAAACGTAGTCCTTAGAATGAATGAGTATCTGGTAAGGCAAAAGAGTGTTACAGGATTTGCGAGTGAACAAAATCTTAAGAGTAGTGTAACAGATATAGTTTTAGCGGGGGGGGGGGGGGAGAGGGAGGGATGAGAAGCCTAAATAATTGTTGACACAAGGGGAGGTGGTAGAATATTGTAATAAGTAATTCAGATTGGTGGTACTAACTGCAGCTCTGTGGGCTGTCAGGCGGGTGGAAATCGCATGAAGTTGTAGGCCTGTAGGAACAGCCAGGTTTTTAGCTTTTTTTTAAATTTAGGAGTGGAAGACTCTGTGCGTAAATCTGGGGGCATGGAGTTCCATAGGGTGGGGCCGGCCAGTGAAAACGCTCTATTCATTGTAGTAGTTAGTTTAGTGGATTTGATAGAGGGGGTACGGAGAGTTCCTTGGAGGGCAGGACGAGTTGGTCTGGTGGAGGTACGAGGAAGTAGAGGGGGGTTTATCCAGTCAGTGTTTTCATTGTTGATGCTTTTATGTATAAGGGAAAGAACTTTGAAAAGGATGCGAGATTGTATTGGCAACCAGTGGAGTTTGATGAGGGTAGGGGTAATGTGGTCACGTTTTCTGGCATTAGTAAGGATGCGTGCTGAGGCATTCTGCAAGAGTTGTAATGGTCTGGTGTGTGTGGCAGGTAGGCCAAGGAGGAGTGAGTTACAGTAGTCTATTTTGGAAAATATAATAGACTGTAGTACTGTATGAAAATCGGTGAAGTATAGGAGAGGTCTGAGTTTCTTGATGGTTTGTAGTTTGAAGTAGCAGTCACTTAGGATAGATTTAATGAAGGGTTTGAGAGAGAGCTGGTTGTCAATACGGATACCAAGGCTACGGGTGTGGGAGGGGAATGACGTGGAGGAGTACCCAAGGGGGATGGCGGGAGAGGGATGTTTGTTGGAAATGATAAGGAGTTCAGTTTTTTGTGGATTAAGAGCAAGGTGCATGTCAGTGAGCAGCTGGTTGATAGCAGTCAGGCATGATTCCCAGTTTTGAAGAGCAGTTTGGAGGGAGTCAGTGAAGGGGAAAAGAATTTGAACGTCGTCTGCGTAGATAAAGTGTTTTACGCCAAGCTTGGCGAGGAGGGTGGTAAGGGGGAGCATGTAAATGTTAAATAGAGTGGAGGATAAGGAGGAGCCTTGGGGAACACCTCGGTCAAGGCTTATTGGGTCAGATTCATTAATGCCGGTGGAAACTGTGTAGTGATGATCTTGTAAGTATGACTTGATCCAGGAGAGGGCGGTGCCGGAGACTCCGATGTTACTGAGAATGTTGATTAATGTGAAATGGTTAACAGTATCAAATGCAGCGGAAATGTCTAACATGGCGAGAAGAAATGAATTTCCAGAGTCAAATCCTCTGATAATGGTGTCGGTCAGGGATAGGAGCAATTTTTCAGTGCTAAGCTTTTTACCGAAGCCGTGTTGTGTTCTAGGTAATCAGAGAGTCGAGAGTTGACTAGTTTTTCCAAGATTTTAGATAGGAATGGGAGGTTAGAGATAGGTCTGAAATTGGCTAAGACAGCAGGGTCAGGGCTAGGTTTTTTAAGGATGGGTTTCACCATAGCCTTTTGAATTTTAATAACCATATATGCTCGGATATAAGTCGATCTCATGCATGTCAAGGGTATTTTTGGGCCCCAAAATCAAGATTTATCTGTCACATGTGGATAAGTTGAGGGTAGGAGCCGTCCATTGTTGAATGGTAAGGACAAAGGGCCGCTGGTGCCATTTTGATTAGAGGCAGCCAACGGCCCGGAAACAGAAGATCACTCCCAGCCCCCCCCCCCCCCAGGACCACCAGGGACTTTGGGTGAGTCTTGTGGGGGGTCAGGAGGGGGGGGGGGCTTTATATTTAATGAAGTTTAAAGGGTTGGGGCGGGTTTTGTGTGGGGTTTTTTTAACAAAATTTTGACAAAAAAAAACTGCCCAACTATACTATGTGTGTATAAGTCGAGCCAGCTTTTTGGGCTTATTTTCTGGCATAAATTTCTCAACTTATACATGAGTATATATGGTAAATTAACTGTTACTAGGTTTTAATTGAATGATTTATGTATTCCATTTTGTTTTTTCTTTATTTTATATTTGTTTTACATGGTTTTTATTTTTCATTTTATGTTTGTTCAGTACTTGTAAACATGTTTTTATATGTACATCGCTTTGATTTACACATGTAAGAAATGTGATTAATCAAAACTAATAGTCCCCTCTGGAGCACTGCTCAAGGACCTCTTTTATTCCAGATTTCTGGTTAAGTTGGGTAAGGCCCCCTCTGAGTTAAAATTTGTAAAGAAAAAGACCCCTGCTTTCTCCAGATCCCAGACACTCCAGCAGAACCTGCAGTGATTCCAATACACTTGATCCCACAGGAATTAAACAAGAATGTAGGAAAATCTAATCTCCTATGTTCCAGTAGCCAGAAGACTAGACCTAAAATGGTGGAGGTCCATATTCAGAGGCATTTAGCCAGTTAACTCATTAGTGGAGACACTTAACTCGCTTACTTTGGTCATGTGAAATTTTACAATGACTTAGAGTGCCCACCTCTCGAACCGATTTAATACATAGATCTGAATGCACAGTTTTATCCAGCAGAGAGCCCATTTTTGGGAGTGGTAATACCACATTTCAAATATGTTTTTAATTTCCTTCAAAAGCGTATTGTCTAATTTTAATTCATTTAAAAGTTTAAACTTTTCCTCTTTATTAGTTTTTACTGTATTTTTTACTTAATATTTTTTGCATAATTATCACTTGTGTATTATTTGTGTGTATATTTTTATTAACCATTTAACATCTGTTTTGCTTACAATATAAACCGAACATTTTTGGTAATACATTGGTAAACCGTACAACTTGCAGCTTGAATCAAAGCAGGAGAAATATAGGACATGCTCCGTATTGTCTTTGTTGTAGTATTAAAAGGATTACATTATACATCCAATATACAGTATTCGATCAATATGATATGTTCTCCTTTCTCATAGCATTTTTGTACTTACTTTTCGCCGTACTTCCTGACTTTCACCTACTTTTGCTGTAGTGAACTCCGTGCGCGCATGTTATAAAATCGGGTAATGTACCCCCCGCGTGTAATTTTAAAAATCTGCCCCATGGTACACAGACCAACTAAAAACAATTAAATGTAAACTTCGAAACCTAGAGCGCAGATGGAGATGAAATCCACTCCCAGAACAAAAACAAGAATACTACGTTAACTTACAAAAATACAAAAAGGAAATAAAAGCCCAAAAATCTTTTTACACAATGAAAATAAAAAATACAAATGGGAACCCAAGAGTATTATTCTCAATTGTGAAAGACCTCACAACAATACAAGACTCAACATCTCTCACTATGTCAGACGACTTATGTAACAACATAGCTCTATATTTTGAAAAAAACAACAAACATATCTGCTGAATTCGATGTACTACCCATCGCACCCCCAACTTTTCCTCAACCTGCCTGCTCACTCGCAGAATTCACAAACATTAGTGACAACACCGTTATTAACATTCTCTCAAAATCAAAACCCTCAAAAAATCCTTTCAATCCTTGCTCTGGATACCTACTCAGACATCAAAGAACATATTGCTCCATCAATTACCAAAATAGTGAATGTCTCTCTCTCACAAGGATCTTTTCCAGACTCCCTCAAAGAAACGTCAATTCTACCCATTCCTAAAAAGAAAAATCATGACTCCTCAGACCTAACAAACTACCGACCAATTACTACACTACCCTCCGTAGCCAAAATAATAGAATCTGTCATGCTACGTCAAGTTTCTGACTATATGGATGATAATAACTTACTACATAATAACCAACATGGTTTTAGAAAATCTCACAGTACAGAATCCCTGCTCATCTCATCATTTGATTCCATCATCAGAGGATTTGACTCCAACACCAACTATATTCTAGTACTAATTGATATATCCGCTGTATTTGATACTTTAAACCACAACATATTACTATCCAACCTATCTCAGATAGGCATTTCCGGAATAGTGTTAAAATGGTTCTCCACATTTATTTCAAATCGTCCGCAACAAATCACAGTCAGAAAATCAAAATCAGACTGGTACACCACCAAAACGGGTGTACCACAAGGATCATCACTATCTGCACTCTTATTCAATATCTTCTACCTTTGTGCCACCTCCTAGCTGGTCTCAACTTAAATTTTAAAAGTTACGCAGATGATATTCAGTTTGATACCATTCTCTGACTCATGGTCCAATACCTTTTCTTTATTACATATTTACTTAAAGGCAAAACTAAACAGGCTAAAACTAAACACAGCAAAAACAGAACTAATATACTTATCAACAGTTTCAGATTCAGACTATTAACCCCCACACACATTTGCATTTGAAAATCAGCACGTACCCATAAAACACCACGCAAAAAATCTAGGCATGCTCATAGACTCAAACTATCTATGACTAATAACATATCAAACAGTCAAAAAATCTTTCTTCAAACTATATATGCTCAAAAAACTTAAACCTCTACTACTACCAGCTGATTTCCGCTCAATCACACAAGCCTTAATATTGACAAAACTTGATTACTGTAACTCCTTATACCTAGGTTTACCATTGTCAACAATACACCCCCCTACAACTTGTTCAAAACGCTACAGCAAGAACTCTCTTCAACTTACCAAGATCAGAACATGTAACACCCATATTGCAACAATTTCACTGGCTTCCGATTACTCACCGTATCGCTTACAACATTTTGTCCATTATCCATAATTTTCTCTACAACACAAACTCTGTTTGGCTTTGTTCACTACTATGTATATATAAACCACCCAGACAACTCCACTCAATGGACAAATGTATTTTTAAAAATTCCTTTAGTCAGATCAGTAAGCCTAGCACTAACTCAAAAACGAGCTTTTTCAGTGGCGGGTCCAACTCTGTGGAACGCTCTCCCTGAACATATAAGATTGACAGCAAATTCCAAAAACTTCAAGAAAAAACTGAAAACCTACCTGTTTAACAGAGCGTTTAACATTCAATAACTTTAGTAAGACTAATTATACATATTTACTGCACTTGAAGTACCCAAACTGTATTTGAATGTTTTTGATATTATGAATATATTACTGTAAACCGCCTAGATGGGCAGATACCTGCCTTATTCGTGCGGTATATAAAAAAAAAAAATTTAAATAAAATTTATAAATGATCTGGAAAGGTATATGACAAGTGAGGTGGTTACATTTGCGGATGACACAAAATTATGCAGACTAGTTAAACCTCAAGTGGATTGTGATGAATTGCAAGAGTACCTTGCGAGACTGGAAGATTGAGCTTCCCAATGGCAGGTGAAATTTTAATATGGACAAGTACAAAGTGATGCATATAGGGAAAAATAACCCTTGCTGTAGTTAAACAATGTTAGGTTCTATCTTAGGAATTACCACCCAGGAAAGAGATCTAGGCATCATAGTGGATAATACATTGAAATTGTCGGCTCAGTGTGCTGTGGTGATCAAAAAAGCAAACAATGTTAGGAATTATTAGGAAGGGAATGGCAAATCAGGATGGATGTCATAATGCCTCTGTATTGCTTCATGGTGAGACTGTATCTTGAATACTGTGTGCAGTTCTGGTCAACGCATTTCAAAAAAGATATAGTTGCACTGGAGAAAATACAGAGAAGGTGACCAAAATAAGGGGCATGGAACAGCTGCCTTATGAGGAAAGGCTAAAGAAGTTAGGGCTGTTCAGTTTGGAGAAGAGACGACTGAGGAGGGATATGATAGAAGCCTCAAAATCATGAAAGGACTTGAACAAGTTAATGTAAATCGGTTATTTACTCTCTTAGATAATAGAAGGATCAGGGGGCACTCCATGAAGTTAGCAAGTAACTCATTTAAAACCGAAGAAAATTCTTTTTCACTCAGTGCATAGTTAAGCTCTGGAATTCATTGCCAGAGGATGTGGTTACAGCATTTAGTATAACTGGGTTTAAAAAAAGGTTTGGATAAGTTCCTAGAGGAAAAATCTATAAACTGCTGTTAATTAATAAGCAATAGTAGCTTGTGATTTATTTAATGTTTGACTACTTGCCAGATATTTGTGACTTGGTTTAGCCACTCATTATTGGAAACAGACTGGGCTTGATGGATCCTTGGTCTGACCCAGTATGGCATATCTTATGTTCTTATGTTATGTTCTTATGGTCCCCAGAGCAGATCTGCAAAGCTGTGGCATTGCGTTTTCGCCACACATTCACATATTACTGTTTGGACAGGGATGGCCAATGTGATGATAGGTTTGGCCAGGCTGTCCTATACAACTTGTTAGAAGTGTAGAAACCAACTATGCTCTTTTCTAGGGGCCGTTGTTTTTGTTCTAGGCTGCCCCTCAGATAAAATTGTTAAAAGAATTGTTGCCAACAAAAATATTTTGTTGTCCATTGGCATTTGTTTCCCCATATTTTCGTTCAGGTAGACTTGTAGCTAGGAATTCCCCTCTTGTGAGGATTGCCAACTTGTTTATGCTCAGAGAAAGCAGAGTTGCTTACCTGTAACAGATGTTCTCAGAGAACAGGATGTCAATCCTCACAAACTCGCCCACCTCACCTTGGAGTTGGCTTCAGTTGTATATGCTACGATACAAGACTGAAGGATCCTTTGTATGGACGCATGAAATGTTAACATGCTAGGTATGTTCAGTGAGGCCCAGTCAAATTTCTAGATACTTTGACATAACAGTTCTTTGCCAGATTCCATCAGATGTTGTAACCCATTTGTGAGGACTGACATCCTGTTATCCTTGGAGAACACCTGCTACAGATAAACAACTCTGCTTTTTTGATCCATCCAAAGCTGAGTATATGTGCATAATAATCAGACTCCAGTGGACTGAATGAGATTCGTAACTCCTCAGAGCTTATTACTTATTCTTGTAGCAATGTCCTATCCATGTCATCCCCCTAACTTCCCATTGACTGAGGAAGAAAATTGCCATGTTAGATTGAACTTAGCATTAAATCTATTCCATATCTGTACAGTATGAGCAATGAATGGGTTAACTGTTATACCTAGGGCATCTGTTTTTTTGGTTCAAACTGATAAACACCCTGCAACATTCCCACCCATAGCACGAAAATTTGGACTATCAGTTTAAACTAGGAAAAAAGCACTGTAATCGAATCTCAGGGCACCATCTCTACCTTCCCAGTGGGACCTAAAAAGTGCAGACCACCTTCTCCCCTCACATTGTTGCCCACATCACCTAAAAAGTGCAACATTCTCTTACAGGGACCAAACAGCTTGGACTAGGGCCATTCTTCCCACCAATCTGCCCCCTACCACTCTACAAGTGATAAAGCTTACTGGGAGCAGCTCCTATATTGAAAATGTAATAGTTGCGACGGTGAGAGAGGAAGGTGATACAAAATAGCTTTGTCATTTTCCTAGGTTCTCCTTGGACTAAAATTGGACTTGACATAAGAAAAAATTGTAAGAAATATAGCCATCTGATCCAGTTCTGTTTGTAAGATAAATGGTGGAAATCAATGATTATGCAAGCACAGTAATACATAGGAAAACATGTGTATATTCATGCCTGAGGGTCTTTTTTTCTTTGGGCTTTTTGATACCCATGAATACTGCTAAGTGTGCTCACAGACCCAGTTCCTGAATTGAAAGCATAAAGAGCAGCAGCCTATTTCTTCACCTCCGAAAGAAGATTTAGAGGATTAATGCTGATGAAAATAAATAAAACAATGACACATTTCTGAGAGCTTTTTTATAAAGGAAAAAAACAAAATCCTTGCAGTAAGGGATTAAATTTAATACAAAAACAGGTTTTCTAATATGTGTATGCACATTTCTGTTAACTTATTTTGCAGGTCATCCAAAGAAAGATCATCAAGAGACAAGGATAGGACATCTCGAGATAAAGAAAGGAATTCGAGAGACAGGTCAAGAGACCGTGACCGTAGGGAAAGGAAGCGTTCATATGAGAGTGCAAATGGAAAATCAGAAGACAGGAGGAGCTCAGAGGAACGTGAAGCAGGAGAGATATGACTGATAAGAGGGCATGTTAGTGTCCTGTAGCTTTCTATGAAGATGTGTACAATGGTTTAGTTTACAGCTGTTCAAAGGAACAATATAAAAAGATGAGCAGGGCTGGCAGACACTAGTCTAGTTTAGATGTAAATAAAAATTGGGCAGATCAAAGTCCCCCATCATTTTGTGAGGCTTTCATGTTTTCTACTAAAAGGAAGTTTGCTGTCAAGGAAACCTTCACTTAAATAAAAGGAACAAGTTTTCTGCAGCACACTCTATAAAAGTAAATGTTCTCTTATCCCCAGAAATTGCATGGTGCTGCCTTAGCCCTTTGCTTTTTTCATACCTTTTTTTAAATTCAATATTATGAGCTACAAATTGAAAAACAGGATTGGAAATTTTAGGTTTGAGGGAGGAGAAACATGGGGGAAACCTTATTATCCACTGTAAAAAGTACGTAGGGGACATGACAACTAGTTGCAATTGGGAACTTGTAGAACCAGCAAAATGCCTGAAAATCGGATTATTTTGGGAAGGGGGAGAGGGATTGTGGCGGGTTTATTTTTTTGTTTTGTTTTTTAAACAGATGTCTCCATTAGTGTTGGCAGTTGAACAGCTGTTGCTTTACATCTTTTTTTTTTTTGTTTTAAGTTGAAATTTGAAAAATCAAATGCCAGTCTTGTATTCAGTACCATATGATTGGTAATATGTCAAGTATATTGTTGGTGTTTTAAGGGGGGGTAGTGTTTTTGTTTTTCATAAGAACTTTTCTGCTTTTCTTCTTGTGGAGTCTAAAAACTGCACATCTTTAATTGTAAAAAAAATAAAATAAACTGCATTGTCAATAAATTAACTTGGAAATTTGAGGCGTCTTACTAGAGTTCTTGAATTCTTCTTTGTGTTTCTTGCTTTACTTTGGCTTCTTATCAGTTCTCTCTCTTTTTTACCAAGAATCCCACATCGCCACCTTCTTGACCTAAAAATGTAATTGCTAAAGAAAATGACTTTTGAAGAGTCCTTTGTGCTTTTCATCTTAATTTTCCATTTTAGCTTGCTGCATCAGTCCAGAATAGTCCTTGCAGATGGGTTATTTCCCCCTGCCAGCAGATGGAGGCAGATCACACACTTTTCTCGTGACGACATCGCAACTGCTTAGAGGTGGTGCAACTGAGAAAGATCTAGTATTCTTTGTCTTTAGGAGATGATAGGACTCCCTGATGGTACAGCAAGATTTGGATTGGCAGTGATGCATCCATGGGGCTAGGCCACTGGTTCATCCAGCAGTGCATGCCTACTTAGAACATTCCCAGTCCTGAGGGGGAGGGGGGAATATTTCCTTTAAAAAAAAAAAAAAAAAAAGTATCTTTCTTTTTATTCTTTAGCCTGTGCTGTGAAAGAGAATCCTGTTGTCCCTTCCCTCACCCATCCACAGCTGCTGAGGTTACTCTATAAAAGAGAGTCAGGGAAGAGAAACAAAGGAACAGGCTACAGTCTAGATTCATTTTTGCACCCAGGGCAGTAAGAAGACAATGGCTGAGAGACTGACAATCTCCTATCAAGTGTGTAAGTGCCTGTGAGGGAGGAAGGGAGGTGCCAGGGCATAGCATTTTTTGTTGCTGCTGCTTAAGGCCTCATGAAGAGATCTCACAGTTGTTGCTGTAGTGCTTTGAGCTGCCACCACATTGCTATTTATGAGGTGGCCTTTGTTTGGTCTGTCTTCACACTGGCGGAGTCACCAGAGGGTGTTCCAAAGCTGCTGATTCAGGCACCTCAGAGAATGTATCAGGGTCTATTGTTTTCAGCAATTTTCATGTTGATGGAAGCTCCAGGCAAATCAGTTCAGCAGCCATGGGGCCGAGCTCGACAAGGAAAGCTTTGGGTGACTTTGTTTCAGCGGCTCCTGTGTTGGAGGAAGCTTCAGCTGCTGCAGTTGTGACAGGAACAGCAGTCATGTTAGCTCTGCCTCAGGTATTCCTCAGAGATCTTATGACTTCTGATAATCCCTCCATTTCTGGAAGCCATAGAGATTTCCTGCGAGCAGCCTCCTTTCAGTCAGAACACAGTTTGGGGGGATTTTCGCCAGTAATCCATTTTTCTTCCCAGGCCTCTGTGTCGTCAAGGTACCTGATGAGGAGCACTGTTCTCAGGCTATTACCTACTCCCTTCCTGTGGCTCTGGGATTTCCTGGCACAATAACAGTTTACCCTATTCCTCACTGGAAGGAGTTCCAGAAAATCTGGACGATGAGCCTGATTTTGTTTGTGATGCTTCCTTAAAGGAAGGCGAACTCCTATAGACAAGGAAGGATGTCTGTTATAAAGATTTTTCAAAAAGATGAAACTTTGTGGTGTTGCCTGTCTCAGGATAGTTGCTATATATCCTATTATTATTATTCAAGGATCCCCAGCACCGGAAGCTCCGGAACCACCATCTGAAATTTTGTCTTTCTGGAGAAGCCACAGTCGAGTGGCTGGAAGGAAAAATGGTGCCTGAGAACAACGGTCCCGAGAGAGGACGCAAATGAGGCGTCTCTTTCGGAGAGCTGAGAGAATCGAGGCTCCGGGGACCAGGCGGCCTTGAATCACCAGAAAAGATGGTAAGATCAGAGAACTTGGGGCAACAGGGAGGAGTGAGCCGGAGATACAAGTAGCTGGCACTTATCTTTTGACAAATCCTAAGGAAATCACAATAGATACGATTTGGAATATGTTTCTTGTAATGGATTCTTCAATTAAAAATGTCGAGTTTACTTAGAGAAAATTTCCAACATACTAAGAATATGGACATTAAAATTAATACTTTGGAAAAGAAACTGACAGAGAATGAACAAAGAATCGATGATATAAAAGTAATTCAAAATAATTTAGTAAAATCTGAAGCTATTAAGTTATACTCGAATTGAGAGAATGGAAAATGAATATAGACGTGTTAATCTCCAGATATTGAATTTCCCAAAGGCCAAAGGTTTGTCACCACGAGATTTGTTTAGAAGCTATGTTAAAGATATTTTGAAATTTCCTGAGGAGGCATTACCAGCATTATCTAGGATATATTATTTGCCTAGTGTCAAGGAAAAGAAACAAGAAAAATCATTATAATCACAAATTGGGAAAGAAGAGTCTTTGAACATATCTGCACTCCTTGAAATGACTCTGGATACCGTAATAACAACAAGGGAAACTTTGTTTCATTTGTTTTCATCTCTGAAAGAGATTCTGTTTTGAGAAATTATCTCAGAAATCAAGATCTTGCGTTTCATGGCTATAGACTTTGGATTTATCCAGATGTAACAAAGGCCACGCAGGAGAGAAGGAGGAGTTTCTTACAAATGTGACCAGAAATCATAAATAGGGGAGCAAAATTTATAATACGTTACACCCCAAAATATGTTTTGATTTTCCAAGACTCTAGGTATGTTTTTCAAGATCCCGCGCAGCTGCGAATTTATCTGGACTCACGTTCCTGAATATTGCTCTCAAGTCCGGGCATAGAAAAATCCGTCAGGAATCACTCTACAGGGCGCGATATTAGGCTAAAGTGATAGCGTTGTTTGTTTTTTCTTTATTATTCTGCTCAATGTATATTGGACTCCCCATTTACTTATAATTTTCTCAGATAAAGAATACTTTGTTCTATATTATTTGTAATGTAATATATATGTTATCTGATATCCTGAACATATGTTCTGTAAATTGTTAAAATTCAATAAAAATTAAATTTAAAAATAAAAAAGCAGGCTTTGTTTCTTAAGGACAGAGCTCGTTCGTCCTATCAGTCCTCCAGAGGTCGAGCTGAGTTTCAAGACACTACAAGATACAGACGGGCAGGCAGTCAACTTTTCCTATCAAGGCTTTCAGTCGACAAGAGGAAAGGGGTCAGCCTCTTTGTGGTTCTTTTTGAAAGTACAGGCCTGACTTTTCTGTGTTCACTGGAACCAGTCAGTCTTCTCAATGAAGAGCAGTGAATTTACTCCTTGATTGAGCCTCAGATCAGTGGTTGTTAGATATAGTTCATGGTTACACCTTGGAACTCGTTCCACCAATTCTCAGCCCCTCTCCCTTGTACTTGGTTAGCTAATTTACAGGCAGTCTGAATAACTCTGGGGAGCTGCCCACTTTTGCAAGTGGTAGTCCCAGATCCTTGTTTGGCATAGGTGCTCGGCTGGCATTTTAATCTATTTAAAAAAAAAAAAAAAAGTAAGCAGAAGCTTCCAAATCTTCGGTTTAAGGTTGGAGCTCTTTTTGCTGTTCAGAGGCTTCTTTATATCATATTCCCATCCAGTGAGAGGATTTAAAGTATCTGAATTAGTATCTTACTGGAACTTTTACAGTTCCAGTCACTTGGTTAGCAACAGCTACATGTTCATTTGACAATGTCATGGTTCACAGTTTTCTGGTTAGTTGCTTGATCAGAACTAAGTCCTTTTGGGAAGGATTTCAAGCATCTAAAGAGTAGTTCATCTTATAAAAACTGGGTTGAGTGGTCTACTTTTTGACATTCTAAACATAGCAATGATGGCAGAATAGTTCCAAATGGTCCATCCAGTCTGCCCAGCAAGCTTATGGTAGCACCAGCCGTACCATACAGGTCTCCTCCCATAAAGGTATCATCAAGGGGTGGCATTGATATGTACACATGTTTCCCCTATAAAGGTATCATCAGGGGGTGGCATCTGCCTTGCAAGTTACCCCCATATATTTTTTCCCAAACAGATAAAGATAGGGCCCATGCTGGTTTATGTCTGAATCCAGTTCCCCTTTATCCCTTACTGTTGAAGCATAGAACAATATTGGAGTTACAACACAAGTATAAGGCTTATTGTTTAAGGGTAGTAACAGCCGCATCAGCAAATTACCCCATGCTTATTTGTTTTCCCAGACTGTAAAATTCATATCCTTGTTGGTTGCTTTGTGAAATTAATTCTCCTTTTTCTCTTTTCCCCTGCTGCTAAAGCAGAGAGTAATGAGTTGTACCAACAGTATGAAGGCTTGATTCAGGGTAGTAACCACCACCCCAGCAAGTTACCCCCATGTGCTCTTTTCCTCGTTTCCATCCTCTAGCCTTTAGGGATCTACAGTGTTTCTCAAAGGACAAGCAGGATGGTAGTCCTCACATATGGGTGACATCATCAAGATGGAGACAATCACGGAACACTTTTGTCAAAGTTTCTAGAACTTTGACTGGCACTTACTGGGCATGCCCAGTATGGC
Organism: Rhinatrema bivittatum; assembly: GCF_901001135.1. Taxonomy (NCBI): domain Eukaryota; kingdom Metazoa; phylum Chordata; class Amphibia; order Gymnophiona; family Rhinatrematidae; genus Rhinatrema; species Rhinatrema bivittatum. The sequence goes on from NC_042616.1 coordinate 452,607,987, forward strand.
ACCAACCCTGCATCCAGCAGGGGTCCCCCTTCAGTCTCTTTTTTTCTGCGCAGCAGCAGCCACACAGGTTAAGGAGCTCTCTGGAGATTCCTGACAGGAATTTTTCCTCACAGAACTCCTTTCCAAAATTTCAAAAAATTCTACACCTTAGGGGTCCCCCTATCGATTCCATAGTCCGCGGTCATAAGGTAAGGCTTTACCCTCATTTGCACTTGATTCCCGTCAAGTTTTCCCTTCGGGGCCTACCGACCATCGACCGCACCATGGCTAAATTTTTGTCGAAGCTATGGCGCCGGGTTTTTGTCGGTGCCCCAATTGTCCTCGGACAGTGTCCATCTCAGACCCGCATAGGGTTTGTGTGTTGTGTTTTGGGTCGGACCATGATGTCTTAACTTGCACCAAATGTGCCCAAATGATACCTAAGGGCCGTAAGGCCCGCTCAGAGAAGATGGAGTTTCTTTTTCAGGCAAAGCCACAGATTCCATCAAGCGCTTCAACATTGTCTGAGCCGGTGCCATCGACTTCTCGCCAGCAGCGGGACACCGGTGCTGCCCACCCGGCACCAACTACTCCGAAGGCGTCAACTTCTTCGGCTCCGGAGAATGACAGAGGAGAACATCGTGAAAAGCATCGACACAGTCATCAGAAGGCTCAGTACGCTGATCCAGGCAAGCCATCGGCGTCAACAGAGCCACCGACAAAGAAATCCCTTCCAGAGAAGGCCCCATCCTCCTCTGCAACTGGGTCACCGAGGCGTTCCCCCAACTTCACTGGTGCCGGGAGCTGCAACTCTACTTTCACCGGTGGACCCTCCTCTGGAGCTGGGGTTGCACGCCCCAGGCTTCCGTGAGGAATTGGATCAGATGATCCAAGAGACCATCGGAAAGGCACTGCAGGGCTTTCAACCTCCATCGACGCCAACACCGATACCAGCCCAGGTTGCCAATCCGATTCCCACGGCACTCGCACCACTACTCGGCAGGCTGGATGTGTTGATCGGTGCCCTTCTACCGGTGGAACCGAGGATACCGGTATGTCCAATGCCTTCCACCCCGATTCCTTTGTCATCGGAAGGTGAGGAAACTGAGGCCTGAACCTATGCCCGGGCTGTCTGGTATCTTGTTACCGACTCGCCCATTGATGTCAGATTCCATCAGAACCTATCCTGCCATCGATACCGCATTGTCCTCAATCAGTGCCTCCTCCGATGCAGTCTGTGCCTAGGCCTGATCCTTCAGGAAATAGCACCATTACTTCCCTCTGGAGATCCTATGGGAACCAGTGATCATCCTTATGATCCTCGGACCGATGATTCTTCCCAAGATACTGATGATCTACTTTCAGAGCTATCTCACCCTGAGGAGAGAAGACGTTCTCCTCCAGAGGACCTGTCCTTTATTAATTTTATAAAAGAAATGTCTGAAGCCATACCATTTCCAACTTCAGACAGAAGAGGACTCCAGGCACAAGATGCTGGAAGTGCTCCAATTCATAGATGCACCCAAGGAGATCATGTCCAGACCTGTTCATAAAGTCCTCCTGGACTTTCTGAAGAGGAATTGGGAGCATCCAGGCTCTGTACCACCGGTGAGTCGAAAAACAGATGCCACCTACCTGGTACAAATAGCCCCTGGTTTCCAAAAACCACAGCTGGATCACCATTCTGTGGTTGTAGAGTCAGCTCAGAAAAAGGCATGACATTCTAAGCCTCATTCTTCCATACCTCCAGGGAAAGAACAAAGGTCCCCTGGATGCATTTGGCCGTCGTGTTTTCCATGGCTCAATGCTTATTTCTCGCATTGCTTCCTACCAGTTATACATGACCCAGTATAACAGACCTATTTAAGAAGATCCAGGATTTCTCTGAGTCTTTACCTGACCAGCTTCAGGATCAGCTCAATGCCCTGGCTCAGAAGGGTCTAGATGCTGGCAAGCATGAGATCCGCGCTGCCTATGACATTTTTTATACTGCTTCTAGGGTGTCCGCAGCGGGAAGTAGTGCACAAAGAGATGGGCCTGGCTGAAGTCCTCTGACTTAAGACCAGATGTACAGGACTGGTTGGCTGACCTGCCCTGCACTGGAAATAATCTCTTCAGGGAGAAAATCCAGGAGACTAGCACAGCTGAAAGACCACCACAAGACGCTACACCAGCTTTCGTCGGTGCCTTCTGATTTCCCATCCACCTCTAAAAGGACATTCCGAAGAGACTCTAAGCGGCCGTCCTTCAAGCCACGGAGATGATATCCTCCTGCTTCTCGATGTCGCCCCGCCAGACCTTACCATAAAGGTCAGGCCAGACAATCCAGGCCTCAGAAACCTCAGCCAGCTCCTCCACCGGGCCCAGCTGCTGGATTTTGACTCCTCGCTGGAGAGCATAAGCCAACCTCCTCTACCGTCCATACCCGTCGGCGGTCGGTTGTGCCACTTCAACATATGGCACACGATCACTTCAGATCAGTGGGTACTCGCTATACTGACTCAAGGTTACCACCTCAACTTCCTAACTGTACCGGAGGACTCCCCACCTTGGCTGATGGGATTATCCGACCACTCCTCTCTTCTGGAGAAAGAGTTTTCAATCCTCCTGAAGTCCCGGGCGATAGAACCAGTGCCCCTCTCCCAGCAGGGGCAGGGGTTCTATTCCCGGTATTTCCTCATTCCAAAAAAGTCGGGCATTCATCCAATTCTGGACCTGCGTGCCTTAAACAAGTATCTATAGAAGGAAAAGTTCAGGATGGCAACCTTGGGCTCTCTACTTCCTCTTCTGCAAAGAGGAGATTGGCTTTTCTCTCTGGATCTTTAGGACGCATACACACACATCTCAATCACTCCGTCTCACCGCAAATTCTTTCACTTTCTAGTCGGCCCCCAGCACTTCCAGTCTAACTCTCCATACATTGCTGTTTCTCGAGTTTCTGATCAACTATCTCAAGTCCAGCCTAGTTCCATCTCCAGCCCTATCCTTCATAGGAGCCAACCTGGATACCGTGCAGGCGAAAGCATTCCTCCCTCAGGATCGAGCTCGTACTCATGTCCCTAGTGCAAAGCCTCCAGGATCGAGATTACAGGACAGCTCATCATTTCCTCATTTTGCTGGGTCACATGGCATCCTCTGTACATGTTACTCCAATGGCTCGCCTCGCCATGAGTCATGCAGTGGACTCTGAAGTCCCAGTGGGCTCAGGCTTATCATCCAATGTCCAGCATTGTCCACGTTACCAAGCAGCTCCGCCTGTCGCTGGCCTGGTGGATGCGGCTCTCCAATCTCCTTCAAGGCCTTCCCTTTCAAATTCTAGAACCTCAAATTATCCTGACAACGGATGCCTCCAACCTACGTTGGGGTGCTCATGTCGACAGCCTGCAGACTCAGGGAACCTGGTCTCCAGAGGAAGCCAAACATCAGATAAATTTCCTGGAGCTTCAGGCGATCAGATATGCCCTTGGAGTCTTTCAGGATGGCCTCTCAAACAAGGCCATCCTGATTCAGACAGACAACCAGGTGGCGATGTGGTACATCAACAAGCAAGGGGGAACGGGCTCCTACCTTCTGTGTCAGGAAGCTGCACAGATATGGGCATGGGCTCTTTCCCACTCAATGAACCTCGGAGCAACCTACTTGGCGGGCGTGGACAATGTTCTGGCGGACACGTTCAGTCATACCTTTCATCCGCACGAATGGTCTCTCAACCCCATGATAGCAGACGCAATCTTCCAACGTTGGGGTTATCCACAAATAGACCTCTTTGCGTCCATCCACAACTGCAAAGTAGAGAATTTCTGCTCACTCACGCGCAGCCGCCACTCACAGCCGAGGGACGCTTTCGCCCTCTCGTGGTCCAGCGGTTTCCTCTACGCGTACCCTCCACTTCCACTCATGTTGAAGACTCTTGTGAAGTTGCTGTTTCTGCCTGCGCGGCTGGAGCCGCGCCGCCGACTCCTATGAGGGAAGTCCCTGCTCAGATTCCCTCCTCTGCGGCCCGAGTGCCGCCATCGGACCTCCTCTTCAGCGGCACAGAGCCACCGCTGACTTCCTTCCTCTTCGAGGCAGGAAGTCGCCCCCAGCATGGCTCCTCTTCATGGCAGGAGCCTCCTCCGGCCTGCTCCTTCCACCATGCTGCAGGACGCCGCTGCAGGCCTTAGCTTCGCCTACCATCCTCCGGGGCTCCCTCTAGGTGCGGGTGCACGCCTCTCTTCCTTTTTAAAGGGCCAGAAGCAGGAAGCACCCTTCAACCCCTCCGGATGATGTCCTTAGGGCACTTCCTGGACCTGCCCTATATAAAGGCCCTGCTTCAGTTCTTCAGGGCCTTCGGATGGAATTACACCCTCCATGGAGCTATTCCATCTTCCATGGAGTTCCACCGCTTCCATCGTGGTCCATCTTGCTGCTCCTGTCCGGATGACTTCATGTTCCATGTCTTCTTGTTCTCGATGTCTCCATCCGATGCTCTGGGTCTCGTCCCTCATCGGATCGTCCTCATGGTATGTTCCAGCCCCCGGCTTCCCTTCCTGTAAGCCTTGGGGATCCTCGTCTGTACCTAGATGTCCTAGACGTTCCAGATGTCCTCTCGTCCAGATGTCCATTCGTCCACTTGTCCAAGATATCCAGATATCCTCTCTTCCAGAAGTTCACTCTTCCTGATGTCCAGATGTCCACTCATTCAGAGATCCAGATGGCTTTGCATCCTGAGGTTCCATTCTCTTATAGACTGATGCCCGTCACCCTTTATCTCGATCCTGAAGAATCCGTTAGCAGCCTTGCCGCCCACCGGACTTAGGCTCCAGCCGACCTTCTTAGGAGTAAATCCGTCTCATTCGGTGTTGTCTTCAGGTGACTGGAATCCCCTTCTGGCTGGACTTCTCTCAAGCGCTGTCTGGGTCCTCTTCTCCATTCTGTGCATGTTCCGCTCTCCGCGTGGTCTGCAAACAGCCTTCCAGGTTGTGCAGGGTACGCAGCAGGACAGGGTTGTCCATGACCAGTCCACATCGGGCTGTGTTGGACACCCTTAGGGGACAGAACCTTCCAACTCCAAAGAGTCTCGTCTCGTTCAAGTTCCAGGAGTCCTCGTTTCCCCTATGCACTCTGACTCTTTTTATGCTTTAGGATCTGGAGTCCCTTGCTCAGATTCCTTGCCTCTAGTTTCCAGCCCTCTGCCTCTGTCTGACCTCACTGGTGTGTGTTGGCTCAGCAGGGGGCTGATCCCGCTTTGTCCTACTCTTGTGTTCTTGCTCCGCCCATGCCTGTACTTGCTCACCTCCCTCGGGGTGTGTTTTGGGGCTCCTCCCTGAGTCGCTTCATGGGCCAAGGGCTCACGATCTCTCAGGAACAAGCGATCGCACCTCTGCGTTCCTTTCCAGGGCCCGCTGGGCGCGTTCGTAACAGTGTCAACGTTGAAAATAAGTTGAAATCTTCTGCTCAGAAGTCAGCAGCAGCCAAGAAAGCAAATAGAATGCTAAGGATGTTTAGGAAAGGAATGGAGAATAAAACAATATATAAATAATGCCTCTATTGTTCCATGGTGCGACTTCATCTTATGAATTCTGGTCATCATATCTCAAAAAAGATAGAGCAGAATTAGAAAAGGATCAGAGCGGGGCACCCAACATGATAAAGAGGATGGAACAATTCCTCTGTGAAAAAAAGTCTAAAGAGGTTAGGACTCTTCAGCTTGGAGAAGAGACGGCTGAGAGGAGATATGATAGAGGTCTAAAAAATGAGTGCAATGGAATGAGTAAACATTAATAAGCTGTTTACTCTTTTGGAAAGTACAAAGACCAGGAGATACGCAATGAAGTTACTAGGTAATACATTTAAAGCTAATAAGAGAAAATGTTTACTCAGTGCATGATTAAGCTCTGGAATTTGTTGCCAGAGGATTTGGTGAAAGCTATTAGTGTAGCTGTGTTTAAAAAAAAAAATATAAATAACGGTTTGGACAAGTTTCTGGAGGAAAAGTTAATTAATCATTATTAAGGTAGAGTTGCAGAAATCCCTTGTTTATTCTTGGGATAAGCAGCTTGGAATCTGTCTACCCCTTGGGATACTATCAGTTACTTGTGACCTGGCTTGGCCACTGTTGGAAACAGGATTCTGGGCTTGATGGACCTGTGGTCTGACCCAGTACGGCAGGTCTTATGTATCCACTCCGTTGCAGATCTTAGTATTATCTGCAAATAGACAAACTTTACCTTCTATTCTTTCCGCAATGTCACTCACAAAGATAATGAACAAAACCAGTCCCTGTGGCACTCCACTTAACATGGTTCTCTCTTCAGGGTATGTTCCATTTACTATTGCATGCTGTCTTTTCTCAGTCAATCAGTTTGTAGTCCACTCCACCATCTTGGTGCTGAGTCTCAAGCTTCTCATTTTATTCACAATCCTCATATGTGAAACTGTATCAAAAGCTTTGCTAAAATCCAAGTAAATCACATTTAGTGCTCTTCCTTGATCCAATCAATCAGATTTCCCTGACAGGACCTTTGCCTGGTGAATCCATGCTGCTTGGGGTCCAGCAACCCCACCGGATTATAGATAGTTCACTATCCTTTCCTTCAGCAGCGTCTCCCATTAATTTTCCCACCACTGATGTGAAGCTAATCACCCTGTAGTTTCCAGCCTCTCTGCTAGCACTCTTATGAAGCAGGACTACCACACCTCCTCTCCAGTTGCATGGTACCACTCCTGTTTGCAGGAATCTATTGAACAGGTCTTTCAGCGGATCTGCCAAAACATCTCTGAGGTCCTTCAGTGTCCTGGGATGTATCTCATCCAGCCCCATGGCCTTGTCCATTTTCAGTTTTTCTAGCACTTCCTATACATTCTCTTATGTAAACAGTTTCATCTACCCCACTCCCATCTTATTAATGAGGATGTTGGGGAGGTACCCATTCTGGTAACATTTTTTAAGAGTGATTTCCTAGTGTGTAGCCAGATGGACTCAGGACCAGTGGGTTATGTGCTCTTCTACTAGCAGATGGGAGATGGAGTCAGATTTCAAAGCTGACGTCACCCTAGATATACCCCTGCAGTGACCTCAGTGTTATAAATCTGCGCAGAGTTAGCAATTTGTTATTGAACTCCTCCTGTAGAGGGAGGAGTAAGCAAACTGTTATGGATCTCCTCCCGGAGAGGGAGGAGTTAGCAATCTGTTATCAGTCTCTTGCTGCTAGGAGTAGCAATCTGTTGAAACTGCTCCCCAAGAGGCAGAGTTAGAATCTGTAGTCAATCATCCTGCCAAGGGGAGGAGTTTGGCAATCTATTATAAGTCCGCCAGGAAGTTAGCAATCTGTTATGGATCACCCTGCCAAGGGGAAGAGCTAACAATTGTAATACTCCGTAGGTGGAGTTAATGATCTGTGATGGGTTGGCCTCCCACAGAGTGGCAGTTGTATAATACCGCTCTAGTAGTGTAAGGAATGAACCCTTAAGGTAAATTGGTGAATCCCTGGGCCGATGGCAGATGACAGTGCCCCCAGGAGGATATCCTGAGAGGGACCACCAGCTAGGCTGGAGTATGGAGACAAACACAGATAGTTCTTTATTAGACAGGAAGTAGAACCACCAGAGGTGGCAGTAGTGAGCTGATGGGCCTGGCAGGGCTGAAGTCCTTCAGATACTGGAATTGTGATCTCTGGGTTGCAGATCTGTAGCGAGAGACTATAGGTAGTGAGTAGCCAGGGTATGCTGGATACATAACCAGTAGTAGATGATACACTCACAATTGTAGATATCTGTAATAGCTTCTATGCAACAGAGAGTCTTCAGTATATTCAGGAACAGGAGCCGTAGGCGAGTACTGGTTCCTATATGCAGTCTGGAATAAGAACTCACAATATCTGTGTATGAGATGGCTTCTGGAATAGAAGAGAGTCTTTGGAGGGTTTTAAGAACATAGGCCCTCGTGGAGCGTGTTGCGGTTCTTATCTGTAATGGTAATTCACAAGATATAGGCATATGATAGCTTCAGATATAGAAGAGAGTTGAGAAGGGATTTAGGAACATGGGCCCTCGTGGAGCGAGTACCGGTTCCTATCTGCAATAATGACTCACGATCTCCGTACCTTGCGATAACGTTTTAGAAGGGAGTCTTTGGAGATTAGGAACATAGGCCCTCATGGAGCAAGTACCGATTCCTATCTGTAATAGAACTCACTGTGTTCACGTCTTCAATCGCTTCCAGGTAGTAAGGAATCTTCTGAGCATTCAGGGACGTAGGCCCTCAAGGAGCGAGTACCGGATCCCGTCTTAGCAATCTGAAATCAAGAAGAGAGAGCGTAACCCCCAAGGAGCAGGTACCCCTAGGTAAGTTTGTGGAGGCAGAGCAGCGGAGAAAGAATTCCCCTTGCTAACTCAATTCGTAGTTGCAAGCAAAGAGCTTTTAAAGTGGAAGCAGATGACATCACTACGGGGGACGCCCCCAAGGTACGTGCCCTTGCTGGTACAAACTCTGGAGAGCACGCGCCCTTATGTCATCAGGAACATGGCGGATCCGCAGCGTCAGGCCAGCCCAGGGATTCCAGGGAGAAGCGGTGAGGAAAAGCCGTTGCAGCATCTGTCCGTCACACCCGAAGAGAGTCGCCACTAAGGTAGAGAGGGTGGAGAGAGGGCGAGAACAGGCACAAACGCAACACTCAGCTCCTCAGTATCTCGCCATCTCCTAGCAGATGCGGACGCTAACCCACACTATAGCACAGTGTTAGAAAATTTATAGCAGGAAGACAAAATTACCTTAAAGAAGATCGAGCCCTGCTTTCCCGCGGTGATACCTAAGGGTCCCTCCCCCAGTTTAGAATTCCTGAGGTGATTTTTGCTGTCCCTCAGAGGCATGCCTTGGTCCAGTAGCCGGTAACCCCGGCGAGGACTTAGCCCTAGAGCGGCTGAAAGGCAGCGGTGAAAGTAAAGCCCTCTCCCCCCGCAGCTGGAGACCTTTCCGACATGCGATCGGTAAGCGCCGAGATCAGGTAAACTGAAAATTTTAAATTAAGGTCTCTGGTCTCCATACTGATTTCAAATTTCATCCGGTAAGGTAAAAGGGAGCACCGATCGGGTTGAGCAGCCTTGGTTGGGCTAGGCCCCGGTCCGGTCATGTGGAGACCCTCGGGGGTGCCATCTTACGGCATCATCTTCCCCTCTCGACCAGCGATACGTGCAGGGCAGGCCGGAAAGTCAATGCGCCCAACTTGTGTGCCTTCAACTTAGACGTGTGCACAGCTGCGCGCACACCACCGAGCGCATAACTATATGCACAGCTGTGCTTAAAACTACATGCATGCATTGTGCTCACATGCATAACTGCGCGCATATTGAAGCACATTACCTGTGCGCCTAGACATAGAGGCAATGGCACCGGTGTCCAAGAAGCCCAGAAGGCACTCTACACAGCCTGCCACATCAGAGCTGCACAGCTTGAACTGGAGTCCTGCCTGTGTCATTGTGAAGAAGCTTGGTCCCTCACTGTCGGAGGATAGGTCCAGAACTAATACATAAGATAGCACCCCGGCTCTTTGCAACTCCGAAATGGCATCACCACAAGAGTGCACCTCAGGGGCCCCTACTCCAACTCCTGGGGTTAACATGGACCCAGGGACCTTCTCCTGGCTAGAATTTTTCCAGGGGCTGCAAGCCTTCGTTCAGGCACAATCAGCCCTGGCTGCGACCCGGGTTCAATCCCTGCTGGAAGCACAAGATCCTCCCGGCCCTGCTCGGATGCCTCGAGACATGCCTCGCTTAACCAAGAATTTCCCGGACGGGGACCTGGATACCTCAGATGATGATGGTGGCTCTCTGGAAGAAGGCAATATCCCTCCAGGCCTGAACCATACAGAACCATGCTTCACAGGGATGAATTACCAGCCCTTGTTTCCCAGACTCTGAAGATTCTGGGGATCCCAGGCATGGACCCTATGGCGGAACCAAAGAAGAACCCTATCTTGGTGTCCCTTCGTAAGGCCTCATGCTACTTCCCAATGATGGAAGTCATACAGGAACAAATTGACCTGGAGTAGGATGCCCCGGAGGCCAGCTTTAAAGGAGGTTGGGCCTTGGAAGCCTTGTACCCTCTGGAACCAGCAACCAAGGAACGCCTGTGTTTCCCAAAAGTGGACGCCATAGTCTGTGCCATCTCAAAGAGGACAACCATTCCTGTTGAGGGAGGGGCTGCATTGAAGGATACTCAGGATTTTATTTATTTATTTATTTATTTAACTTTTTTTTTATATACCGCAATTCATGTAGCAATGTTACATATCATTTTGGTTTACATTATAACATTAAATACGCATGAAAGAATGCGATTACATCGAACAGGTAGATGAACTTGGATCAAGAAAAAACTTGGGAATAAAAATACAATGAATACTAAACGGTAATGAGATTTTAGGACAAGTCACGGAACATGGTGTACATTTGGATAGATTGAGGTAAGATTATTGGTATGAATGAAAAGCTTGTTCGAATAGCCAAGTTTTGAGTCTCTTTTTAAAGGTGATTGGGCAAGGTTCCTTCCGGAGTTCTGGAGGTAGAGAGTTTCACTGCGCAGGGCCCGCTGTCGATAGAGAACGTTTATTTAATGAGGTTTTGATGGGTGGGGCGAGGAGAGTATCTCTATTTGAGGATAGACGATTAGAATCCATTCTTAAGTAGGCCTTCAATGCAACATCAATGACACTGCAGATTGCTTCCTGCTGCGCACTGGTGGTACGTTCCTGCTTGCGCCTCGAGAGAGAGGCAAATAACTCCAGAATGTATACCGGTGAAATGATTGAACCTGCAGCATCCTTCCTGACAGACGCAAACTCAGATCTGGTGCGTACCTCAGCCAGAGGAATAGCTTCATTAGTGGCGGCTAGAAGACAGTTATGGTTGCGGAATTGGTCTGCTGATGCGACCTCTAAAGCGAATCTCACAAGAATGCCCTTTAAAGGATCTCTCTTATTTGGAAGTGAATTAGAGAAGTTAGCCAGCAAGTGGGGCGAATATCCAGTGCCTCAGCTACCGGAGGACAGGGGTAAAAGATCTGTGCCCCTCCCCCAGGGAGGAAGAACCAGGGGGCAGAGGCTCTCAACGATTTCGACCCTACAGGAACTCGCAGCTTCAGGCACCTCGACCCTCCGGAAGGTCCCAGCCCTTTCGGAGCCGACAGACCAAGAGAAGAACAGGCATGGGGGGCAGGCTCCAGCCGTGCTCCCCAATGAGAATGGAACAACCCATCCAAAGGAGGAGGAAATAGGTGGTCGACTTTCCCTCTTCTACCAACGATGGGTTGAGATCATGTCAGACAAATCGATACTAAACATCATTCGAGAGGGTTACTCTCTGGAGTTCCGCAGCATCCCTTGAGACAAATTTATATCATCACCCTGCCACTTCCACACCATGAGACTGGCAGTGGAAGCCACTCTGACAAGACTATTCAGTCTGAAGGCAATAACTCCAGTCCCTGCACCCCAACAAAATACAAGGCATTATTCCATCTATTTTATCGTCCCCAAGAAGAACGTCAACCATCATATGCGGATACTACACTTCTGCATGGAGACTCTTTGCTCCGTAATAATGGCAGTACAACTGGGAGAGTTCCTAACCTCCCTGGACCTCTCCGAAACCTACCTTCACATCCCAGTCCATCAAGATCACCAGTGTTTTCTACGCTTTGTGGTACTGGAACACCATTACCAGTTCCGAGCACTATCCTTTGAACTAGCAACCACCCCCAGTACATTCTTCAAAATTATGATGGTCGTGGCAGCAACACTGAGGAAGGAAGGGATCCTGGTACTTACTTGGACGACTGGATGATCAGGGCGAAGTCTTCGGAAGAAAGCCGACAGGTGACCAGCAGAGTCAAGAAACTACTGCAGAAACTCGGTTGGGTCGTGAACACAGCCAAGAGCAGTCTACAGCCCTCTCAGTCTCTAGAGTACCTGGGAGCCTGTTTAACACCAGACAGAACAAGGTGTTCCTCCCTCCCCCAAAGAGGAAGAAACTGATGGAACAATTATGACGATTGATGACAGTCCCATACCTTGGGGCGTGTACTTATATTCAAGTCCTCGGGCTCATGCCATCAACCCTGGAAGTTGTTCCATGGTCAAGGGCTCACATGCGACCTCTCCAGTGCTCCTTACTATCACACTGGAACCCACTGTCCCAGGATTACTCAATCCGCCTTCAACTCCCAGCAGAGGTACATTCTCAGCTTCAGTGGTGGCTACAGGAAGACCCACCTGAGCAGGGGAGTAAGCCTATCCCCACCAAACTGGATCGTGCTCACCACTGACGCAATCCTATGAGGGTGGAGAGCCCACTGTCAGGAACTGATGGCCCAGGGACAATGTAACAAGGAAGAGGCGGGATGGAACATAAATGGCCTGGAAGCTTGAGCAGTCAGACTAGCGTGCCTGCGATTCAGCCACAGGCTCCAAGGACAAGAGATCTGAATAATGTCGGACAACACTACGGTTGCCTACATCAACCACTAGGGAGGAACTAGCAGGTGTCTCTGGAAATAGACCCTCTCATGGCATGGGTGAAGGTAAATCTACAAGGGATCTCGGCCTCCCACATCGCAGGAAAAGACAACATCTCAGTAGACTTCCTCAGCAGAGAAAGCCTGGGGGAATGGGCACTGTCGAACAGAGCATTCCCGCTTATAGTAAATTGCTAGGGTCTCCCAACCATGGAACTTCTGGCCACCTCTCTCAATGCCCGAGTCCCCAGGTTCTTCAGCCGAAGATGAGAGCCACACTCCCAAGGGATTGACACCCTTGTCCAGACCTGGCCAGCGGAGGAACTACTATATGCCTCTCCCCCTTGGCCACTACTGGGCAAGATCATCCGCAAGATAGAACACCACAGGGGACTAGTTCTACTAGTGGCCCCGGATTGGCTAAGACATCCATGGTACGCAGACATGCAAAGACTCCTTGCGGGGAGTCCCCTGTGCCTACCCCCACACAGGGACCTTCTCCAGCAGGGCCCAATTCTTCACGAAGATCCATCTCGATTCTCTCTTACGGTCTGGCCCTTGAGAGTACTCGCCTGAAGAAGTGCGGGTACTCGAAGGCCATGATTGACACCCTGCTCTGCTCACGGAAGTTCTAAACATCTCTGGCATACATACCGATCTGAAGAATATTCGAAGCCTGGTGCGAGGACCACGGGGTATCCCCGCGGACGGCCAAGATTCCCATGATTCTAGAATTTTTACAGGACAGTATGAAGAAAGGGTTGTGTCTCAACTCCCTCAAGGTTCAAGTAGCAGCTCTCTCCTGCTTCAGAGCTGAAGTGAGCGTAATCAGTCTATCAGCGCATCCGGACTTGACCCGTTTACTAAAGGGATAAAGCAACTTCAACCACCACTAAAGTGGCCAGTGCCCCTATGGAATCTCAATTTGGTATGAGACTTTCTAGCAGGGACTTCCTTCAGACCAATGTGCAGTCTGTCCTACGCCTCTTAACATTGAAGACTGTATTCCTGGTGGCAGTATGTTCTGCCTGTCGCATCTCCGAGCTGCTGGCACTATCCTGTCGGGAACTGTTCCTTAGGTTCACTCCTGGAACGATGCAACTTTACACCGTTCCCTTCTTTCTACCGAACGTGGTCTCCAAGTTTCGTTTGAACCAAGCCATCTCCAGTGGAACATAAGGACTCGGAAGACTACCGCCTTCTTCACCATCTAAATGTTGGCAGACTCCTGATGCGATTCCTGGAACAATCGCAACAGGTGCGCAAAATGGATCACCTGTTTGTACTCCACAGCGGAAAGAATCAAGGCGAAGCTGCCTCAAGAGTGACCATAGCTCACTGGATTAAGGAAGTAATCAAAGCCTACATAGAGGCAGGAAAGCCCTTACCCCTACAGGTTAAAGCTCATTCTACTAGGGCCCAGGCAGTATCCTGGGCAGAAGCCAAACTGCTGTCGCCCTCCGAGATCTGTCGAGCAGCTACGTGGTCCTCCCTACACACACCTTCTCCAGATTCTACCACCTGGATGTCCAGGCTAGAGAAGATGCAGCCTTTGCAAGGGCAGTATTAACTGGACTACGGGCAACCTCCTGCCCTATCCAGGAGTAACTTTTGTACATCCCACTGGTCCTGAGTCCATCTGGCTACACGCTAGGAAATGGAGAAATTACCTGATAATTTCGTTTTCCTTAGTGTAGACAGATGGACTCAGCATCCCGTCCACGGCTGCCCACAGAAAAGGGGGGCCTTGGAAAGAGAACCTCGAGATTAAACAATTACAGGTAAGTCGTGGCCTACCCCTACTTCAGGACACCCAAAATTAGTCTGGTGTCGACGTTAACTTGGTTGAGTGCACTGGCAGTCTCCAGTTTTTTAAATCAATTGAATAAAGTTTGATCAGTTTTAATCAAGTTGTTACGCAAGATATATATCCACAAAGGCTTTTCAAGGAAGATACTGAGGAGCTGAGGTCACTGCAGGGGTATATCTAGGGTGAAGTCAGCTTTGAAATCTGACTCCGTCTCCCATCTGCTAGCAGAAGAGCACATAACCCACTGGTCCTGAGTCCATCTGTCTACACTAAGGAAAATGAAATTATCAGGTAAGTAATTTCTTCATTATTCAAATGAACTGAACCAAATCACAGTGAACATGGAAAATGATGTAGGTGAGATTGACAAACTGAAGAGTAGCAAATTGCCCAGACCAGATGTATACACCCCAGGATTCTGAAAGAATGCAAAAATTCTAGTAATTTGTACTTACCATTAAAATTACTTGCTACCGATTGAAAAAAGAATTGAATTCAAAATCCTGACAATCCTACACAATGCAATATACAAGGCAGATAATACCGCCCTCAACAACATCATACAGATACACAGATCACAGCGCATGACAAGAACCGCAAGTAAAATACAACTAGTAATACCATCACTTCTATTAGCTAAGCTATCAAACACAAGAAACAGAGCTATTTCAATTGCAGGACCAAAATTAGGGAACTCACTCCCTGATTACCTGAGCTCACAAAACAACATCAAAACATTCAAAAAAGAGCTCAAAACATGGATCTACACTCAAACTTTCAAAGATGGTATTTGCTAACCAAATATCACATAGATACCTCATAACCAACTTCGGTTATGATAGAACAATACCAAGACTATGTTTGAAATCAGTTAGTCGATAGTTCACTGACAAGAATGTTACTTTATTTTCTCGTAAGCTTTCTAAAACTAGTTCCCATATACACATCTTGCTATCATTATACGACTTGAACACAGTTTCCCAAGATTTTATCAGTTAAAACCATAATGTTTTAAATTACAGATATTTAAGTTAAGCTGTTAAACGTTATCCAATCTGTTCTCTGTTATACCATGTTCCGTTTCCTAATTACCATAATGTATTAAGTTGTTGTATCTGTAAACCGGAGTGAAGGCAGCTAGCTAAATTTCGGTATAAAAAAACAAGTAAATAAAAATAAATAAAATAAAATCATCCATTGTTCTTGAAGATTGAAGGGTGGCCAATGTAAGCCATATTTAAAAAGGGCTCCAGGGGTGATCTGGGAAACTGTAGTCTGGTGATCCTGACTTCAGTGCCAAGAAAAGTTGTGGAAACTATTCCAAAACACAAAATTTCCTAGCATGTAGATAGATGGACTCAGGACCAGTGGATGATTGCTCTCCTGCCAGTAGATGGAGATGGAGCAAGCTGACATCACAGTATTATATAACCCTGCAGAAACCCCAGCCTGCCGGTATTCTCAGTCTCTAGCAGATGATGGACGTGGGGATTGCTTTGAGCTTTTTGAAAGGAGAAATTGAAATTCTAAATTCAGGAAAAGAAAGCCCCGCTCTCCTGCGGTGATACCTAAAGGTCCCTCCCCAGGGTGAGAATTCCTGAGTCTATTTCCGTGGTCCCTCAGAGGTGTGCCTTGGTCCGGAAGCTGGGTTTCCTGGTGTGGACTTAGCTGCTAGTTTGGCTGAAAGGCAGTGGATGCAGGAGGCTGAGCGCAGTGGTGACGACAGATGCCCTCCCCTCCACAGCCAGAGACAATCTCTATACTCAGCCAGTAAGCGCTGAGGTCAGGTAAGGTTTAAAAAAAAAAAGTTTTTTAAAAGAGAAAATTTAATCTGAATCAGACAGGGGTATCAAGACTTCCTCCAGTCTCCGTTCTCGGCGTGCCATGCCGACATTTGTTACCACTCCCATTGGGGTTGAAGATCTGGGCAGCCTGGCGGGTTGAGTGGCCCTCGGTGGGCTAGGCCCCACACTAAGGCTTTTTTCTTGCACGCTGCATGGTAGGCTGTGGTGGCCATTTTCATGTGCTCTTCTGTGTGTTCTGCTGCCCTCTATAGGCCATCGGTTTGCGTAGTGTGTTGGCTCTGTGCATGCGTTGTACGCCTGTTTTTGTTTGCACTTTTTAAGCGCTGGGACTTGCCTCTGCTCCCTGCGGGTGTTTCCAACAGGAATCCGGATGGCACTGATAATGAAATTAATCCTGATTCCCTGGAAGGTGGGGAAATTCCTCCAGGGTTGGAACTGTATCGAACCATGTTGCGGTTCTTTCATAGAGATGAACTGCTGTCCCTGATTTTCCAGACCTTGAACCAGCTGGATGTTCCTAGTTCAGATGCTATGTCAGAGCCGAGGAAGAATCTCATTTTGGTTTCCTTATGTAAAGCCTCTTGTTTTTTCCCAGTGATGGATGCCATCCAGGAATTGATTAATCTGGAATGGGATGCCCCAGAAGCAAATTTTAACGGGGGTCGGATATTAGAAGGCCTGTACCCCCTGGATCTGGCTGTGGAGAGTGTGTTTGTGTTTTCCCAAAGTGGATGCTCTGGTATGTGCCATGTCTAAGCGGATGACTTTCTCCGTAGAGGGAGGAGCGACCTTGAAGGATGTACATGATAGAAGGATTGAGGCTATTTTTAAGCAAGCCTTTGAGGCAGTGGTGATGAGTTTACAGATTGCCTCTTGTTGTGCCCTAATGGCAAGACTGTCTGCTTCCCTCTCTCAGGAAGTTGATGAGTCTGGAGAGAATTCCAGAGCAGTTATGGAGCCTGCTGCCACCTTTTTAGCAGATGCAGGTTGTGATTTGGTCTGGACCTTGGCCAGAGGAGTGGCTTCGGTGATAGCAGCCAGGTGTCGACTCTGATTGTGAAATTTATCAACTGACAGTTTCCAAAGCCAATCTTACCAAGATGCCCTTTAAGGCTCACTCTTGTTTGGGAACGAGTTGGAGAAAATGGCCAGGAAGTGGGGCGAGTCTCCGGTGCCTCAGTTGCCAGAGGATAAAAATCAGTTACAGTGCCCCTTTGGTATGAGGGATCGTTTACGGGGTTCAAGGCGTTTTATTCCCTACAGAGGGACGACCTTTCAGCGGACTTGGCTTTTCGGTAGGTCTTTCATCCCTGGCAGTCCAAGAGAGGAGCGGGCTCGAGTGGTGGACCTTCCCAAGCTTCCCAATGAAGGTTTGCCAACCCTCCTAGATCAGGAAATAGGGGGACGTCTCTCTCTCTTTTATCAGAGGGTCGGATCAGTGGGTCCTGGAGGTGATACGCGAAGGGTATGCAATGGAATTTCGCAGTATTCCTCGGGACATGTTCATTTATTTATTTATTTATTTATTTATAAATTTTTATATACCGCCGCTCATCAAAGATATCACGTCGGTGTACAGTGAACAGGAACTTACGCCGGAGCGTTTTACATTTAACAGAGTTATATAAGCGTTATACAATTAAAAAAAGGCAAGTATATAAATATTTGAACATAAAACAAGTAGAATCTTTTACAAAAACAGAACTATCATTTAGTTGTAACTTAACTGAGCTGAATTAAAACAACACTATAGAGTAAAGAGGGTTCAAGGGGAAAAAGGTAAAAGCTAAGGGAGAGGGTTAGAAGGTGATGGAGTTCTAAATAATAAGTGGTAAGAGGGGAGCGAAAGTGCTAATCTTAAATTAGGAGCAATATGGTAGGATCATTAGAATAGGAGCAGAAATAGGAGAAGTTAGAGATGGTATATAGACAGGGGGTGTCTGGTAGAAAGGCAGGGCAGGTAAAGGAGGGGAGGACATATTTATTTCAAGTATAGGCATGTGTGAATAACCATGTCTTGAGTTTTTGCTTGAAAGTTTTGGGAGATGGCTCAAGGCGCAGTTCGGTGGGCATGGTATTCCATAACAAAGGGCCAGCAAAAGAAAGCGCTCGCGCTTTGGTAGAAGCATAGTTATATAGTTTGGGCGAGGGGGTCTGTAATGTGGCAAGGTATTGATTTCTGGTGGGTTTAATAGAGTTTTGAAATTGTAGAGTATTATTAAACCATTTCATTTCAGGATTGTGGAGGGCTTTATGGATAAGTGTTAGTGTCTTATAGTGTATGCGAGATTGAATGGGGAGCCAGTGTAAATCCTTCAAAACTGGCGTAATGTGTTCCTTTGCGTTTGTATTAATGAGGATGCGGGCTGCAGTATTTTGCAGGATTTGTAAGGGGCGGATGGCATTTTTAGGTAGGCCTAGGAGGAGTGAATTGCAATAATCTGTTTTGGAAAACAACATGGCTTGTAAAACTGTCCGGAAATCAGATGCGTGAAGTAAGGGTTTCAATTTTTTGAGTGTATGTAATTTGAAAAAACACTCTTTAAGGATTGCGCTGATAAATTTTTTGAGGGCCATTTGGTCGTCAATAATGACTCCTAGGTCTCGGACTTGGTGGGAGAATTGTATGTTCGTCGATGTTATTGGTGAGGTGGGAGAAGCATGTAGAGGGGTGGGAGGAGAAATGAACATGAGTTCTGTTTTTGTGGAGTTGAGGGCAAGTTGTAAGGAGGTTAGTAGATTATTGATAGAAGCGAGGGTAGTGTCCCAGATTTCAATGGCTTTGGGTATGGATTCCGTTACTGGAATAAGAATTTGTACATCATCAGCGTACAAAAAGTGTGGAAGCTTAAGATTGGCGAGGAGATGGCAGAGTGGTAGGAGATAGATGTTAAAAAGGGTAGATGAGAGTGAAGAGCCTTGTGGGACTCCTTGCTTCAGGGGGATTTCTTTTGAAAGGTGGTTGCCAATTTTGACTTTATAGTTACAGTTGGACAGGTAGGAAGTAAACCAGTTATGAGCAGTACCAGTTATTCCAATCTCGTGAAGGCGTTGGAGGAGAATTTGGTGGTTAACGGTATCAAAAGCCGCTGAAATATCCAGGATTACTAGAAGATGAGGTAGATTTTTATCTAGGCTTTTGAGAAGGTAATCAGACAGAGATAAGAGCAGGGTTTCAGTACTATGTAGTTTGCGAAATCCGTATTGTGAGGGAGAGAGGATTTGGTGTTCTTCTAAATAGTCACTAAGTTGACGGTTGATAGTTTTTTCTAGGATTTTAGCAATAAATGGGAGATTAGAAATTGGGCGGTAATTGGCAAGGTCTAATGGGTCGAGCTTAGGTTTTTTTAAAGTGGGTTTAAGGATAGCAAATTTGAGAGAGTTAGGCACTTGTCCAAGTTCAATAGATGCATTGATAATGTTAGAGATAGGGCTGGCTATTAGATCAGGGACAGTGAGGAGGAGTTTTGTGGGGATGGTATCAGAGGGGTGAGAGGAGGGTCTAGCTTTTTTGAGTAGGGATACAATTTCAGTTGTTGCAGTGTTTTCAAAGATAGTTAGCTGAGGTGCAGAGTCTTTTGTGTGACAGAGGTTATTGAATTGGGGCAAGTGGGAATTGTGTGTGAAGCGTGTCATAATTTTGTTAATTTTGTCCTGAAAGAAAGAGGCCAGTTGTTCGCATTTGATTTTGGCTTCTTCTTCTGGGATGATATTTGGAGTGAGGTTTGTAAGTGAAGTGACATATTCAAACAGCACTTTTGGATTGAATTGAAATTGGTGTATTTTACCAGCGTAGTAATTTTTTTTTGCATTGTTGATCATCTCACTATAATTTTGCAGTGAAGTTTTGTATCGTGCAAGTAGAGTAGGTGTGGGTTCTTTACGCCAATTTTTTTCGGCTTTTCTAAGGGCATGTTTTAAATCTTTTAGTGTGGGAGTGTACCAGGGTTTTTTTGTATTTTTCTGAGAGGATAGTTTTTTTGTAATGAGGGGGCAAATATTATTTGCAACTGAGAGGGTGTATTCATTCCATGATGTTAGAGCAGTGTCAGCATTTGATAGATCAAGATTAAGCTGGGTGTTGGATAGAGCTGTAGAAAGCTCGTCTCTATTGCATGTTTTTCGGTATTGTATAGTGGTAGTGCTAATTGGAAGGGGCGGAGGTCTTTGTATGGTGTTAGATGTTCTTAAGATATAGTGGTCAGACCATGGGATAGGAGTGCATGATAGAGAGTCAGTTACGATGTGACGGTTGGTGTCCCCTTGCCACTGCAAAAGCAGGCAGTGGAGTTCATGCTTCAAAGACTTCTCAGACTGAGGGCTGTGGTTTTGGTGGCCATGTCTCAAGAAAGTATGGGGCAATATTCCTTTTATTTTGTTGTGCTCAAGAAGGAGGGCTCCTTTCATCCCATCTTGAATATCAAGAAGGTCAGTTGTCACTTGAAGGTGACTCATTTTCTAATGGAAACCTTACCCTCTTTAATAATGGTGGTGCAGTTGGGAATTTCTGACCTCCTTGGATCTGTTGGAGGCTTATCTTCGTATTCCCATTCAATTGGAACACCAAAGCTTTCTACACTTTGCAGTGTTGGGGCGCCATTATCAGTTTTGGGTGCTGCCTTTTGGTCTATCCACCACTCCCAGAACATTTTCCAAGATTATGGTGGTGGTAACGGCAGCCTTGCGAAAAGACGAAATCCCGGTGCACCTGTATTTGAACGACTGACTGATTCGAGCCAAGTCTCAGGAAGAAAGCCACCACACACAAGGTGATCTCCTTATTGCAGGAGCTCAGTTGGCTGGTGAACCTGACCAAGAGCAATCTTCAACCATCCCAGTTGTTGGGGTATCTGGGGGTCTGGTTTGACATGGGACAGGACAGAGTTTTCCTACCAGAAGTTTGGATCCAGAGATTGATGTCTGAAGTGCATCAATTGATGAACTCCATGTGCCTGACAGTGTGGTCCTACCTGCAGGTACTTGGCTTGATGGCAGCTACCCTGGAAGTGGTGCCGAGGGCATGGGCACATATGCATCCTCTTCAGTGCTCTCTATCTCGTTGGAACCCTCAGTCTCAGGATTATGTGGATCGGCTCCACTTGCTGACGGACATCTGCTCCCACCTCCAGTTGTGGTTGCAGGAGGATATTCTGAGAAAGGGAGTTCCCTTGTACTCATGACAAATGTGAGTTTCCACAATTGGGGAAGCTCATTGTCTGGAGTTAACAGCCCAGGGATTCTAGAGTACCAAAGAGTCCTGCTGGAACATCAATCGCCTGGAGGCCCAGGCGTTACAGCTGGCATGCTTGCAGTTCAGCTACAGGCTGCGGAATCGAGTTGTTCGCGTGATGTCGGACAACACGACAATGATGGCCTATATCAAGTGCCAGGGAGAAACCAAGAGCCAGCAAGTGTCGCAAGAAATAGACCAGCTGATGGAATGGATGGGATGTCATCTGCAGATGATCTCGGCTTCTCGTTGCGGGAAAAGACAACGTAAGCACGGACTTTCTCAGGATGGAGAGTCTGGACCCAGAAGAGTGGGTATTGTCAGCCAAGGCAGTTCAGCTGTTTGTGCATTGCTGGGACCTTCCATTCCTAGACCTTCTGGTGACTTCTCATAGTCTTTCCTTACGGTTGTTGACTTTGAAGACTGTTCCTGGTGGCTATATGTTCTGCGCATCGGATTTCTGAGCTGCAGGCCTTGTCTTGCTGGGAGCTGTTCCTTCGGGTGACTCTGGGAGCATTACAGCTGAGTACTGTTCCATCCTTCTTACCCAAGGTAGTCTTGGACTGATTCAAATGAAAGTTCATCTCCTTGCCATCCCTGGATAAGGTCAGGGATGCGGAGGAATTTTGCCGTTTGCGCTCCTTGGATGTTAAGCGTCTAGTCATGAGGTATCTGGAGGTCTCTGAGACTTTTCGAAAAACTGATCGCCTGTTTGTTTTCCATGGTAAGAGTAAGCAGGGCACTCCGGCTTCGTGGGCTACCATAGCTCATTGGATTAAGGAGTTGGTTATGGCCAAGTATGTGGATACTGGAAAGCTATTGCCTGATCAGGTTAGGGCTCATTCCACTAGGGCTGCAGTGTCATGGGCAGAGGTTAGTCTGTTGTCTCCCGTCAATATCTGCCGAGCTGCAACATGGTCCTCCTTACACACTTTTTCCAGGTTTTATCATCTGGATGTGCAGGCCTGGGAAGATGCAGCCTTTGCATGTGTGGTGTTGATTGGACCGCAGGCAGCTTCCCACCCTTTTGGGAAATAGCTTTGGTACATTCCACTGGTCCCGAGTCCATCTGTCTACATGCTAGGAAATGGAGAAATTACTTACCTGATAATTTTGTTTTACTTAGTGTAGACAGATGGACTCAACTTCCCGTCCTTGACTTCCGCATTAATGTATCAATAGTCATCCTGTGAATGCTCTAGGTCCCAAGAGATTACTGGTAAGTGTTCACCCAGTCTTCGAATGGGGTACCTAGAATCTTATGTGAGTTCATTGTTTATGGTTGGTTGAGTACAGTTCTGGTTATCTGTTTTTAATCAAGTTTTTTGCTATTCTGACCAAAATTGCTTTTGAAGAGAATACTGGCAGGCTGGGGTCACTGCAGGGTTATATATACAGTGACGTCAGCTTGCTCCATCTCCATCTGCTGGCAGGTGAGCATAAACCCACTGGTCCTGAGTCCATCTGTCTACACTAAGGAAAACAAAATTATCAGGTAAGTAATTTCTCCATTACTGAACATATAGATAGTCATGGTTTAATGGGACACAGCCAGCATGGATTTACGCAAGGGAAGTCTTAAGAACATAAGAAATTGCCATACTGGGTCAGACCAAGGGTCCATCAAGCCCAGCATCCTGTTTCCAACAGTGGCCAATCCAGGCTCAAGTGCCTGGCAAGTTCCCAAACATTAAACTGATCCCGTTTTACTGATGCCAGTAATAGCAGTGGCTAATCCCTAAGTCAAGATCATTAATAGCAGTTAATGGACTTCTATGCCAAGAATTTATCCAAACCTTTTTTAAACCCAGCTACACTAACTGCACTAACCACATCCTCTGGCAACAAATTCCAAAGCTTAATTGTATGTTGTATGATAGAATTTTCTCCAATTATTTTTAAATGTGCTACTTGCTAACTTCATGGTCCTTCTATTATCCAAAACAGTAAATAACTGATTCATATCTACCTGTCTTTCATGATTTTAAAGACCTCTATCATATCCCCCCTCAGCCATCTCTTCTCCAAGCTGAACAGCCCTAACCTCTTTAGCTTCCCTCATAGGGGAAACATTCCATCCCTTTTATCATTTTGGTCATCCTTCTCTGTACCTTCTCCAGTGCAACTATATCTTTTTTGAGATGCGGCGACCAGAATTGTACACATTACTCAAGGTGCGATTTCACTATGAAGCGATAGGCATTATGACATTTTCCGTTTTACTCACCATTCCCTTCCTAATAATTGCTAACATTGTTTGCTTTTTTGACTGCTGCAGCACACTGAGCCGACGATTTCAATGTATTGTCCACTATGATGCCTAGATCTTTTTCCTGGGTAGTAGTTCTTAAGTCTTGCCTCACAAATCTACTACACTTTATTGAAAGGGTTAATAAACATGAATAAAGGTGTGCTGATAGATGTAGTGTATTTGGATTTTCAGAAGGTGTTTGACAAAGTCCCCATGAGAGATTCCCGAGAAAATTAAAAAGTCATGGGATAGGAGGCAATGTCCTTTTGTGAATTACAAACTGGTTACAAGATAGGAAAAAGAGAGTAAGATTAAATGGTCAGTTTTCTCAGCAGAGAAAGAAAAACTGCAGCACACTCAGGGATCTATACTTGTACTGGTGCTTTTTAATATATTTATAAATGATCTAGAAAGGAGAATGATGAGTGAGGTGATCAAATTTACAGATAAGCAAGGGAAAACAAGTTGATCGGTGAAAAAAACAGCCTTTATTGGAAAAAGCCCGACTCTGGCCAAGTTTTGCTCCCGCAGGAGCTGCCTCAGGGGCTGTCAAGGGCAAAAGATATATACATATCTCTTAATATAATGTTAAAATACACATACAAAAAAACATATATATGTATAGACAAACCAAAATAATAGAGACATCAAAAATTGTAAACATTTAAACAGAATTATTTGCGATAACAATGCAATGATAGATGTATAATGAAACAATAAATGTATATAATGTGTATATATATTAAAAATTGTGAATAAACATCCTTCTCAACTAAAGATAATGCGTAAGTTTGTATGTGTAATTTTTGGATACAATGGACTAAGAGTCATATTGATTGATAAACATATGGAATATATAAGTTTTACAAAATGGACAAAAGGCACATTATGAAGGTGAACATGGTCAAAGAAAAATTTGTAACTACCTATTGTTAAAGGGTGTCTTCAATGTGATTGAGCATACATCAAAATCATTTTATCCAGGCTGGGCAACTTGGTGTAGTAAACTAATAAAGATTAAAAATATAGGGAACCAAGATGGCCGCCACTTCGCGGCGTTCTTGAATAAATTTCAGATTTCTTTGCTATCTATATTTCCTTGATAACATGCCCCATACTAAAAGAAAAGCAAAGATACGCGATAACCTTACCTCTACCCCAACGATTTCCACACGACAGCCGCGGATCGAGGAGGCATTCGGTTTTGTGCACCTGAACCCGGAAGGTGGGACCGCTGGCGTCTGTAGTGGAGAGTAGCCACCAGAAATTTTGGAGAAATCCTTTGAGACTAAAATTGAGACTAGAGCAACTTTATTAGTTTCATTTATCCAAACTACTGATAGAGATTATATTCTAAGAAAGTCCTTTCTGAACCAGAATCAGCTGTTTTATGGACAACAAATAAGAATATTCCCGGGTATTACCAGGAAAATGCAAGAAAAAAGAAAAAAATTCCTAATGATGAAAGCAGAAGTGATCACATGTGGTGCCAAATATTTTTTGAGATTCCCTTGTAGATGCATATTGTTATACCAGAATAATAGATATATCTTCACCGAGCCTGCACAGTTACGTCAATATTTGGACTCTCACTCCTAAGAAACTAGGAGAGTTGGACAATAGTAGTTAGGTCCACAACACAGAGTTTTTCATTTAGAAGTATGATGGAAATACAATTTCTTTGTAACCGCTTAACATTTGGTTCCCCAGTGTTCCTATAATATATAGAAAATATTTACTTTTTCCTTAAGTTTAAGGATTGTAATTGTACTGTAACAATTTTTCTTTCTTTTTTCTTCTACTTCTTTCAATGTGAACTGTTGAAACTTCAATAAACAAAAGAAAAATATAGTCATAAATAAAAATATGAGAATAAAAAGGAAAAAATAAAATAAAAAATAAAATAGTGATGATGGAAATTGCAGATAAATAGTCATTAAAACTTCAAATGTTAGAAAATATGTTAGAAAATTTATATAAAATGTATTTTATAAAACAAGTCAACAAATGCATATATATTGTAAAAATGTCAAACTTTGATAAAAACTATGAATGGATGAATTAAAATACAATCCATCGGTAAGGAACTTTTGCAGTATATAATTAATGTGGGCAAAAATCACAACTAATAGCGTATCTTCAGCATGTATCTTTAAAACCAGATGGAATGAAATCTCTTACCATATGTATTCTGCCAAACTGGTGCGATGAAATCCTTATGTAGCCGTGGTAAGGACTCGCTGCGTGTGTTTCAAAAATTACTCTATGTTCCTTGTACACACATGATGGGAACATGTATTGAATATGTGCAAATTCTGCTAAAATAAACAAAATCAATGTATGTCATAGTCAATAAATAATGACTTTAAGATAATGTATTAAAAACTAACTGGGCTGACAATAGGAGTACTAAAAAGAATTTTACCTGGACAGGCAGTGGGACATATTAAAAAACTGCAAAGTAAAAAATATAAACGGGAGTCAATCGATACTGTACATAAAACAACACAAAAATACTCATCAACAAATGATTATAAAAATGTAAAAATTAAATTTGCTGTGTAATGAGTAAAAAAAGATATAAAAACTGCATCAGATCAGGCTAAGAAGTCACCAGCACCGGCTGCAAAAGCAGAGCGATTCAAAGTGTCTAAATGCTTGTGTGAGTTTCGGCATACTGGATTTTCTCATACACACTCATGCTCTCACACTCACTGGCTCCCTCATATACACACAAACACACACACCCAGGCAAGCTCCCAGTCATTCTCACACACACACACTGACCCCCAGGCAGGCTCCCATTCATTTTCACACCACTCCCTCCCCATCCCCCAGGCATGCACGCATTCATTCTCACACACACAGACCCCCAGGCAGGCACCCATGCATTCACATACATACACCCCCAGGCAGAGTCCCATTCATACACATGTACACACTAAAGGCAGATCCCCCTTTTCTTTCTTTTGCCAACAACCTTGGAACCTCTCTCATTCCTCTGCTGCCACTGTCACTGCTGCCGCATGGCTATTGGGGAGGTGCCGATTGCTGCTACTGACACTGAAGCCCATTCTGCTGCCTCCTCTGTGCAGGCCCCGTGGGCTTCCACTTCCTCCATGCTGATCTCGTACATTGTGAGATCCGCATAAAGAAAGTGCTACTCTTGCACATTCCCAAAGATTACATGTGCCAATCACTAAAAAGGTTTTTGGGTTTTTTTTACCTTTGCTGTCTCATCTTAGTTTTCTAATCAGTTGGTCACAGGCTTTTTTTTTTTCCACCTTCCCTTTCTTATTTTTTTGCCAATTCCTTTTACATTGTCTTTCTATTTCTTTTCTCTCCATCTTCTTCCCTCAAACACACACTCAGGTTCTCATTCTCACATGCTTTCTCTCTCTCACTCACACACACACACACACACACACACACACACACACACACAGGCTCTCACTGTCACATGCTGTCTCATACAATCATTCATACACACAGTCTCTCACTGGCACATGCTGAGTCTCACACACAGACTCTCTCTCACTCCCACATGCTGTCTTGCTCAAGCACAGGCTCTCACTGTCACATGCTATCTCTCTCACACACACAAAGGCTCCTCACATGCTTACTCTGCAAACATTCAGATCCTCACTCCCACACACAGTCTCTCAACTCACTCTCACATACAATCTCTCAACTCATCTCGTACATGCATACATACACACTCTACAGACCCTCAGCCTCTCTCACCTCTGGGCCTCCTCTTCACGGGTCGCCGCAGGATGGGCTCTGCAGCGGCCCTGAGCTTCTCGGGCCGCCCTCTGCAATGTGGGATCCACGGTGGCCCTGCTATCGGGCTTCTTCCTCTTCTCGGGCCACTGTGACTTGGGATTTGCGGCGGCCCGTAAGCACTGCTCCTCTTCTGCACACGCTGATGCTCCTCCTCCTTCCTGCCCACGTGGCTCTAGCAACGTTTTCTTCTGGGGCCGTGCAGGCAGGAAGGAGAAAGAACACCTGCATGTTTAGCCGCAACCTTTTTCTTCGGGCCGTGCTCCACCATGGCACTGCCGATCTTCTTGCTGTGTGTATCCAGCACACAGTACAGCACGCAGCTGATGCTCATCCTCCTTCCTGCCCGCGCGGCTCCGGCAACGTTTTCTTCCGGGGCCGAGCAGGCAGGAGCAACTGCACGTTTAAACGCGACTTTTTTCTTCGGGCTGTGGTGACATGAGCTCCACCATGGCCCTGCTGATCTGCCTGCTATGTGTCGCTGCTCAGCTGCCAGTGGGATGAGGTTCACCGGTGGCTACATAAGCCTCCCTGCGCCCGGGGGCATTGGCTCCCCTCGGGATACCACTGCTCGCGGCGCCCCCTAATACTTGGCGCCCTAGGCCCAGGCCTAGTTCGCCTAGTGCTTCCACCGGCCCTGCTGGTAGGGATGCATAAACCCTTTCGTCTGGACTGATCTGGGGTACAAATAGGAACCTATTTCCTTAAAAGATGAAATGAAATGCCTAATTTCTCTTTTGCCCTGTATGTTTGTCTTGATTGTATTGTAAGCTCTACTGATTAGGGACTGTCTCTTATATGTTTTGGTAGAGTGCTATGTACATCGAGTAGCACTATGGGAATGATGATTAGTAGTAGTAACTGGTTTGTACCTTTAGGAATCACTGTTCCATGGGTCCATGTCGTCACTAACAACATAAGAAATTGCCATACTGGGTCAGACCAAGGGTCCATCAAGCCCAGCATCCTGTTTCCAACAGTGACCAAAACCAGCATTCCTGTTTCTAACCGTACCCAAACATTAAGTAGATCCCATGCTACTGATGCAAGGATTAGAGAGGCTATTCCCTAAGTCAGCTTGATTAATAGCAGTTAATAGACTTATCCAAACCTTTTTTAAACCCAGCTACACTAACTGCACTAACCACATCCTCTGGCAACAAATTCCAGAGCTTAAGTTGAGTGAAAAAGAACTTTCTCTGATTAGTCTTAATGTGCTACTTGCTAACTTCATAGTATGCCCCCTAGTCCTTCTATTAAACGAAAGTGTAAATAACCGATTCACATCTACTCGTTCAAGATCTCTCATGATTTTAAAGACCTCTATCATATGCCCCCTCAACTGTCTCTACTCCAAGCTGAACAACCCTAACCTCTTCAGCCTTTCCTCATAGGGGAGCTGTTCCATCCCCTTTTTCATTTTGATCACCCTTCTCTGTACCTTCTCCAGTGTAACTATATCTTTTTTGGGATGCGGTGACCAGAATTGTACACAGTACTCAAGGTGCGGTCTCACCATGGAGCGATACAGATGCATTATGACATGTTCTGTTTTATTCACCATTCCCTTCCTAATAATTCCTAATATTCTGTGTGCCTTTTTGACTGCTGCAGCACACTGAGCCGATGATTTCAATATATTACCCACTATGATGCCTAGATCTTTTTCCTGCGTGGTAACTCCGAATATGGAACCTAACATCTGTAACTACAGGAATGTTTATTTCCCATGAAATTTCATCTTCCATTTGGATGCCCAATCTTCCAGTCTCGCAAGGTCCTCCTGCAATGTATCACAATCTACTTGTGATTTAACTACTCTGAATAATTTTGTATCATCTGCAAATTTGATAACCTCACTCATCGTATTCATTTCCAGATCATTTATAAATATATTGAAAAGCACCGGTCCAAGTACAGATCCCCGATGCACTCCACTGTTTACCCTTTTCCTTTTTTTTTTCAAAATAATTTTTATTGGGAGGAAACATGAACAGGCAGTGAATCCCACACTCAGCAGGTACAACCAATATACTGAACATCCAATGCAACACAAGTTGTTTAAACAAACTAACAACAACAGAGACCTCCCTCATGTCTCCAGCCCATCTGGTTTTTCTATTTTCTCCCCATACCAATTCCCCTCATACTACTAACATTTGCACCTCACTTTGCCTCATGCACACCACACGTCATTCACACCACCGCACATGCCCCCTCCCCCTACTGAGACCCTGGGTTACACCATTCAGGCTCATAGCCACTTGCCCGCAACCCTTCTTGAACAGCTGTCGGCATCAGAAGAACACAAGCCTGCCAGCAGGCCCGGTACAGTTTATCCGGCTTCCTCTTGCCCAGTACAAAGTCCAAACGTTCCAGTTAGAGAAACGAGGCCATTCGCTGAAACCAGGCCGGCACCGATGGGAACCCGTCCGGGGCCGCCCAGTTGTTTACCCTTTTCCACTGAGAAAATTAACCATTTAATCCTACTCTCTGTTTCCTGTCTTTTAACCAGTTTGTAATCCACGAAAGGACATCGCCTCCTATCTCATGACTTTTTAGTTTTCTTAGAAGCCTTTCATGAGGGACTTCGTCAAATGCCTTTTGAAAATCCAAATACACTACATCTACTGGTTCACCTTTATCCACATGTTTATTAACACCTTCAAAAAAAAGATTTGTAAAGCAAGACTTGCCCTGGGTAAAGCCATGCTGACTTTGTTCCATTAAACCATGTCTTTCTATATGTTCTGTGGTTTTAATCTTTAGAACATTTTCTACTATTTTTCCTGGCACTGAAGTCAGGCTCATTGGTCTATAATTTTCTGGATTGCCCCTGGAGCCCTTTTTAAATATTGGGGTTACATTAGCCACCCTCCAGTCTTCAGGTACAATGGATGATTTTAATGATAGGTTACAAATTTTACCTAATAGATTTGAAATTTCATTTTTGAGTTCCTTCAGAACCCTGGGGTGTATACGATCTAGTCCAGGTGATTTACTACTCTTCAGTTTGTCAATCAGGCCTACTTCATCTACTAGGTTCACCGTGATTTGGTTCAGTTCATCTGACTCATCACCCTTGAAAACCATCTCAGGAACTGGTATCTCCCCAGCATCATCATTAGTAAACACAGAAGCAAAGAATTAATTTAGTCTTTCTGCAATGGCCTTAACTTCCCTAAGAGCCCCTTTAAACCCCTCAGTCATCCAACCGACTCCCTTATAGGTTTCTTTCTTCGGATGTATTTTAAAAACCTTTTATTATGATTTTTTGCCTCTATGGCCAACGTCATTTCAAATTCTCTCTTAGCCTGCCTTATCAGTGTTTTACGCTTAACTTGATAATGCTTATGCTTTTTCCTATTTTCTTCAGATGGATCCTTCTTCCAATTTTTGAAGGATTTGTTTTGGCTAAAATAGCCTCTTTCAGTTCACCTTTTAACCATGCTGGTAATCGTTTTGCCTTCCTTCCACCTTTTTTAATGCATGGAAGTCATCTGGACTGCGCATCTAAGATTGTATTGTTATAACTCTTTATATTTTTCCAAACAAACAGAGAAAAGTACATAGAAGCAATAACTCATATTGCAGTGAGGTACATGGCAAAAGAGAGTACATAGGGGAGGAAATGATTGAGGGACAATAGAAGTGGAAATAAAAAAATAACCCCAAGTGGCATCACAAATTAGCTTAAGTATCATTCAAATAATCACCCTTAAGACTGTACCGTAGCTGTTCCAGATCAGCAATAACCTGTATTTGTGAGCGCCAGTAAGGCATACTAGGGGTGACTTTTTTATGAATGGGAGTGATCGTAGCATCAGCCATAGTGCCCAGGGAATGTCTCTCACCACCAGTAGGGTACCCATCGGGGCCAGGACATTTACCCTCCGGTAACAACTTGATAGCTGCCTGAATTTCAAGCAGAGAAATTGGGGCCGCCATAAGATTGTATTTTTAAACAATGTCCACACCTGTTGTACACTTTTAACCTCGGCAGTTGCACCTTTCAGTTTTTTTCTATTTTCCTTATTTTATCAAAGTTTCCATTTTGAAAATTTAGTGTTAGAGCTGTAGATTTACATATTGTCCCCTTCCAGTCATTAGTGCAATTTTTATCACATTATGATCACCATTGCCAAGTGGCCCCACCACTGTTACCTCTCTCACCAAATCTTGCGTTCTACTAAGAATTAGATCTAAAATTGCTCCCTCTATCGTTGGTTCCTGAACCAATTGCTCCATGAAGCAGTTGCTTATTCCATCCAGGAATTTTGTCTCTAGCAAGTCCTGATGTTACATTTACCCAGTCAATATTGGGGTAATTGAAATCTCCCATTACTGCACTGCTAAATTGGTTAGCTTCCCTGATTTCTCTTAGCATTTCATCATCTGACCATTTTGGCCAGGTGGACGGTAGTATACTCCTATCACTGTACTCTTACCCAACACACTTGCGATTTCAACCCATATAGATTCTACTGAGCATTTAGTCTCTTGTATGATCTTTATCCTGTTGGACTCTATAGCCTCCTGGACATAAAGTACCACACCCTCCAAGTTGATCTTCCCTATCATTGCGATATAATTTGTATCCTGATATAGCACTGTCCCATTTTTTATCCTCCTTCCACCAAGTCTCTGTGATGCCAATTATGTCTATCTCATCATTCACTGCTATACACTCTAACTCTTCCATCTTACTTCTTAGATTTCTGGCAATGGCATACAGACATTTCAAAGTGTGTTTTTTGTTTGTATTAACAACCTGCTTTCAGTTGATAGGGATAATTTGGATTCTTTACTTACAGGCACATGGACTACATTTGCTTTTATTGGAACCTCTCTGTTGGGATGCCCTAACTCTCCTATTTCATTAGTATCCTTCAAAGATACATTCCTCCGAACCATTTAAAAGCTGCTCTATCTCCTTTTTAAAAGTTAGTGCCAGCAGCCTGATTTCATTCTGGTTTCCCAGTTTCTTAGAAAACTGAATCCCTGCTCCCTGCATCATCGTCTCATCCATGAATTGAGACCCCAGAGCTCTGCCTGCCTCTGAGGACCTGCACCTGGAATGGGCAGCATTTCAGAGAATGCCACCCTGGAGGCTCCAGATTTCAGCTTTCTACCTGAAATCCTGAATTTGGCTTCCAGAACCTCTCGCCCACATTTTCCTATGCCGTTGGTGCCCATATGTACCACAGCAGCCAGCTCCTCCCCAGCACTGTCTATCATCCTATCTGGGTGACGCAGGAGGTGTGCCACCTTCGCACCAGGCAGGCAAGTTACCAGGCAGTCCTCATGCCCACCAGCCACCCTGCTATCTACAATTATGATGGCCAACCTAACCCTTCCCTCCTGGGCAGTAGCCCTAGGAGTCTTGTCCTCAGAGTGAGAGGACAACGCATCACCTGGAGAGCAGGTCCTTGCTACAGGATCACTTCCTGCTACACCAAGATGATATTCTCCAACCATGAGACTTTTCTGATCCAAGGCAGCACCGGGTGACGTGTGAAGTGTGCCACCTTTGCATCAGGCAGGCAAGTTACCAGGCAGTCCTTCCGTCCACCAGCCACCCAACTATCTACATTTATGATGGCCGACCTAACCCTTCCCCCTGGTACTGTAGAAGTTACATGGGGTAAATCAAGCAGGAGCCTGAGGTTTGTTTTTTAAAATTTTATTTATATTCCAACTTTCAGCACTTTAAAGTGGATGACATTCAGGTACTGTAGTCATTTCTCTATTCATAGTGGGCTCACAATCTGACCCTGAGGCCACAAGGAG
The DNA here is from genome assembly GCF_901001135.1 of Rhinatrema bivittatum. NCBI lineage: Eukaryota > Metazoa > Chordata > Amphibia > Gymnophiona > Rhinatrematidae > Rhinatrema > Rhinatrema bivittatum. Next base: position 452,641,125 of record NC_042616.1, read on the forward strand.
TGGTGACAGTGGGATTTAAACCCTGGCTTCCAGCCCACTGCTCTACCCACTAGTCTTTTACAGCCAGCAAGCAGAGGCGTTTCAGGGATGGAGCTGAGGCAGAGCTGGAGGGGCGGAGTCAGCAGAATTTCAAATGCCCCTCCGGTAGGTACAGCACAAAAGTCGAGCCACGCACTTGGACAATTATTCTTGGTGATGAGCAGGAGTTTTAATTGTGCTTTGCCTGGTATATTGAGAGAAGGTTTTTTTATTCAGATGATCTTCAGCCGGTCAGCAGGCGGCAGTATAAGAGCACAGTGTTCCACTGGCACCAGGAGCTGGAGCTGAGGGGATGAATCCCAGGACCCATGTCTTCACCCTGCTGCTAAGGTTCTGAGAGAGAGAGACTGTAACACTGAGAGAGAGATGCTTGTTTCAGCAGACATTGCACTGCTGCTGAGGATCTTTTAGAATAATAGAACGGGCTAAGAGAATGACAGTTGGAATTAGCAGAAAGAGAGAGAGAGAGACCTGTTTCAGCTGGGAAGTACAGCCGTGGGTTGACAGGAAAAGGTTGCACAGGGCCCTCATATCTGACTGGGAAGGAAGCAGCATTTCACTCTGCAGACAAACTGTTAAGTACCAGCAGTTACTGTTCCTTTTCTTTCCTTTTTGCTGTTTCCAGTTTTTCAGGCCTTTTGAGTTAACTGTAAATTCTTTTTTATATGTAATAACAAACAGTCATTCATTAGCACTGTTTCTGTGAATGATTAGTGACAGGTAAGTTAGTGCTGGGGATCAGCAGAGTCCTGCACCAAGTCTCACACACTTCTTTCAGGTTTTTGTGTCAGGTAGAGCTGGAGTAACCAACCAGCATCTGAATCAGTGAGGAGGTCCTCTGACCACAGATTGTGCTAATAAATAAACATTTGACTGCTATTTAGTGATTCCTCAGTGGTTATATTTGTTATTTTGTCTTTTCTGGGTCCCTTTTCTAAGGTCTAAGCACCTCCCAGAGGAGGACCTAGTTTAGGGTAGTTAGTGGACTAAACCATTTGCTATGGCTCACTGGAGTAACTATAGAGGACAGACAGTTCCCTGTGATCTGAGGGACTCCTCGTCTCTGAGAAATCACTGATTAGCACTGTGAAATCCCTGAATACCAACAAAATGTTTCTTCATTTATATTTATAAACTAATAGGTCCATGCAGTGGTGCTGAGAGCAGGAAGTTAGCTGGACTTACCCAGGTACGCGTTCCCACTGGAAAGACCCAAAGACAGTGGAGTAAGTTTATCTAGCTAACTTCAGGGCTGCTACCAGCTAAACATAAGCCCCACACCTGGTCATCTCTTTTTATCCAGGTAAGTTAACCATTCATTGGCCCACAATTTTAACACTTTGCGGTTTGTCCAGCTAAATTCCAAACTCAGCCAGACAAATCTGCTGACAGAGGACCTTTAAGTATTACAGGGCACAAAGCGATGTTTGCAAAGGCTCCTTACTGGTTTTTTTTCTTCGTAGCACATGCACTGCAATCAGACCAAACACACATGGGATGTCAAGGAGGGGAAAGGGAAAGGGGAAGCATAAACAAGACAGAGAAAGGGGAGGAAAAGTAGAGAACGGCAAAGGCAGGTGGGCAGAGAGGAAGGAGAAGGGAGATATAGAGAAGGGAGGCATGGGCTAGGGGAGAGGAGGGAGAGCAGAGGGAACATTGGAAGGAGGGGTGGGAGGAGTTGATACAATAACAATAAATAATTTATTGTTTTATGTTAATTTATAGTTTATAGTTTGGAATTTTTGTTAACTTATTGTTTGATTACTTAATTCTGTCCTATCTTCCGACATCCATGTTTTTACTCTCCCTGTTTTAATGTAACTTCTCATTTCCACTTATACGTTAATTGGTTTTTTCCCCTTGTTCTAATGTAAACCGGTACGATAAGACCTGGTCTTGAGTGTCGGTATAGAAAAAGAAGTTAAAAAAAAAAAAAAATAACAGGAAGAAGCAAAGGAGAAAAAGATGGAAGGGGGAGAACAGGAGATAAGGCAGGGGGATTGATGGGAGAGGGAGGAGGGAGATAGGGAGGGGGAGGCATGGGGTAGGGAGGGGGAGGAGGGAGAGCAGAGGGAGCAGTGGAAAGAGGGGTGGGAGTAGTTGCACTGGTGCTGAATTTTGCAGGACGAGCGGAACCGGAAAGAGAAAGAAAGGAGATATGTGAGCATTTCCTGATGTCCTACTTTCCATCTGAGGTACAGGCATTGATCTTGGTTATCACAAAATCTTTGTGCCCATTTCTGTATACAAAGTAAGGGGTAAGTTTTCAGAAGAGCTGCTGAGTGACCACAAGCGTTGATTACGTTTATTGGATAAATTTTCAATCACAGCATGGTGGCTGGAAATGTTCCCAAATTTAACTTAGCCGGTTCAGCACTGAGAAGCCTCCTGAAAACTTACCCTGAGCAGCTCCAGAGGATCTAACCTCACTGAAGAGCCTGTCCCTTAATCTAAAAAAAAATACCCACCTCTAGCCTGTCTCCCAATTGCTCGGTCATTTGCCAAAAAGTCACTTGCCAAAAGTCCCTGAGGGTCCAGCGGGGGTCCGAGAGCAATCTCTTCGTCGGCTGCCAGTAATCAAAATGGCGCCGATAGCCTTTGCCTATACTATGTCACAGGGGCTACTGGCGCCATTGGTCAGCTCCTGTCACATGGTAAGAGCACAAGATGGCGCTGATGGCCATGTGACAGGGGCTGACCAATGGCACCTGTAGCCCCTGTGACATAGTAAGTCAGAGGCTATCGGCGCCATTTTGAGCGAGGCAGGCACGCCGGGCACGGAGGCACGCTGGACCACCAGGGATGTTGGTAAGTCTTGGGGAGGGATCGGGATATGGGGGGGGGGGGGTTTGTATTTAATGTTTTATAGTAAGTTTTAATACTTGGGCTGGGTTTTTTTTTAAGCTTCGTTTTCCCACATCATTTTTTGGGCCGATTTTGGGTTCGTTTGTCAAAAAAACTAACCGAGGAAAAACGAACTTTATCCCGAAGTGTCCGACTCAAAAAACGACCCGGTAGTAAAAAAACAAAGCTCATCTCTAGTAATTGCTTCTTCAGCATTCAAATTGTCAATATCCCCAATATAGGAGCCCCCATGTTTCCCCATGACCCAATTCTGAATCCTTAAACAATTGTGCAAGTCTACTACAAGTGTAAATTGAGACTGGGCTGTGATTCCTGGATCTGAAGTCATTCCCTGCTCCGGGAATTGGGAAGACAGCAGTTCTTCACTGCAATGGCAATCAGACAAAAGCATAAGACCAGATTCCAAACAGTTCCTGATATTTGCCACCCTTCTCTGGAAAAGACAGTTAATGATCTCCAAAATCAAATCAGAATTTTGTCCTATTGCTATAAGTTCCCTTAAATCTACAGTGTCTATTTGGTTCAGTAATTGTGCTAGAACATTAAAGTGTTCATAACTAGTCCAGTCAGACATGTTATCAAAAGCCTGGTCACTGGGAGTGGTGCTAGACGTACATGATCCCAGCATTAACAGCAAAAAGGACACATATTCTCTTTTTTTTTTTTTTGTCACTTTCTGAATATGTTTAATAATTCTATAAAACAATCAATCATTAATTCCCCTAGGAATTATTTTTAATTTCAAAACAAGAAAAAGCAATGTATCCTTTTCTAATAAATTAAATACTCATAGCCTTTCTAAATCTAATTGTTATATGAAAATAGCTTTAGATTAACACATTTTGCACAAACATGTCTCACAATTCTATAGTGCAAAGCAGGAAACAGGATTGCTGATAGATAATATCCAAAATAAAGGCAAATAGTAAAAAAATGCTTTCTTACCACAGAGGCAACTCTAGAATTTCTAATAAATAAAAAGTATTTCACTTTATTCTTCAACCACTAGTTTGTTTATTGGCACAACACTTTACTAATTGATATGTAAGCAGTCATATAAGAGATCCTGCATCATAATAGACACCTTTTTGCTGTATGCAGGAGTTGTAACTAATGCGAAAATTGTATAGGAACCACCTAACAGAAAAAAACCCTGTTAAATTGTTACAGATTTTCGAAAGTACCTTCAGCTGGAAATATCCCCTTAGTAGCATGATGCCATTTAAACATATACTGGACTGTTTTTTGGTCCTTAGCTTTTCCACATGCAATGAGCGGTGTTTTAATGGAGGTTCTGGAATTTCCTTACTGGGTAGATCTCCCATGCTTGACAAAAGATATCCTCTTTCGTATCACAGACACTCTAAACATTCAAGTTCTCCCAAGCAGGAATGGGATCAGGGGTTTACTTCTCATGATTATTTATATATTTTTCTCTTACTCCCAAAGACAGTGGAGTAAGTTTATCTAGCTAACTTCAGGGCTGCTACCAGCTAAACATAAGTCCCACACCTGGTCATCTCTTTTTATCCAGATAAGTTAACCATTCATTGGCCGACAATTTTAACACTTTGCGGTTTGTCCAGCTGAATTCCAAACTCAGCCAGACAAATCCACTGACCGAGGCCCTTTAAAAGTATTACAGGGCACTGCAATCAGACCAAACACACACTGGATGTCAAGGAGAAGAAAGGGAAAGGGGAAGCATAAACAAGACAGAGAAAGGGGAGGAAAAGTAGAGAACGGCAAAGGCAGGTGGGCAGAGAGGAAGGAGAAGGGAGATATAGAGAAGGGAGGCATGGGCTAGGGGAGAGGAGGGAGGGAAAATAACCCATACTTTCCCATACTTATCCCAGCCTATTTACCTAGGCTGTATTCCCAGGGGTATTACCTCCCTGTATTCCTAGTTTTTTACCTAGACTGTCCCAGTCTATTTACCTAGGCTGTATTCCCAGGGATATTACCGCCCTGTAATCCACCAGGCCCAGTATTTTCCCGGGAGTCCAACTCCCTAAATTCCTTTCCTGGAGTCCTGCTCCCTAAATTTATCCACCGGCTATATCAGGCCTTAATCTTGTAATTCAGAGGAACACGCTAGTCTGCATATAATAGTGCAAAAATAATAAGTAAGCAAATCTCCCTTGAAGGTCTCAATGTTTGTGCAATACAAATGGCACAGCACAAAAGAACAAGGAGAAATAGAATAAATATCTTCAGGGATCCTGTGTCCTGTATTCTGTTCAAATTGAGAGAAGGGCTCTCGCCAGTGGAGCTGTCAGTCGTGCTGTTCTGTTTCAGGTCAGCTGGCATCCTCTTTTTGTTTCCTGGCCAATGCACCAATCTGTAATAAAAATTTGTACCAAGGTCACAACAACAGAGACTGTGTTTCTCAGAATTAAAAGCCTTTATTCTTATGTGCATAAGGAAGTCGGCTCTCAAAGTTGCAGAGTCCGACTTAATCAGGTATAAAATTGACTTCACTTAAATACACTTTCTTCCAGGATGTTGCTATAAACACGTCTTTGATTTAAGATTACAAGGTGAAGACATTTGCTGACATTAGCATTCCTAAATGGCATGGGAATTCTAACCTAGCCTTGAAGACATGCATTTTACAAACTATAAAGAGATACATTTATCTTTCGTTATCTAATGTGAGACAGTTTCAAGACCCAGCAATGCCTCCTGGGCCTCATTGATACTTTTCCATTGAAAAGATGCCTCCAATAAATTTTTTATCTCATAGGCAATCTAAATTTTTTGCCACAGCTTGCTAACAAAAAAATATTTTATTTATTTAAAATGTTTTTTACAACACTAACCCTAAACTGATCAAGGCAGTTTACAACAATAAAATACATAAAATACAATACAGTCATATCACATACAATTAATTAAAGCATGAGAACAACCATGACTTTACCTTTTCCTAAAGCCCAAATAGTTAGTCTCCAATCTTATAACAAAAGGAATACAGTTCCAACATTCCAGCCCCCCCACTGAGAACATCTTCTTCCTGTGCCTTGCTTTACCCCTGGAACTACAAAAAGCGGTTCCACTGAGGAACGCCACATTCACCTAGGAACATATTTCTGCACCCTAATTACAACTTACAAGAGATGGGTGGCTCAAGTATTAAGACAATCCAAGATCTTCTTTTGGAAAATAAAACTAGAGTAGTTTCCTTTCAGGAATTATGGTATAAATTGGGTATTTCCCTTCCCCCCCCCCCCCCCCCCCCCGGGACAATTTTTATGTTTCTTCAGGCCAGTCTGGCCTCAGAAAACAATTTTAAGTGGATAAAAAAGACAAGTTGGGCTTGCCCAGGTCTTCAAGGAAGGAAGTTTTAGAGTTCAAGAGAGTGAATTCCTAATGAGAAGCATTCCTCTGAAGGTTCTAAGCTCTGGAGGCCTCAGGAAGAGGGATTGCTTCAGACAGAGGGAAGTACTGGAAGAAGTATGGAGAAGTGTTCTTTGTGGGAGCCAGAGCAAAGCCTGCCTAATAGAGAGGCTGATTGACGAAAAGGATCAGCCAGAAACTCATCTGCACTGAGAAGTTACAGAGGGAAAGGAGAGCTACACCTGGTACCTGGGAGAAACAAGAGAGAGGCTTCCCTTCCCCAGAGAGCCTACTTGTTAAGGGTGTGCAGCATTTTGCTAAAGAAAGAGAGTTAAATGTATTTTTTGTACGTTCTGGATTTAGTGGCCTAGTCTTTCAGAGGGTGTACGTTCTGGATATAGTGGCCTAGTCTTTCAGAGGGTGCCAGTTTATTTTTTGGATTTTGTTTTATTTACTTAAAAATACTTATATTCTGATACTTCCAAAGAATACATTCAGTGTGGATTACAATTGAACATCCACAATGAAATAATACAATAGAAACATTACATACAGCATAAAATAAACAAACATATAAAACAAATATATTTAAAACATGAAATATACATGTGCAAAATCATAAAATTTGCATCAAGCGACCTAATCACATCTCTCAACAACCAACGACATCTTCAAAGCCTTTCTGAACACCTTTAAATCCTATTCTCGCTGAAGCACATCTGGCAACTTATTCCATTCAGCAACTGCTGCTGCGGAAAATACTCTTGCTCTTATTTGGGCCCCACAAATTTTTAAAGCGGGGGAATAGCCAACAAATTAGTACTTTCTGACCTCAGAGCTTTCATTGGGGTATATAGATCAATAGATTCCCTTAATACCTAAGGAGAGGGGTTCTTCAATAGCCTAAAAACAATAGTCGTCAACCTGCATCAGTGCCATTCTGAACAACAGTTTTGGAGTCGATATTATGATTTTCAGAGTGACCAGGCTAATGGGCAGAAGAGTCCCAGCATGAAAAACCCTAAGGGCCTGAAGAGCATAATCTTTTCCCCTTCTGTGCAGGAACCCTGGGAGGTCATGGGGCCTGCCCTAGGCCACGATACTCCCAGTGAGCCCCTGTGCTCAAGAGCTGATCGTGTCAGGGGCTACAAATACAAATCAAATAACCTAAATCTCTCCAAAGTCGCATAACCAAAATAAATGTGAACCCCCCACCCCCCCTCCCAAGGGAGAGGGAGGGTAAAGAGCATGCTACTATATAAGTGAACTGAAGCAGAACAAAAGAGGACAATATAGCTATGTAATATGAGCTACCAGCCCAGGAAAACCAGAGTGAGCTTGAAAAGGTTGCCAGATTTTTTCCTGTGAAAGTGCTTATATTACCATTGAATAGATGATTTAGAGACTCAGATAGGAGATTTACATGTCACAGCTCCCTTGACTACTGCTAGTAACTTGCAGTGAAATATCACTTTAAAAACTAAAGATAGCAAAATCCCAAGTTACAGAACTTTGAGTGAAAAAGTCTTACATTGTCGAATTCTGACTGAGAGAGGGATTTGTGAGAGACATGTACTGAAAAACAGCTCTAGGAAGCAAACAGATTCTCACCCTCACTAACAAGGGGAGTCAAAAGCCTTGGGTACTTAGTTCTCAAACAACAGAAAAAGAAGGACAGGCAGGATGGAAGGATTTTCACATATTCTCTTTCCATAGTCTAGGCCTTATGGCTGAGAGAAAATGATTCCTCCATGCTGGGTTACAATGAATGATTGGCCATGAGCTTAGCTGTGCTAGAATCACTGAAAACAGAGACTGCTGAAGGCCTGAGTCACTGCACAATAAGCAAGTCATGAGCCTAATGGAGCTGTAAACCCAAGCGAGGGAAAAACTCTTCTATTGAGAAAGAAGAGCCTAAAGACGGGGAGGTGGAGTAGGGGCCCCCCCCCCCCCCCCAGAGGATGAGGACCCCTAGTGGCAGATTAGGAAGTGGTTGGGTCTTCCACAAACAAGGGACCCCAGTGGTGGACTGGGAGGTGGAGTTGGGTCCCCCAGGAGCAGTGGACCAGGAGGCAGAATCAGGTTTCCCAGAAGGGTGCAGACAATGGGGAGGTGGAGTCAAGTCCCATTTGTTTTCCTGGGGTGAAGAGAGGGAAATCCCACCCACTAACAACTTCTTCCCCAGGTGGAGACATCAGGCACCAAGAATGTGAGGACCGATGGAGTCTGCCCTAGGGGAGCTCCACCAGGTCAGTCCTGGACCCAGGAAATCCCTGCGAGGTAAACAGTCAAGGGAGTGTTACAAATGTTTTATATTTTTTATTGGCCTACTTTACAAAGGGAAAAGAAGGCTTATGAGATCTGGTATATGTGTGTAGAATTTCTTATTTAAATCTTTGTCTGTCATCTGCCTGTCTCTCATGACCTCCCAGCTAGCCACACCCCTCTTCTGTCTCTTCTTATCTCTGCAGTACAGGAAAGCTGAGCTGGGGGGAAAGCAGCAGTATCTGTACTCCCAGGTTTCCTCTCCTCAGGGATTCAGCAGTGTTGCCAAGTGGCAGGAGAAAAAAAAAAAAGCTGCCCTGCCATCCAAAGCAAGCCCAGCACCTGACAGAAGGAGGAAAGTGTGGCTGCAGTTAGGGACTCACTGAACAGAAAAGGTTATGGGGGTGGGGGGGGGGGGGGGGGGGTGGGAGGGAGATTAAAGTAGAAAAAAGATGCTTAAAATGAGAAGCACTAAAGTTTGCTACATGCTTCCTTTTTCCATGACTGCAGTTTGCAGGGGGAAGAGAAGGAAACAAAAGCATGAATTAGCAGCTATAACTTTCACACACTTTCCTTGTACACAAGGATCTTAACTTTGCACCCTATGGGGTAGATTTTCAAAGATGCGCGCGCGCCTGTATAATGGCACGCGCTGCTGTGCCCACAGCGGGCGACATACATTTTGCATAGTTTGCGCATTTGTGCGCGCACTATGCAAAAGCCGCGCGTGTATCGGCCATGATTTGTGCGTGTCGGTCGTGCTACCGCGCGCGCGCAAGTACACTTGTGCGCCTCCTGCAATCGAGCGCACGTGCGAACGCGAGTGCGGGACTTCCCGCTTCGCCCACTCCCCTGCCAGAGGCAGGCAGCCAAATTTCACCACCAGGTACGTCGAACTGCTGGCATCCCTGGTGGTGGAGAGAGAAGGATCTCTCTTCCCCGTACGTGGCCGTAGGACAAACTTTCCCCGCCTTCAGCAGGCCTGGAGGCAGGTGCAGGCCCGATTTAACCAACATGCTTCACACCCCCGAGGAGTAAGCAGACAGTCTTTACTGATGCAGATGGGGGGGCACTGTGGGAGTGTGAATGTCAGGTTAGGCCTGAGGGGAGGAACCAGACAGAGTGTTATAGTTTAGGGTATTGGATGGAGAGTATAATGTTAAAAGACTATTGGCAAAGCTTATTACCCACATGAATATTTAAACTTAGTATCATGGTTCTTCAAGGTTCATAAATGTTGTTATACCACTCAATGTCACATTGAAGCATGCAGGTCCTATTATCACTATCAGAATACACTCATGGTTCTCTCTTCCTTTTCTTCTAATAGATTGAGGATTTGAAGAAGAAGGCCCGGTGGCTGCGCCTAAAGAGGAGGAGGTGGCTGGAGCATCTGCGGGCAGAGCGGGCAGGGCCTGGTGGTAAGTGATCCTTCCATGCTAATGGAATTTTCTATCTTCTTTCTGAACCTGAATGTACTGTTTATTCTGACCTCTCCTTTTGTTTTACAATGCTACAGATCCTGAAGAGGCCAGGCAGGGCCCAGCTCCACGGGAACCAGCCACAGCCGCTCCGGGGGGTGGTAGCCAGATTCTACCCTACCCCAAATCCCCGGCGAGAATTTCACACTTACGTGAGGGGGGTCCAAGAGGCACTGAGGGTCGTGTCTGCCTTCCAGGAGAGGATGATCTGGAACACGGATCAGATCCTCAGGACCCTTACAGCTGCTTGGCGCAGCTGTAAGGGTCCTGGGGAATCTGATCCGTCGGCCCTGATCATTCTCTCCTGTCCCTGCCTCCCTAACTTCCTGGGGTTGTTTTTTTTTTAATGTAAATAGTTTTGCTCCCTAGTTCTCCCTTTCCCATCCATTTTTTGTTTCAATAATATTGTAAATAGTTTTTAAATTTATTAAAAAATGTTTTCCTAAACTGGTGTGTTCATTTCAGGAAAGGGCATGCTGTTGGGTGTTGGGTGGAAGGGAGAAGGGGCTCATGTATTGGCTGGTTGGGTCATGGAAGGAGGGTGGAGGAAGGGGGGGAAAGAGGAAAGGAAGGGGGGAGCGGAAAAGAAGAGATGGAGGGGAAAGGAAGGGGGGGAGGGGAGTATAGGTACAATAATCGTCCAGTGATCAAGAAGGAAGAACCATCTTGGAAGGCAAGGAGTGGTATTGGAGTCCGCATCATCTATGAAGATCGCCAGCACCATCTCCTGCAAGACACGCAGCTGTGATGTTCAATGACCTGGACATGCATGAAACATAGGAAAAGAGGTGACTAAGATTTTTCTAACTATCTTTTTTATGTAAAACAATTTTTATTGAGTGTAAAACATTGAGCTTGATAAACATGGGTTACACCAGAACAGTAAAACATAGAACAGAATACCAAGAGTGACAGTGAACAGCATCGAACAATAGGAAAACACTCGTTTCATTGTACCCTGTGTATCCTTAGCCTCACGGGATCACAACGACAAGGTCCATCATCCTGAAAACTATTGTTTGGAGGTTTCTAACTATCTTTACATTTCTTGAAAACTGTGGGACGCAGGGAGGCAGTCAGGCAAAAAGATAATTACTGACATTTAGGTTTATTTCCTTAGAAAGTTAACCCAATATTACAGCAATACAGCTGACAGAGCAAAAAACAAACAGTCACGGGGGGGAGGTGCACTGCAGATATGGGTTCTAATATGGTGAAGCTGAGGGCCCAACATGTTTGCCCCTATACCTACTATTACTCTGTATTACTATACACACCATGAATCCATGTATAGGGGGCAGCCTTAGAGCCAAAAAATGTCTGTAAATAACACCCTCTTTACATATCTCAGCACATTCATACCCAATTCCAGAAACAGAGTACTCAGTGGTACCTTACATTTGACAATTATTTCATATCCATATTGTCAATTTGTGAACCCCAAACACATGGTCATATTTATTTAGGACGCCTCAAAAAAAACATTTTTGGGTTACCTCACCCATGTTATACAGCTTCAGGTTGCTCCCAGTCTGGACACAAAAATAAGTCATCCTAGGTATATAATACATGTTCACTCTAACTCTCATAAGGTTTCAAAATAGCTCCATTGATGTGAATAGGCGGCGGGCACATCTTCATTAAAGTCAATGGGCAGCACGCACAGCTCCATTGATGTGAATAGGCGGCAAGCACATGTTCCCTCTAACTCTCATAAAGTTTCAACATAGCAAACAATACAATACCATCGGCATACCAGGCAATTTGCTGAGCTGGTATAGTGGGAAGAGATTCAAGTGACATATAAAGGTGAACTGTTACAAAACCTTGAGTGTTTAACTCACATAGGCAGGTGAGAAGCAGACAACACATGTTAGAAAGCAAAAGTATGGTATGGTTTCCCTTTCAGAGCAAACACAGAAAACTACAAATCAGAGATACGAACTCTATACACAAGTATCCCAGAATAAAAACAGATTTCCCCTTCTCAGGATTAATTAAAGCCTTCTTACCTACACATTTGACTTTGGTTCCTACAGCCACAGCAATTAACTGACTAGTATGTGCACAGACTGCTGAACACTGCAGGGTCACAGAGAAGGTCAACTCAATCATGGCCAGCTGCTAATCAGCCCCCTCCCACACCCAGCAGGGCACTGAGGTCCTCCCCAGGATTTAACAGTGCATGGAGACAAACTGGACTCACTCGTAATTACTGGTGGGGAAAGGAAACAGCACACACATATTGCATATAATCCATAATAGCTGCACGCACAGTTCCATTGATGTTAATAGGCAGCACGCACAAATCAGCCAGCGCGCATAAATTCCGCATCAATTTTAATTGCAGGCGCACGTAATTGCAATCTGCGCTGATGGGACCCACCTGTGCACGTAATTTACGTGGCTGTGAGTAGGAAACTCGCAAATTGAGCCCCCTCAAAAGGATCACTGGTCCACTCAATGGCCACCTTCACCATGTTTCAGGCATGTGCAGTTCTGATTCATAAGCCGAACTTCTTACCAGCTGAGGTTGACATGCTTGTCGAGCATGTCATTTGGCACCAGAATCTGTTGTATGGTCCACAGTCTCGGACGGTGGGTGTATACAGGAAGGAGCAGATCTGGAAGATTATCAAGCATGCAATCAACTCTGTGTTTCACCACAACTGAAGCATTGGGGAACTGATGCACAAGTAGAGGGTCCTGAGGACAATTGTGAAGTGGAAGCAGGCCAGGAGGAATGCAGAGGCAGAAGGCAGCCACATCAGCTTCACTCCCTCTGAGCAGCTGATCCTCGGTACCTTGTCTGAAGCAGCTGTGGGAGGAATTGGCCAGTTTGACACCATGCCTCGTGTAGGGCAGGAAGGTGAGCAGAAAAAAAAATGTTTCTGCACTAAGAACCATCTAGCACTGCTAATCAACCTTGCCTTTTTCTAGCTACTCAACTAGTAAATGTTTTCTGGTACTGTATGGAAAGCCACATTGCTCACATCTGTAACTATTTGTATGTACACACTATAGAGTACAGCAGTTTAGATTAGGCTTTGTAAGGAACACAGGGGCTATTGTATTTTGAGCATTCATTATCCTAGGATAGTAGGAATGCATGATCTTCACATATATGTACCAAGCCAGCACAGAGCTTGTAAGTACTGCAGCTTTGGTCATATAAGCTAGGTCCAAGTGTGCAGTGTTCTTTCATGTGTGTATGAAGAAATGCAATCTGTTTGATTTTTGGCCTATTAAAGCTGTGTCTTTAAGGTGTACTTGCCTAGCCTGTATATTAAAATGCATAGGAGAGGTTCTCTGTTAGGGCCTATGTAGGCTGACCAAGTAGCTGCTGTATACTGTATTCTGTATTCAGGCTCAATGTGCTGTATTCTGTATACTGTATTCAGGCTCAATGTGAAATACCAGGAACATGCTCCTGGCTTTATGCAATATGTCCATATTTTCATATACAATGTGTTCATATTTTCATATGGAGATCACTAGAGAAAGCAGAACATGTTTGTGAGGAAAGCACTGGATTGGCTTGTCACTCTTGACAAGGAGCTGTATGGTCACCCTATGCCTAGCTCCTCAGCCACTTCACACCTTACAAGGTCTCTAGCAGATAAGAAATGTCAGGTGTCCCTGCAGTGCACACAACAGTGGTGGTCTCAGCTATACACTTTCTGGATTCTTCCAAGGACAGGGCCTTCTGCTGTGGAACTGGTAGACTATGGTCCAATTCTGTGCAGCACAGTGACAGTGCTCTGTCCTGTGAAAGTCATATTCCCCAAGCACTCTGTTGTGTGCCTTAAGCCCTCCCTCTGCCCCAAGGAATACCACCGGGAGTATAAAGCTGGGTTCTGGACTATTTAGAATGCCTGGGTCATTCATAGCTCTATACCACTGGATTAGTAGTGAGGTGTATGTACTGTACCATGCATGCCATATGAACCTAAGGACAACACACCAATTGGCAGTATGTGCTCATTTGTTTCTGATCTTTGTAGGGGAGCCAGATGAGCAACCTGGACCTGCACCTAGACGACCCCAAAGGCTGTACCGTCATCTGCAGGTGATCTCTGACTCGTCGGTAGAGGAGGAAGTGGGAGCTCGTGAACAGCTGGAACAGCCTGCGGAGGAAGAGGAGCAGCAGCGGCAGGGAGAGGAGCCGGAGAACACACTGGCTGATCTGCTTCATGATCGCCCGCAGGACAGCAGTGCATCGCACCAGCCCGAACCTGAACTGGTTGCCAGTCAGGCTGAGAGACTGCTATTACAGCAGAGCGCCAGGCTCTTGGACGCTATCTCAGGCCTGCTTGATGTGGTGAGGCAGGAAGCAGAGTCCCTCCATGATACCATCAGGGAGGAATCACAAGCCCTATGTAATACCATCAGGGAGGAAGGACAAGGGGATTCAGCAGGTGATCCGGGACCTTTGCCAGCCAACTGATGAACAAACTGAGGTGTGGAGGGAGATGCTGCAGTGGATGCCCCTGTGCAGCCACAGCCACCAGCGTCACTATGGCCTTTCATGGGGCCCTGGATGCATTACCCTCCATCTTATGGGCCACCCTTTCCATGGATGGCACCTGCCCTGTGCAGAAGAGCTCCTGCTGTGATACAGCCACCTGCACCTCAGCCTGCCCCAGGCTATCCGTGGATGGCACCACCACCCCCGCCTGCACCACCTGTCATGCTTCCCCCACCACCACCTGAGCCGCTGTTGCCACTGGCTGTATCTTCCTACAGCCATGAACTGGAACTGCCCCAACCTCCTCCGCCCTCTGAGAGTAGTGAGAGCAGTGGGCGGAGACCACTGCGCAGGAGCTCCAGGTTGGGGCAGTCAAAGCTTCCTGAAGCCAGAAAGAGAAGACGGCCAACGAAGTGATTTTTATTTTGTTCACTTGTATTTATCTGCACTTTATTGTAAATAAATCCACTTTCACCTTATAAAATGTCTTTCTATGAGAGTGCTTCTTTGTTGTATAGCCTGCCTTTGACTCAAGCGATGGATTTCTTGAATTCCTCCTGAGTCAGATGCTCCTCCTCCTCCTCATTCTCTTGATGGGCCTCCTCTGGAGAAGACATGTGTCTGTTAAGTGCCAAGTTATGCAGCATACAGCAGGCTAGAAAAATCACACACACTTTAGGGGGACTGTAAAGAAGGCATCCTCCAGATCTTTCTAGACAGCAGAAGCGTGATTTTAGTTAGCCAAATGTTTTCTCTATGATAGCCCTGGTCTTACAGTGTGCCCTGTTGTAGCGAGCCTCAGCGGCAGTTGCGGGGGAGGCAATGGGGATCATGAGCCAGGTTTTAAGTGGATAGCCTCTGTCACCTGTAGGAGAAGACACAGAACATCAGGGTTACATATTCCTTCTGTTTCATTCTGGCACAGCTCACAAGCCAAGTAAACAGGAGCCCTGCTGTGGAGCATATATGTAATAGAGATGTGAATCGTGTCATCGATCGTCTTAACGATCGATTTTGGCTGGGGGGGGGAGGGAATCGGATCGTCGCGGTTTTAGGTTTGTAAATATCGTTTAAATCGTGTTTTAGTGTGCCGGGAAAACCGGCACACTAAAACAACCTTAAAACCCACCCGACCCTTTAAAATAAATCCCCCACCCTCCCAAACCCCTCCAAAATGCCTTAAATTACCTGGGGTCCAGAGGGGGGGGGTCCCGGTGTGATCTTTTACTCTCGGGTCTCCGGCGCCAAAATAGCGCCAGCGCCATTTTGTTTTTTGTCCCCCGACGTCAGGAGCATAGGAGATCGCTCCCGGACCCCCGCTGGACCCCCAGGGACTTTTGGCCAGCTTGGGGGGGGCCTCCTGACCCCCACAAGACTTGCCAAAAGTCCAGCGTGGGTCCGGGAACGACCTCCTGCAGTCGAATCGTGTTGCCGTACGGCCGGCGCCATTTTGCACAAAATGGCGCCGGCCATACGGCAACACGATTCGACTGCAGGAGGTCGTTCCTGGAACCCCGCTGGACCCCCAGGGACTTTTGGCCAGTTTGGGGGGGCCTCCTGACCCCCACAAGACTTGCAAAAGTGCAGCGGGGGTCCGGAACGACCTCCTGCAGTCGAATCATGTTGCCGTACGGCCAGCGCCATTTTGCACAAAATGGCGCCGGCCGTAAGGCAACACGATTCGACTGCAGGAGGTCGTTCCCAGACCCCCGC
This sequence comes from Rhinatrema bivittatum, assembly GCF_901001135.1. Lineage (NCBI taxonomy): Eukaryota > Metazoa > Chordata > Amphibia > Gymnophiona > Rhinatrematidae > Rhinatrema > Rhinatrema bivittatum. Next base: position 452,657,295 of record NC_042616.1, read on the forward strand.
TGGACCCCCAGGGACTTTTGGCCAGCTTGGGGGGGCCTCCTGACCCCCACAAGACTTGCCAAAAGTCCAGCGGGGGTCCGGGAACGACAGGGCAAAGGTAGCGCCGGCGCCATTAACGCAGATGTGGCCCAAGAGTGGAAGATCACACTGGGACCTCCCCACTAGACCCCAGGTAATTTAAAGCATTTGGGGGGGGGGGGTTCGGGAGGGTGGGGGATTTATTTTAAAGGGTCGGGGTGGGTTTTAGGGTTGTTTCAGTGTGCCGGTTTTTTTGCCCTCCCCCTTCCCCTCCCCCTTCCCCTGATTTACGATTTTTGACGATAAATCGGTGGAATTCCTATTATATATCGCCTCTAACGATTTTTGACGATTTAAAATATATCAGACGATATGTTAAATCGTCAAACGATTCACATCCCTAATATGTAAGGCTGACAAAAAGATAGCTGGGAACTATGTATGTTAGAAGTTTTGGTTAGCTTACTACCTAGAAGCCATCCCCCAGTGATGTGTCCTTGCTGGAAGTGGTCATGAATTCTGGATTGTGATAGAATGTAGGCTTTGTGAGTGGATCCTGGAAAGCGGGGCACCACATTCGTGATGATGCCCTTGGCGTTGCAGACCACTTGCATGTTTAGGGAGTGGAATCCCTTGCGGTTGCGGTAGGTGGCCTCATCTCCTCCTGGTGCCCTTAGGGCCACATGGGTGCAATCAATAGCTCCCAAGACTAAGGGGAAGCATGCAATTTGATAAAACTGTCATTATTTCTGGTTGATCCTGTCTTCTGAAGGGGAAGGAGATAAAGTGTTGTGTTTTCCGGAGCAAGGCAGCCAGGACCAGCTCTAGACACCTTGAGGTGGCAGACTGAGTGATTCCAGATGTAATTCTTAGAGGTGTTTGGAAGGTGCCGATAGCAAAAAAGGCCAGGGCCGTAGTCACCTTGAGGTGTACTGGCAAGGCATGGCCTCTTTGGGTGGTAGGTTGCAGTTCAGTTTGGCAGAAGTACAGTATGGTTTCCTTATTAAATCTGAACCTGCGCATTACTTCCTCCTCAAGACAGATCCAGAAATTGTGAGTGAGTCCTGTAAACTCTAAGTAAAGGATATCTCCTCAATCTCAGCTTTCTTTTTCTCCTCTCTCTTTCTCTTCTGAGCCGTATAGATCTGAGGACCCATGCAGCTATTATAAACATATGTAGAAACAGGAATGCCCAAGGAGAACTGTCACTCAGCCGACAGTCACTCAGCAGTGCATGGTTCGGAGAAATGTATCCTTGAAGGATACTAATGAAACAGGAGAGTTAGGGCATCCCAACAGAGAGGTTCCATTAAATGCAAACATAGTTCATATACCTATATGTAAAAAATCACCAAAGCTAATGATTTCCGAATTATCCCAAACAACTGAAAAGCAGGTTGTTAAAACAAGCAAAAAACACACTTTGAAATGTCTGTATGCCAATGCCAGAAGTCTAAGTAGTAAGATGGGAGAGTTAGAGTGTATAGCAGCAAATGATGAGATTGACATAATTGGCATCACAGAGACTTGGTGGAAGGAGGATAACCAATGGGACAGTGCTATATCAGGGTACAAATTATATCGCAATGATAGGGAGGATCAACTTGGTGGGGGTGTGGCACTTTATGTCTGGGAGGGTATACAGTCCAACAGGATAAAGATCATACAAGAGACTAAATGCTCAGTAGAATCTATATGGGTAGAAATCCCATGTGTGTTGGGTAAGAGTATAGTGATAGGAGTATACTACCGTCCACCTGGACAAAATGGTCAGACAGATGATGAAATGCTAAGAGAAATCAGGGAAGCAAACCAATTTGGCAGTGCAATAATAATGGGAGATTTCAATTACCCCAATATTGACTGGGTAAATGTAACATCAGGACTTGCTAGAGACATAAAGTTCCTGGATGTAATAAATGATTGCTTCATGGAGCAATTGGTTCAGGAACCAACAAGAGAGGGAGCTATTTTAGATTTAATTCTTAGAGGAACGCAAGATTTGGTGAGAGAAGTAACGGTGGTGGGGCCACTTGGCAGCAGTGATCATAACATGATCAAATTTAAACTAATAACTGGAAGGGGGACAATAAGTAAATCTGCAGCTCTAACACTAAATTTTAAAAAGGGAAACTTTGAGAAAATGAGAAAAATAGTTAGAAAAAACTGAAAGGTGCAGCTGCAAAGGTTAAAAGTGTTCAACAGGCATGGACATTGTTTAAAAATACAATCCTAGAGGCGCAGTCCATATGTATTTCGCGCATTAAGAAAGGTGGAAGGAAGGAAAAACGATTACCGTCATGGTTAAAAGGTGAGGTGAAAGAGGCTATTTTAGCCAAAAAAACATCCTTCAAAAACTGGAAGAAGGATCCATCTGAAGAAAATAGGATAAAACATAAGCATTGTCAAGCTAAGTGTAAAACATTGATAAGACAGGCGAAGAGAGAATTTGAAATGAAATTGGCCATAGAGGCAAAAACTCATAATAAAAACTTTTTAAAATATATCCAAAGCAAGAAACCTGTGAGGGAGTCGGTTGGACCATTAGATGACAGAGGGGTTAAAGGGGCACTTAGGGAAGATAAGGCCATTGCAGAAAGACTAAATGAATTCTTTGCCTCCGTGTTTACAAATGAGGATGTTGGGGAGATACCAGTTCCGGAGATGGTTTTCAGGGGTGATGAGTCAGACGAACTGAACGAAATCACTGTGAACCTGGAAGATGTAGTAGGCCAGATTGACAAACTAAAGAGTAGCAAATCACCTGGACCAGATGGTATGCATCCTAGGGTTCTGAAGGAACTCAAAAATGAAATTTCTGATCTATTAGTTAAAATTTGTAACTTATCATTAAAATCATCCATTGTACCTGAAGACTGGAGGGTGGCCAATGTAACCCCAATATTTAAAAAAGGCTCCAGGGGCGATCCAGGTAACTATAGACCAGTGAGCCTGACTTCAGTGCCGGGAAAAATAGTGGAAACTATTCTCAAGAACAAAATTGTAAAGCATATAGAAAGACATGATTTAATGGAACATAGTCAACATGGATTTACCCAAGGGAAGTCTTGACTAACAAATCTGCTTCATTTTTTTGAAGGGGTTAATAAACATGTGGATAAAGATGAACCGGTAGATGTAGTGTATTTGGATTTTCAGAAGGCGTTTGATAAAGTCCCTCATGAGAGGCTTCTACGGAAACTAAAAAGTCATGGGATAGGAGGTGATGTCCTTTCGTGGATTACAAGCTGGTTAAAAGACAGGAAACAGAGAGTAGGATTAAATGGTCAATTTTCTCAGTGGAAAAGGGTAAACAGTGGAGTGCCTCAGGGATCTGTACTTGGACCAGTGCTTTTCAATATATATATAAATGATCTGGAAAGGAATACGACGAGTGAGGTTATCAAATTTGCAGATGATACAAAATTATTTAGAGTAGTTAAATCACAAGCAGACTGTGATACATTGCAGGAGGACCTTGCAAGACTTGAAGATTGGGCATCCAAATGGCAGATGAAATTTAATGTGGACAAGTGCAAGGTGTTACATATAGGGAAAAATAACCGTTGCTGTAGTTACATGATGTTAGGTTCCATATTAGGAGCTACCACCCAGGAAAAAGATCTAGGCATCATAGTGGATAATACTTTAAAATCGTCAGCTCAGTGTGCTGCAGCAGTCAAAAAAGCAAATAGAATGTTAGGAATTATTAGGAAGGGAATGGTTAATAGAACGGAAAATGTCATAATGCCTCTATATCGCTCCATGGTGAGACCACACCTTGAATACTGTGTACAATTCTGGTCGCCGCATCTCAAAAAAGATATAGTTGCGATGGAGAAGGTACAGAGAAGGGCAACCAAAATGATAAAGGGGATGGAATAGCTTCCCTATGAGGATAGGCTGAAGAGATTAGGGCTGTTTAGCTTGGAGAAGAGACGGCTGAGGGGGGATATGATAGAGGTCTTTAAGATCATGAGAGGTCTTGAACGAGTAGATGTGAGTTGGTTATTTTCACTTTCGAATAATAGAAGGACTAGGGGGCATTCCATGAAGTTAGCAAGTAGCACATTTAAGACTAATCGGAGAAAATTCTTTTTCACTCAACGCACAATAAAGCTCTGGAATTTGTTGCCAGAGGATGTGGTTAGTGCAGTTAGTGTAGCTGGGTTCAAAAAAGGTTTGGATAAGTTCTTGGAGGAGAAGTCCATTAATGGCTATTAATCAATTTTACTTAGGGAATAGCCACTGCTATTAATTGCATCAGTAGCATGGGATCTTCTTAGTGTTTGGGTAATTGCCAGGTTCTTGTGGCCTGGTTTTGGCCTCTGTTGGAAACAGGATGCTGGGCTTGATGGACCCTTGGTCTGACCCAGCATGGCAATTTCTTATGTTCTTATGATGTACCTTCTGTTTATCACCTCCTGAGGCAGTCCCTTACCATTACATACAAATGAACAGTGCCTAGGAAAAGAGATGTTTCCCAGTTACTACCAGTAAGCTCCACGAGCTCTTCCTTCCACCTTTGGCCTTTGTTCGTAATGGAGGGTCCCTGAGCGATGACGCCAAGAAATCGCGGACACTTTAGAAGTCCCTTGCGCCCCCAGGTAGGCAGTAGTAAATATACGCCCGTGAGATACACTGAACGCGCCGAGGGATATGCGCGCGTCCCTTATAAAATATGTCATACACGCGTAAGTCATGTACACGCCCCTGATATGCCTCCAAACAGGGGCGGATTGGCCTATCGGGGCTTCAGGCAAGCCCCTGTAGGCCGGTCACCCCAATCACGTGATAGGTGTTGGTCGTGGCGACCAACAGTAGCCATCCGCTTAAGTGCTGCTTTTGTATTTTCCCCGCGTCACCAGCCCCGGTTTCATGGGCCTATTCGCCGCACTTCTCCCGTGCCCCATCATCACCGAGGCCCTGCCGCCTCCATGCGCACCTGCCCCGCTTGCGTTTTTGCCGGCGGGAGGCAGCCAGCACCCTTCCTGCCGCTGCCTCACCGCAGGCTGAATGCCTGCCTCCCAGCTCCCACAGCTTTCCTCTGTGGCAGGCTCCTTTCATTCTCAAGCAGCATAAAAAATGCATATAAAAACAAACAGCTTCAGGGCTCACGTGACTTAACAGACCTCGGGCCTTCCCACACCAAATGGCCATCCCCTCCTAAAGCAGCGCTTCTCAACCGGTGTGTCTCGTGCTACCGGTCTCCCGCTGCTCTTCCCCCCTCTTCCTTCACCGAGTGAGAGAGGGACAATCTTCCACTGCTGCCGTTGCCGCCCGGGCTATCAGCACGTTCAAGCCTGGATGGGAACGGCAGCAGTGTTTAGTGGAGGCTGGCAACTGTGGCTGGGCCTTTTCTTCATCCCGCACCTGCTCCCCTGGCCTGGAACAGGAAGTGATGCGCAGTGGGGTGCGTGGGAAGAAGAAAGAGCCATACTGCACGAAAAAGTAGCGGGGGCAGCGGTGGCCCTGAGCAGTAGCGTGAGCCCGAAGCAAAATCAGAAGCAGCCAGAAATCAGCACACAAGACAGCAGAATTAGCTTCCCGTGGCCGATGGGATTCTTCTTTCTTGGCAAGCGGGGATTAGAGGAGGAGGCTGCTGCAGCTACCATTTGTGCTGGGGGGGGGGGGCGGGGGGGACGGCAGGAAATGAGAGAGAGAAAGACAGCCAGCCAGCCTGTCTGTAAGTGAGAGAATGTATGTGTGATTGAGAGCCTGTGTTTAAGTGAGAGCATTTGATTGAGATCATCTATGTAAAGTGTGTGAGAGCATGTGTGTGATTGAGAGAAACTGGTCGGAGGTGATGTGTGCACATAGGAGAGACAATGGAAGTGACTGGTCAGGGAGATGGCTGGAGTGTGTGTGTGTGTGTGTGTGTGTGAGAGAGAAAGTGATTATGGGAATGAGAAGCCTGTGTATGTGGACAGAGCTAGCATAAGAGTGAGAAACATGGGTGTGTGTGTGAGACACTGCATGGGAGTGAGAAGCCTGTATATGTAAGATAGAACATGGAAGTCGGAAGCCTGTGTGTGTGTGTGTGTGTGTGTGTGTGTGTGTGCATTAGAGAGAGAGATTGATCGGGAAGGTGACTGGTGTGTATGTAAGAGAAAGACTGGTCGGGAGATGATTGGTGTGTGAGACAGAAACTAATATGCGAGTGTGACTGGTATGTGTGTGTGTGAGAGAGAAAGTGATTATGGGAATGAGAAGCCTGTGCATGTGGCGAAAGCTAGCACAGGAGTAAGAAACCTGGGTGTGTGTAAGACACAGCATGGGAGTGAGAAGCCTGTATATGTAAGATAGAACATGGAAGTGGGAAGCCTGTGTGAGTGTGTATGTGCATGAGAGAGAGACTGATCGGGAAGGTGACTGGTGTGTATGTAAGAGAAAGATTGGTCGGGAGATGATTGGTGTGTGAAAGACAGAAACTGGTCATGGAGGTGTAACTGGTATGTGTGTGTGTGAGAGTCAGAGAGACTGGTCGTGGGCCCTAAGGAAGAGGACCATGAGTACAGAGCTTCAGCCACTACTGCTTCTGGTGTGGGCTACTGGCCTGCATGGAAGAGGAGTAAGAGAGCTGCTGGAGGGGGTTAGTAAAGGTGGCTTTTTAAGTTTATTTTTCTTGATTGATTGCCATTTTAATTACTGAATATTATGTGATGTGTCTGCTGTTTTGAAATATTTTATTGGTGTTTAGAGAATTTTAAATAATTTTTATGAGTTTTTAATTGTTGGATATTATTCTGTTCATAGTTGTGAAACATTTATTCTGCTTATTAGTATAGTTATACAGTTGTTTCTGCGTTGTCATCTATTGCTGCTTGGCTAGTTCTGTTTTCCTAATAGGAGGTGTATTGGTGTTTAGGGCCTGATTTAATATTTTTAGTGTTGCCTTTTCATAGGTAGGGTTGTTACTGTTTGATACAAGTGTAACTGTGTGTGGATTAGTTTATGTGCATTACTGCAAATCCTGATAGTATGTTAGGTCGGTTCTGTGTATGTGACCAAGGTGAGGTATTTTACTGTATCAGTCTTATTTGTTGTGTTTTCTCAAGAGGACATGCATTGGTGGTAAACTGCTGTCTTTTCATAAGTAGAGCTATTGAGCCTGGAAGTAGAAGGAGTTTGAGTTGCTGTTACTGAGATGACACCAGAACCAGAATATATTTTTATAAGGTGAGTTATATGGGGAATGTCATAATTCTGCTTTACATCCATTATTGTGGGTCAGGGGGGTTCCCGTGGATGCAAACTGTACTTTTACATTTAGCTCTATGATGGTCAGGTGTGTCCTGACAGAAAAAAGGTTGAGAACCACTGCTCTAAAGCCCACTCAGACTCTCCTCTCTTGGGCCCTGCCTGGATTTTCCCTGACCACCAATGTAAGTAAAAATGTTTTTTTACTTATTCACAGGCAGAGGGGGAGAAAAGCAAACATAAGTGAGCATGACTGAATGTATGAGGCAGTGAGGGTATGTATGTCAGTATGTGTGAGCGTTAAGAGTGCAAGTGTGTCAGTGAGCATGTGTGCAAGGGAGAGAATGACAGCATGTGTGAGTGTGCATAAGTCTGAGCATGTGTATGAGCGTGACTGGACGGATGAGTCAGAGTTTGTGTGCCACTGAACATGTGTGAGTGTGACAGGGTGAGTGTGTCAGTGAACATGTGTGTGTGAGGGAGAGTGAATGAGTCAGCATGTGTGTGAAAGCATGCATAAGGCCGTGAGTGAGAGCATGTGTGTTTCAGTAAGCATCTGTGTCAGAGCAAGCAAGCACATCAGTGAGAGAGGGAGACTGTGTGTATGCATGAGTGAGCATATGAGGGTGATGTGTGCTAGAGAACAACTAATTCATGACCATCTCAAGGTGACTGGAATTAAAACTTCCCAGGTATGGAGAACCGGGAATTTTTTTCTATCCTTATTAGTTTTAATTATTGAATATTATTTGATGTCTGCTGTTTTTGAAATATTTTGTAAATTTTGTATATGAGTTAAATTACTGGAGGTTCTATTCATCAGCAGTTTTGAAATATATATTTTTAGTATGATTTTCCTATTGTGATTGATGTTTTATAGTTCTTGATTTTATTGTTTGATGTTTTATGAGGAATGATGGTATTTTCTGTTTTTCCATTGCTGCATTACATACAGTCTAACTTGTGATTTCCAGTTTAGTTTGTCTGTGCATTTCTGTGTATATTTTATGGTCCCTTAATTCTGTATTTGGTGACTCACCAAATTGTACGTGTAATTGGGTACCCATGGGCCAGTATTTTTCCACAATCCGCCCCTGCCTCCAAAACGACCCTTTTTTATTCACGCAATTTTGTGCGCGCTGGGTCATTTACACGCACAAAGACCGCTATGCAAAATTCAGGTTGTGCACGCCCCGGGCATTTACACACATAAGTGCCCTTTTTTGCGTGCGTAGGGCTTTGAAAATCCAGTCCTATGCCTGAGACATTGGAAAAGTGCTGAGCTTCTGGGGAAAGTTACCAGCTGAGCTTCCTATCAGAGGTGTAAATGCCGTCAAATAATTGTAAAATTGCTTCAGATCTATCCTGTCTAAAAAAAATAAGCTGCAGCATGTACTGCTTTTCGTCATGGTTTTATGTTTCTGTTTTAGACTTTATGGTGTTTCTTAAGGGCTGGTGGTTCTTTGTATTTATGTAGCTGTCAGGACCTGACATGTTCACTTTAGGCGATACACAGTTTCAGCTGATATATGGCAGTTTGCTGTCTGCGCATTCTTGACCCTATGTCCCTGTTCCCACAGTCTTCAATCATGCACTTACAGAAATTCCCTTGTGCTCTCTCGCTATGAGACGTGCTCACATTTCCCTCGTTCTTATTCATGCTCCTATACTCTCATAGCTATAACAATAACCAAACCCTTCTTATGATCTCCATGCTGATACATTGCCCAGGGTGAGGTCTTTTGCAGCAAACATCAGCAGTCGTTTGTCTGCTGCTCACGTTTAGTCCAGCACGAAGCAAAGGAAGCTGCAGTTGGGAGCAGAGTCTTAGAATGAGTCCAGTTCTGATAAGGAGGGATCTCAATACTTGTTTGTAGAAGCTGCTAAGGATACCTGAAGTGAGCTGCCAGAGGATTCCCATTTCTTTCCGACTCCAAATCTTCAAGAACCAGATGCATGCATTAAATGATAGGACACAGCTTTTGCAGAGTCTCTTGCATATATATACCAAACTGTTTCATTGCTTCCTAAGCACTAAAAAGTTGAACTATCTAGGATCATATGCTTAGACTGTTCTAACTATGAAGTGCATTCCAAGCTACATTTGTGGTTTATGTATATTGAATATTTGTTCTGAAACACATTGCTTCAGTAAAACTGATCTGTCGCTATTCTGCTATTTGAGCCTTATTGGTGCTGAGCGGCAGAGGTACTGCAGGCTTAAAAAGAGCAGTGTTGCACAAAAGTGATTGTGAAGTTGCACACCTCTCTATAAATTTCATCTTGAAGAACGTGACCTTCTACCTGTAGCAACAGGCCCAGTCTGAGGCAGCAGGATACACAATAACTCTCCTCCTCATTCACAATCTCACAGACATACCCACCACACTTCTGCCATTCTGACTGGAAAGATAGCTCAGTGCAAAGGGCAAAGCCATGTATGATGCATGTATTTAATGAAAAGAGAAGGGCTCAGCCGTTAACTTGGGTATATAAATGTCAGTTACAGAATCTGCATGTGTACTTAGGTAATACTAGCATACATTGGGTTGTTGTTAATTCAGTACACAATGATTTCTTTAAAGAATACTAGCATCTACAGATAAATGGAAAATTAACCAACCAGGAGACAAACTGTCCATGCATATTCCCCCCACCCAGGCATGTTTAGCTTCTTCAAGATGAAATGTCCCTCCAAGTTGATAGCACGAATCTCCAGTACATTAACCTCATAGGTTCTGCACTGGGCTGAAGTCTTCGGCATTTTCAGACACTGAGAGTCCATCTAAGTCCTGACACATCTCCAGCCTTTCTCAGAAAACCTGTGGAGTCTATGTCCAGTCCAGCCGTAGCTGGAGCTGAGAAAAATAAAGTGCAATGCTCAAACCCTTCCATGACACTTTCTGCAGGGATTGATCATTTATCTATATGGCAATCTCATCTCTGGCAAGGAAGAGACCTGGGAATGAAAACCCTCTTTCGTTTTTCTTCCAGTTATAGTTAGCCAAGATATTAAAGGCAAAAATCTCTTAGACAATGCTGTGGGAAGTTAGGCTGTCATCTCTCCTCCCTCCCCCATCCCCCTGATTTGAGCCACAAGGATGCAATGTAATCTTTTACTTTTCCACTCACACACCCGTACATCCTGCTATTTGTACTCCTGATTTACCTGTTTAATTTGTATATTCCAATGGTTCCTTTCGGTTGAGTCCTGCCATGATTCGAGAGTCGTTCAAGCCCAGGGAAAGAAGGACAAGTGAGCTCAAGCTGCGCTCTGCCGCCCCTGAGCTGAATGGCAAATTAAAGTCCTACGTTCATGGTTGCACGGGAGCAGTGAGTATAGAGGGACATGGTGGCATCCCTGCGCTGGGCGAGGCACCCTGTGCAGAATCTGATGTTGCTGCATGAACGCCAGCACCTCAGGCGTTTCCTCCATCATGCCGTTTTCCCAGGAAGACGTGCAGCTCTCAGAGCAAAAGCATTTCTGCTTCGCAGGGGCTGCGGCGAGTGTTCATAAGATGAATTTCACACACCTTTTTCCTCTGCCTTGTCAGTAATTCATTAATCATACTAACGAAAAGGGCTTACCCGCTTACACGTCTGTCGTGCCAGAATCACCAGCCTCGCTGTGCTCATCTCACGGATCTCGCTCCAGTTGTGCAGGTGGTGAACCGTTACATAGTATGAGGCGCTACCAACAGCACGCAGTGACGTATGTGGTGCGGCATGGAACGGTCGGTCAATCTAGGTGTTAGACTGGCCAAACAGCCTGCGCATTGGCATCTACACACGTCAGAATGTACTGGGACGGGGTTACTTTGTCTCCTAATTGATGGCGCAATGGCAGCTGTAGTTGAAATATCCTTTCAGAAGAACACAGGCTTCTGAGGTGGGATTCAGGAAAAGCTTTATGCCTTGTGCTAGCCTTCCACATGAGCACATCAGGGATGTGATAAAACATTTAGATAACAAGGAGCACTCGATTACATGCAATCACTAGAGTAAAACTCTACATCTTATGGTCCTGAAAAGTATATTGTTATTGTTTGATTCACTGGATTTTATTTATTCCTAGCTACTTATTCACATGGCTAAAGGGGGCTTGTATGCTCCATTGAGAGAAGGGAAACCAAATCTACGCTGGAATCATTCTCTCTGGCTCGGGACGATTTTCCCACTTTTTTTTTTTGTCAGAAGTTGGTGAGATCTGTCCGCTGGATCAAGACAGCGAGGGGGAGGGGGGCCCATCTCACCAGCCCACTTCTTTGTAAGCACTGTTCAGCTGGGTGCACAGGATGGTGGTCACCTTCTCAAAGGCTGCACGGCCATCCCTGCCACACTGCTCCTCTATCAGTTGTGAGATGATGTCACAGATTACCTGCAGGAGAGGCAGAGAGGGACATGCAGGGTTAAGATTGCACGACGTGATGCTGTGTGGTGTCATGATATCACACACAAATGATGGGATTCCCTCAAGGTAAAAAAAAAAAAAAAAAAGTGGATGCTGGAGGAGGGCTGAATTTTGTTGTGAAACATATGAAGAAGGGGCAGTAGTCTACCAGTCCGAGCTTGGGGCAGATGTCAGGCAGGTCTCTATTCAGAAGCCGGCGGGTGGACAAGTTATCTGGCTAAAGGCAGTCAGCTCCCGTGTCACGGATATTTAGTGAGACGAGTTCCCTCCTGAATACACTCTCCTAAAGCTTAACCGGGTAACTTTAGCAGGATAAGTTTAAACCTAACCGGATATAATTAAAAGTATCCAAGTATGTTTACCTGGATAAGTTTATCCCTACTGGCTCTATTCGAAATATAGCCAAGCACCTAAAAATTAAACAATAAAATAAACCTTTCTGTGCCTTGAGGTCTGATCCCCAGCCCCCTGACCCTGCCAAAATACTTAAAGGTACTGTGGGCTAGCACCTGATCCCCCTCCCAACCCTCATAACAAACAAAATTTAAAAGAAAAAAAAGAATCAAAGCAAACCAAAGCTAGATGACCCCCCCCCCCTCTCTCTCCATGAAATGACATACATATTCACTAAGCCCCTGTTCTGTCCTCTACCCCACCTATCCACAACCTCAAGTGTACCCTCTGGACTCTCCTGGATTCCCTAAACCCTAACCAGGAGCAAAACGCTGTCTCAACCACTCCTGGTCACTTCCAAGGTTGTTAGTGTAGGCAATCAGAGTTGCTGTCCGAGAAGTGGCAGGGAGCAGATAAGACAGTGCTTCCGACTGGGGTTTGGAGGATGGGGGGGGGGGGGGGGTAGTAGTTGTGGTTACAAGCAAAGGGGGGTGGGGGACAGGAGGATGTTCAGTGAATGGTAGCAGGGAAGAGCCTGGAAATTACAGGCTGGTTAGCCGTATCTCAGTGGTGGGAAAACTAATGGGAGAAGCTTCTGAAGGAAAGGATAGTGAGCTATTTGCCCTGCAGTGGGCTGCACGATCTGAGACAACATGGTTTTATCAGAGGAAGATGATGTCAGACAAATCAGATTGACCTTTTTGATTGGCTGAATAGAGAATTAGATCAAAGAAGGGGACTTGATGTGATTTATCTGGATTTCAGCAAAGCTTTTGATACGGTCCCACATAGGAGGCTCAAGACCAAACTAAAAAGCCTGAGAATGGGTCTCATGGTAATAGAATAGATTAGAAATTGGTTGACTGACAGGAGACAGGGACTAGTCATAAATGGAACCTACTCTGAAGAGGGAAGAGTAATAAGTGGAGTGCCTCAGGGATCAGTTTATTTATTTTACTTATTTATTTAAAGGTTTTTTATATACCACAGAACGTTTCAAACATCACCTCGGTTTACAATGAACAATAATTTAGCAACAGGCTTTACAATCAATTCAGAAAGAACAAGCATATATTAATAAACCAGGCAAAGAGTAAACATATAGTACAATTGGATCCCATCTAATCTCCTGGGAGAAACTATGTATAATTACAAACTATATATGATTAGGTGCATTATGTACAATTAATAAGTTCTGGGACCAGTTCTGTTCAATAACTTGTGGATGTCTGTAACAGAGTAGACATGCCGGAAGTAGTAGAGAAAATTAAAAGCAATCTAAGAAGACGTGAGGCATGGGTTGAAGATTTGGCAACTTGGATTCAGTGCCAAGAAGTACAGAGTCGTGCATCTGGGATGCAGAAATCCAAAAGAGATGTATGTGATGGGTGAAAGTCTGATGTACATGGACTGGGAGAGACCTCAGGGTGATAGTCTTATGATCTAAAGACAGCGAAACAATGTGACAATATGGTGATTAAGGCCAGAGGGATGCTGGGCTGAATAAAGAGAGGAATAACCAGTAAGAAAAAGAAGATGATAATGCCCCTGTACAGGTTGTTGGTGAAGTCTCACCTGGAGTACTGTATTCAGTTCTGAAGACTGTACCTTAAAATGGATAGAGACAAGATCGAAGCAGTCCAGAGAAAGGCAATCAAAATGACGTGGGGTCTGTACCAGAAGGGGCTGAAGGATCTAAATATGTTTACACTGGAGGAGAGGAGAGACGGGTAATATGATACAGACTTTTAAATACCTGAAAGGTATTACGCACATGAATCAAACCTTTTTTGATGGAAATAAAACTGTAGAACTAGGGGTCATAATATGAAGCTCCAAGGGAGTTGAGCCAGGATCAATGCCAGGAAGTATTTCTTCATGGAAAGGTTGGTGCACGGAATGCCCTCGCAAGAGAGGTAGTGAGGACAAGGACAGTAATGGAATTCAAAAAGGCATGGGATAAGCAAACAGAATCCTAATGGGTAATGATGGAGTCAAAGAAATGATGGAGAATCCTAATGGGTAAATGATGGAGACAAAGAAAAGGGTAACCCATGTTGACTACAGTAACCTGCACAGAGTAAGAACAACCCTAAGAAGAAATAAAGAAGGGGAAAAAAGCTTGCTGGGCAGACTGGATGGACTATTTGGCTCTTTTTCTGCTGACATTTACCTTTTTACTATGCATGTTATTTCATGGAGGTGTGTGGCCTAGGGTCGGTATGATCTGCATCTTTCTTTTTAATTTTGGAGTCAGGAAGGTTGGGAGAGGGATCGGGCATTAGCCAACAGAACCTTGAATTATAGTGGGGGATGGGGGGCTGGTAGGATTGAGCATGAAGGCCCAGAAGATTTTTTTTTAATATATATACTTAACCAGCTATATTCTGAGTATAGCCGGTTAAGTACTAAGGGGCAGATTTTAAAAGCCCTGTGCACGTAAATCCGGCTGGATTTACGCTCGCAGGGGGGTTACGTGCGCCAAGCCTATTTTGCATAGGCTTGGCCCCAAGATACGCGTATGTCCCGGGGCTTGAAAAAAGGGGCGTGGGCAGTCCGGGGTGGGATGAGGGCGTAGCCAGAAGCCTCCAAAGGCCTGCTCGGCCGGCGCATGCAACCTATGCCTGCCTGGAGGCAGGCACAGCTTAAATAATAAAGGTTAGGGGGGGTTAGGTAGGGCTGGGGGGCGGGTTAGGTAGTGGAAGGGAGTGGAAGGTGGGGGGGCGGAAGGAAAGTTCCCTCCGAGGCCGCTCCGATTTCGGAGCGGCCTCGGAGGGAACAAGGAAAGACATTGGGGCTCCCCTAGGGCTCGGCGTGCGCAAGGGGGTGCACAAGTGTGCACCCCCTTGCGCACGCCGACCCTGGATTTTATAACATGCGCGCAGCTGCGCGCATGTTATAAAATCAGGTGTAGATCTGTGCGCACAAATCTATGCCCACGCATATGTCTTAAAATCTGGCCCTAAGTTATCCAGCTAACTTTAGGACTTCTTTAAGACCAGATAACTAAATATCACCTAAGTTAGCCAAATAACATAGCTCTGCCCCAAATGCCCTCGAACTGCACTAGATAATGACTTAGCTAGCTAAATCTGGATTGGTCAGTGGGAGGACATATTTAAATCCCAAGCTTATTGACTAAGTTTAAGACTTAGCCAGACAAATTTTTTGGAATATTGACGTCATAGATTTTAATTCTAATCTGGCTATATATGACATTGAACAAGTAACATTAGTGACCTGAGTCTCTGTTTACCCAACTGTAATAGGGGAAAACCCTGGATAAGTCAGACTCTAGGGATGGGCTTTTCTTTGTGGAAAAAAAAATAAGGAAATTTTTACAAAATGTTCTGTTTTGTTTCCTTTCGTTTGGAATACACAACAAAAGAAGAACATAAGAAATTGCCATACTGGGTCAGACCAAGGTTCCATCAAGCCCAGTATCCTGTTTCCAACAGAGGGCAAACCAGGCCACAAGAACCTGGCAAGTACCCAAACATTAAATAGATCTCAAGCTACTATTCCTTATTGATTAATAGCAGTTTATGGATTTTTCCTCTAGGAAGTCATCCAAACCTTTTGTAAACCCTGTTACATTAACTGCCATAACCACATCCTCTGGCAATGAATTCCAGAGCTTAACTATGTGCAGAGTGAAAAAGAATTTTCTTCGATTTGTTTTAAATGAGCTATTTGCTAACTTCATGGAGTGCCCCCTAGATCTTCTATTATCTGAGAGAGTAAATAACTGATTTGCATTAACCTGTTCAAGTCCTTTCCTGATTTTGTAGACTTCTATCATATCCACCCTCAGTCGTCTCTTCTCCAAACCGAACATCCTAACCTCTTCAGCCTTTCCTCACAGGGGATCCGTTCCATTCCCTTTATCATTTTGGTCTCCCTTCTCTGTACCTTCTCCAGTGCAACTATATCTTTTTTGAGATGCAGCAACCGGAATTGCACACAGTATTCAAGGTGTGGTCTCATCATGGAGCGGTACAGAGGCATTATGACATCCATTTTTTTATTTGCTATTCCTAACATTGTTTGCTTTTTTGATCACCACAGCACACTGTGCCACTGTGCCACTGTGATGCCTAGATCTTCTTCCTAGGTGGTAATTCCTAATATGGAGCCTAACATCGTGTAACTACAGCATGGGTTATTTTTCCCTATATGCATCACCTTACACTTATCCACATTAAATTTCTTCTGCCATTTGGATGCCCAATCTTCCAGCCTCACAAGGTCCTCCTGCAATTTATCACAATCCGCTTGAGATTTAACTTCTCTGCATAATTTTATGTCCTTCATTTTTTTCCTTTTGTTTTCCTCACTGAGCAGCCATTAGCCTGGGCCTTCCATTGCTCCTTGCCCCTGCCACCAAAATTTAAAAAAAAGTAAGATTCCCTGGACTTGTCGCTCTCCCACATGCTTCTTACTCCTTCGTTTATCTTTAAAGTCCAAATGTTGCTCCTGCTCCTCCAGGTCAGTATTTTAAAATGGCACCTGCTGGCACCATTTTGTTGTATAGACACACAACTAAATATCTGAACAACTAAATGGCACCGGCCTGAGGTTCAGCCAGCACCTTTTGAAAATACTGATCCAGTGGGGCAAGTGGGGCAGTGGGGCAAGAAAGATCGGAGATCATTCCTGCCCCATGTGGATTTTAAGCAATGGGGAAGAGACACATAGGTAGCTAGGAACAGGCATTGAATT
Organism: Rhinatrema bivittatum; assembly: GCF_901001135.1. Taxonomy (NCBI): domain Eukaryota; kingdom Metazoa; phylum Chordata; class Amphibia; order Gymnophiona; family Rhinatrematidae; genus Rhinatrema; species Rhinatrema bivittatum. The sequence continues at coordinate 452,674,039 of NC_042616.1, forward strand.
TTTAATTTTTGAGGTGCTGGGGGTTTGTTTGTTTTTTGGTGGGAGGATTCAGGGGTTTGGGGTTTTTTTTTTCCATTTGTACTGTTTATTTAATTTCAAATAATCAAAATAAACCACAAACATGGAAAAAATGAGAGCGCACAGACACTATCAGACTCAATGCTTCTCAGCTTTCTGGGATATCAGGCCGGACCTAAGCATATAAAATCATCTGCTCGGCATCTACCCAGAGATGGCTGCTTAACTGTTTGTGAAGTGATTTGATCCCTTTTTGCATGAAAGAGGCTTCCTAAATCCAAATTATTTTTAACATTCATAATAGTTTCTGGAATCCCTATTCCAGCTCACCACACTGTTTTACAAAACTGAGAGTAGCTATGTGCCAGACACATTGAGAAAGCCAGAAAAGCTTGGTAGGCTCACCCTGAAGTATTTTGGGTCCACTTTGAGTTGGGTAGCATGCTTCTTTCCCAGGGGATTTACCATCCCTGAAAAGGCATCGGTGTTGTCCAGGCACTGGATCATATCATTGAGGGCACTGAAGACCTTCTTGCCATGACCTCTGACCTGAGCAGACTGCTCCATTTCGGCGGCTGACCCAATACCCTTGAAGTGACTGAAGTAGGACTTGGTGTCGGGGTATTCGGTGAACATTCTGTGAGAAGAGACAGAGAAGGTGGTGCTTCAGTTCTTGGAAACAGACTGAAGATAATGGTATTTGCTAGGACTATGTTTTGGGTAACTTTATAATTCCCTGCAAAGTGAACCGGGGCATATAAATTTGCTTTGAAAATTCTTGATAAGTGGCCAGGTGTATGCGAATATTCACTGACATAAAATTATACTTCCTCTTCGGAGGTTATGCACGTACCTTTTTAAAAATCGGAACGTATGCACATAAGTGCCGACTCCATACGGAATGTCTCTGTTCAGTTTGAGACAAAGTGCTAGGTTTCGTGCACAGAGCGCTGCCCGGCCCGGCCGATTGTGTATCAGCCATCTACACATGTAAATGGCTTTGACAATTACTCCCAACAAGATGAAGCTCACAGGGCAAGGCTTGCTAATTTGGATGAAAAATATTCTTTAAGCCAAAGATATCTGCAGCAAGTGCAGTCTGATTTTCTAGTTTTTACCAGACTAAAATACCAAAGCCCACGGTAGAAAATTTTAAGCCTTCTGCACATATTGACGTGAGTGCCAGTGGAGCCTGGGAAAACGCTCCTCAAGAATTACATATATTAACAAAAAAACTGAAGTTGTGTGTTAATTGGGGGATACTATTTTGCAGGGAGCAATGCTAAAACAAGCTTGAGGTCATCTTTTTCCAGTTTGCAAATTATAAAGGGGCCTGACTGCCCTACAATTGGGCTTGTGATTTTTTCATGGATGCCTTGTTATTACATTGTACTACTGATTTTGTATTGAATTACTTCAGTATAACAAAATTTGTAAAAATAATTTTAAATGTTGCATACATTAATATGCACTTAATATTGGAGAGCTTTGAGAATCTTTGCTTCCAGTTTCCTTTTGCAATCACCTACCACCAGCAGACTGGTGCGGACCTGGAGGTGAGTCTGCACATATAAGGCATTTCAGTTGAAGTTACGTGATGACGGCAGCAAGCAAAATAACCAGGTCATAACTGCGTGGTATTCGTTTGGACATCACCACCACCACCACCACTGAGCAGATTTTGGGAAGACAACTAAATATTTGTATATAAGAAAGAGAAGTTGCTATTATATGTTCTAGAAATGAGGGGAGGATGCAGCATCATAGGGTACGCCTTGAGGGGCCGATGCAATAAATGTGGGTAGAAAGTGGGCGCTGAACGGTCAGCGCCCGCTTTCTTAACGCGCCCCAGGTGCCCCCAAGGGGGGCATCATGCAATGTTTAAATTAAGGGGTCGCGTTAGTAAGGAGGCGCTAGGATTGCTTGCGAGCCCCTAGCACCTCCTTGCTAATGCGAACCCGATCAGCGTCGGCGGTCCGCCAGTTAGGAAAACCGAGTTTATTGGCATCTGTTTTCCTAAACGTCACACAGCTTGTCATTCAAGCATCTGTTTCCTGCACCCGACTGCCAGTTGTTTTTTTTTCTTTCTGTTGTTTAACTTTATTTAAGTTTGCTTTTCCTCCTACTTAATATTGCAATGATATTAAGTAGGAGGCAGTACAGAAAAGCAGTTTTTTTCAGCTTTTCTGTACTGGTTTAAGGAGCGCTCAGCAATTATCACCTGCTCCAGGCAGGTATTAATTGCTGAGTGCTAGATGTGCGTCCTAGACACACTTTTTTTTTTTTTTTTTTTTTGCATCTGGAGAGAATACTAATAGCCTCAATCTCATGTATTTGCATGTGATTAGCGCTATTAGATCACTCCGCATTGGACGTGCGTTGAATAGGCGCTAATCCTCTTATTGCATTAGGGGATTCATTAGCACCTATTCAACCCCCATCCAAATGCTGGTTAAACAGTACGCTCAGCTGAGCGCACTGTATTGCATCGGGCCCCTAAATCGGGGGTGGCTAATCTTTTTTTTTTTTTTCTCCTGTAAGGGCTGCATTAAGCTGGACCAACCTGGTGGTGCAAGACTGAAGGTTTGCCTAGGGCATCTACGACCCTCGCACTGGCCCCGGCCCCAGTCACCACCCCTGAAAAGCAGCCCTGATTTAAGCTACAGTAATGTAAAGAATTGACCCACTGGCATGCACTGCAGCTTTAACACTCTGTTATAGTAGCATGTGGATACCTAAGCTTTTTTCAGATGAGATTGTTTTTTGCTCATTACAGCTTGGGTCACCTTGGAATGTGGTGTCACGTTCTTGACAACACACCTAGCCCCAGAGGAGCTGCTCGACAGATTTCAAAAAGAGTTTCTTAAAGGCCCAGTATTATTGTCAACCCAATGCAAAACTGCAGGGAGAAAGCCAAGCGTGCACCAATTTTCCAAATCAAAAAACTGCAAAGATTTGATAAGCTAAAGAAAGTGAAGCTTGTCTGGTACTGATTCTGTTCTGGTCCAGGGGAAGAACCCTGCACTGTACTGTGAGGCTTAAGAGCAACCAGGGCAGGAGGGGCTTTTAGGCAGCCCCGCAACAAGGGAGAATGCGATTATCCTCCCTTCAGAATAACCTCCAGGGCAAGTGACAACCTCTTACCAGACCTTTTTGGTGGATACAAAGAGATTTTATAAAAAAAAAATCATTCTTGCAGGCTTCCCTGTGACTACAGCAGAGGAATCTTAGTGGAATTTGGGACTTTAGCAAAAAAAAAAAAAAAAAAAAGACAGACAAATGGAATGCCCATGAGAGCCACTCAAAGCTTTTATCATTTTGCATATCTACATTGGTTCCACTGATCCTGCTTAAGACTTGGTGTAGTATTGGCTAACCAGCTGACCACAGTTAGTGGCTCCTCACAAGCTGTGGTGTCTAGATGAGAATAAAACAGCTTCACGTCAAAAAGGATAGGCTGAGCCAGCCCTGGATTTACTCCCAGTGCATCCAGGGACTTGTAGTTTCAGCTCCTTATGAAGATATCCATAGATGTATTGGAGGTAAAACCAGGACTAGCTCAGTCTGTCCCTTTTGACATGGAGCTACAGGGTCACTCTGTGTCTAGCACTGAAGGTGAGGCCTACTCATAGAAAAAGAGATGATCTCTGAAAATTAAGCAGACTGCCAGTTGGCTGCACTTTCTAAAGACAGGCTTTTCCAGTTTGGGTTTTAGCCCAGTGCATGAATGGACTTCTGGTTCTAAGTTCCCTAAGAAAAGCAGGACCAGGTCCAGCACAATCCACTATGCAAGCCATGCACTTGCACGGGGCGGTGCCCTGGAGGCCACAGTCAGCCCCAAGATGAAGATAATGCAGCCGATGCCACCACCACTGGACCCCCTATCCACCAGGAGGCCAAGATCAGGAAGAGGCCGCTGCCACCCAGCGCTTCCCAACCTGCCACGCAGCTGAGAGGAAGGAGCTGCAGGGCCGCCCGGCGCTCCCAACCTGCCAAGCAGGCAAAAGGAAAAAAAAAAGCCACGAAACGATTCCCAACCTGCCCCGTGGCAGAAGTGAAGAAGAGGAGGGCCCGTGGCTGCTGAAAGAGTCTTTGGTGTGTGTGTGTGTGTGAGAGTGAGCCGATATGTATACGAGCAGGAGGGAACCTGTGTGTGTATTTGGCTGAGTGTGTGTGAGCATGTGCTTGTGTGTGTGTGTCTGAGTATATGTGTGTGAAAGGGAGCATTAAGACAGGTGAAGAGACCAAGCTCTAGGGATGATGGAGTAAGAGTCTAAGTAGTTCTTTTTGAGCCATAAATTATCCAGATTATATCAGGAAAGGTTGAGGTATCCAAGCATAGGGGTGTTCTCTGAATGGGTGGGAGTCCAGGCTTGCCACTTCTCTTCATGTGTGTGTCTGAGCATGTGTGTGTGAGAGAGCCAAGGGTGTGTGTGTGTGTGTCTGAGCATGTGTGTGTGAGAGAGCCAAGGGTGTGTGTGTGTGTGTCTGAGCATGTGTGTGGAGAGGGAGCATGTGTGTGTCAGCATGTCTGTAGTATGTGAGAGAGAGGATGTATGGATGTGTCTGAGCATCAGGGGATCGGGCTTCCCCCGGTGGGACAGTCAGTCCCGTCGGGTGATTATTTTTTTTTAAACTTCCTGGACAAAGAGAAGAAGAGGGGGCTGCTGCGGCCCGAAGAGAAACTGGCGGGACCGCGACAGCCAGCCATGTGGGGCTGGGAGAGGGGGCCTGCAGGGCTGCAGCCGGAAGAAAGGCTGAAAAAGAAGACCGGGAGCAACTGCAGCGAGGCCCGCACGGCTGAAGAGAGGATCGGGAGCAGGACCTCCGCGGCTAAAGAGAAGAATGGGAGCAGCTGCAGCCCGCACGGGTGAAAAAAATGTCTTCCCACAAATGAGAGAGAGAGAAAGGGAGCCTCCTGTTACTGTAGTGATGCAAGGAAATGGCTGCAGCTGCTGCTTACACTATGCAAGGAAATAGACCATGTGTAGTGCTTCAAATCCTGTATGTGTGTATGGGGGGGGGGAGGGGGAGAATGTCTGGGCGACGTCGCCCGTATGACATAGTGAGGGCAAAGGTAGCGCCGGCGCCATTTTGAAGATTGGCAATACGGCCCGCATGCAGGAGGTCGCTCCCGGACCCCCGCTGGACTTTTGACAAGTCTTGTGGGGGTCAGGAGGCCCCCCCAAGCTGGCCAAAAGTCCCTGGGGGTCCAGCGAGGGTCCGGGAGCGATCTCCTGCACTCGTGACGTCGGGTGCCAAGAACCAAAATGGCGCCAGCGCTACCTTTGCCCTGTCACATGGTAATGGCAAAGGGCCACCGGCGCCATTTCTATTAACGCAGCCGTGGCCCGAGAGCGGGAGATCTCACCGGGACCCCCCCACTGGACCCCAGGTAATTTAAAACATTTTGGGAGGGTGGGGGATTTGTTTTAAAGGGTCGGGGTGGGTTTTAGGGTTGTTTTGGTGTGCCGGTTTTCCCGCCCTCCCCCCCCCCCCGATAAAACGATTTTTTAACCAAAAAAACCATGACGATCAGATTTCCCCCCCCTAGCCAAAAGCGATCATTAAGACGATCGATCACACGATTCACATCCCTAGTGTGTGTGTGTGTGTGTGAAAGGGAGTGTGTGCATGAGAGAGAACGTATGTAAATGTATGTATATGTGTGTATGTGTTGTTTGTATAGATATATATCTATATTTATGAGAGAGGAAGGAGAAAGCTTGTACATCTCTCTCCTTCTAATCTACGGCAATCCCAGGGTGACCGGAAATAAAAATTCCCAGGTATGGAGAGTATGAATATTTATCCTTATTAGTTATTAGTTTTAATTTTTGGATATTCTTTGTGTCTGCTATTTTGAAATATTTTATTGTATTTGGGAAATTTAAAACACATTTTTTATGAGTTTTTAATTATTCAATCTTCCATTTATCAACTGTTTTGAAAACTTATTTTTATGAGTATGTTTATACTATTATGATTTATGAATTTATTATATTTCTTGATTTTATTGTTTAATGGCTGAGGATTGGTGATAGTTTTGTTTTTCAATCGTTGCACTACATACAGAGTCTGACTTGGGGATTCCAATTCAACTTTTGTCTGCATGTTTCTATTTATACTTTATGCTTTCTTTTTTCTGTATTTGGTGAGGGTCTGCCTGTGTTGGCAGTTAGTGCTGTTTTGGTATGGGAGGCTTATTATATTTTAATTGTAATTTACTCATGGCTATCTGAGGGTCAAGCCCACACCCAACACGTGTTATTGTAGTCCTAATGCCATATGGCATTTTAAATGTCTTTCTTTGTAGGGTTTTCTGGTTGGTACCGTAGCAGTGCATGTAAATATAATATACTTGTGATATTTTTTTTTACCTCAGAAGGCTGTACTTTGAATATTCTTTTTCATGTAAAATCTGTTATTATAAATGCATAATTCTTAACTGTGCATGGAGAGGGTGGGGGTGGGATGCAAGGCTGTAAGGTTTGTCTAGGCCCTAGGGCACTTAATACTCTTGCACTGGCCATAGGTTCCGGGGGAGGGGGTGAAGACCCAGAGGTGGGGAGGGTGACAGTTTTTAAAGTTTAAGTTGCTGGAAGGAGCTGGGCTTTTTTTGGTGGGCCCGAGACAGAGGACTAAATGAAAAGGAGGAAGGGGGGGGGGGGGAGGGGGAGGGCAGTCAGCAGAATAATTGTTTGCACAGGATAGCAAAAAGGCTAGCACCGGCCTTGAGCAGGACTGAAACTTTGTGGATGCAATGGGGAGAAAACCTGGACTGAGATCAACCCGTTCTGACAAAAATAAACCAGAAGGTATTAATGCTAAGCAGATGTTAGGGCCGTAGGCTCACCTGACCAGAACGCGGGTCCCGTTCTCCTCCATGTTGGTATAGAGCTTGGCCCATGCACCGCGCGCGCTCTGCACGTCCACATCAGAGAGAGCCATGGTGTGGCGCACTGACACTGCTCGTGGTGAGTTCAGCTGAGCCACTCCAGCTGGGGTGCTTAGAAGCTGCTTTCTGCTCTTGTGCTGAGCCAGGTAGCTTCCTATATAGCCCCAGGGATTTAGGAGCATAGCAAGGAAGTCTTTGTTTTCCACTGAAATGCCAGTCACATTTTTCCAGGATAATCACGGCTAATCGGGAAGAAGGAGGCATTAACTCTTGGGATGCTACATCCCGTGACTTGTTCAGGCGTGAGGGTGCGCCACAGAGTGAAGTGACTACAGTAATGAGTTTATTAATTTATTTCTCAGGGTAATTATCTTCAGCAATAATTTACACATGCTTTTTAGGTCAGGATTCTTCTTTACTTAATGTACCTCTGTTTCGAGCATGAATCATTTCTTTTGCCCCCTGCTGTCATTTCTGCACTTATCTTGAACAGCACTACATATCTTAGCACTATATAAATAGTACAAGTTTTGGAAAACTTGAGAAGACCAGGTTTTGTTTTCTTTTTAAATCTCAGTATACAGTTATATAATTTAATCTGTATGCTGTAGATAACAAGAAGCAAGTGGAACATTTTGTAGTGTCACCTTTGTATTGCAGATGGATGGAGGCAATGTTCCCTCTAATTTTTGACACGCTGTGGGGTAGATTTTAAAAGAAGCGCGATCAGCCTACTTTTGCTTGCGCATCAGACTCAAGCAAAAGTACGCTGGATTTTAGTAGATACGCGCGGAGCCGCGCGTATCCACTAAAATCCTGGATCGGCGCGCGCAAGGCTATCGATTTTGTATAGCCTGCGCGCGCCGAGCCGCGCTGCCTCCCCCCGTTCCCTCCAAGGCCGCTCCGAAATCGGAGCGGCCTTGGAGGGAACTTTCCTTTGCCCTCCCCTCACCTTCCCCTCCCTTCCCCTACCTAACCCACCCGCCCGGCCCTGTCTACACCCCCCCCCTTACCTTTGTCGGGGGATTTACGCCTCCCGGAGGGAGACGTAAATCCCCGCGCGCCAGCGGGCCTGCTGCGCGCCGGGCCGCGACCTGGGGGCGGGTACGGAGGGCGCGGCCACGCCCCCGGGCCGTAGCCACGCCCCGTACCCGCCCCCAAAACGCTGCCGACACGCCCCCGGAACGCCGCGACGACTGGGCCCGCCCCCCGACACGCCCCCCTCCGAGAACCCCGGGACTTACGCGAGTCCCGGGGCTCTGCGCGCGCCGGGAGGCCTATGTAAAATAGGCTTCCCGGCGCGCAGGGCCCTGCTCGCCTAAATCCGCCCGGTTTTGGGCGGATTTAGGCGAGCAGGGCTCTGAAAATCTACCCCTGTGTGTGGAAAAGATTTCTTTCGTGCAACTTTTTATAAGCAGAGCTAAAATTTGTGCGTGCCTAGGAGCCAAGTGTGCCTGAGCAAGAATAGTGCTATTTGTGTCTTATTTTATCGCACAGCAGAATAATGTTCAATGACAAGCAATGCCCTTAAGGCTGCTATAGATTTCTACACAGAACCTACATGCTAGCAGAATACCTCACCTCAGTCTCACATGCAGAACATGGGCAGAACCTCACCAAATACAAAATAAAGGGACCATAAAATATAAATAGAAATGAACTGGAAACCTCAACAAGCCAAACTGTATGCAGAGCAACAATGGAAAAATAGAAATGCATTTCCTCAAAACAATAAAATCAAGTAATATAAAACATGTGGGCACCAAGACATAGGAAAATGTGGGAGAGAGGTTCTGGAAGCCAAATTTAGGCCTGGATTTATCAAAATGTGATAAGCATCGCATGCGATAGCAAAAGGGGTGTGTTTTATGCAAATATATAGTTTATTGCAATTTGTGCTAATACCTATGCAAAGAGTTAAGTTAGCACAAATTGCAATGACATTTTCATACTTTGTGATACATGCCAGGCCTATTGTATTTCCTGCATGCAACTGCTCAGGGGGGGAGGGAGAGAGAGAGAGAGAACACCTAGCCATAATGTCCTTTCCCTAGATAGGTATTTGTATCCCTATGGGAGGCCCTCCTAGTAACTCGAGGTGAGGTTTAGGTATTAGTGTAGGGGGTTAGGGGCCACTTTGACATTCAACATGAGATGTACGAACAGAACAGTGCTCTCTTGTGAAGATCTGATGACCTTCGGAGAGAGGAAACTCACTCAAAGATGAGATTGGTGCAATGTTCTCTCCACCTAGCTCGATGTTACCCAGGTAGAGAGTCCATTTTTAAAGATGGTGCCGGCCATCCAGTGCTCCCTCCATGTGATAGGGGCCGGCCAATGGCACGAATACCCTGTCACATGGCAAGGGCAAAGGCCATCGGCGCCATTTTGATTAGTGGCAGCCGACGGCCCGGGAGTGGGAGATCGCTCCCGGGACCCCCACTGGACCACCAGGTACCTGTAAAAAGTTTTTTGGGGGGGGTCGGGTGGGTGGGGGGAAGCTAAGAGATTAGTTTTAAAAGGTCGGGGTGGGTTTTTTGTTTATCGGCTCGGGCGCAGCCGATAAACAAAACCGTGATCGGGCCGGACGAAAAAAAAACCACAATGTGAATCGGAACCGGAATCAGAACCAATTCCGGTTCCGATTCACATCTCTATCCAATAATACCTTCTGGGAAAATAAGACAGAAAATTAACAAAAAGTATATGCATAAAGTCGTGCTTTCCTTCTGCAGAAAGTTCCTTGAGCTGGGAGCCTCAGTCATCAGAGGCACCAATTTGGAAATGCATGTTGAGAACATAAAGCAGCAGCGCCAGCAAGTCTGGTGCTGCAAATATAACATGGGAGGAATATGCGGGCTAGGCCGGGTGCAGATAGCAGGTGGGGGGAAGGGGGCGTGGTGTCAGCCAGGCGGGAAGCAGGGTCCAATGATCGTTGGACACGACTGCTTCCCAGCATTTCAAATCCAGCCGGCAGAGGGCGTTTCACGCCATTTGCCGGTGAAGCAGCAAGAGTCAGCAGGGTCTTACTTTTCGTCATCGTGGGCAGGAACTGTAAAAAAAACAAAACAAAAAAAAACAAACCCCAAAATAAAGCTACCAGAGTAGGCAGCGATCCCGCTAGAATAAGGCAGTAGCATCACGCAGGGAGCAGCAGCAAAGGACGCGGCCGTCATGCCAAAGAAAGGCCGAAAATGTTCGGGTGCGCCCAAGCCCCACGGTCCGGTCCCCGGGATCGGCGCCCCCCCTCCCTGCAGGTCGCGCCCTCCGCAATGGGTGGTCACCAGCTCGGGTGAAAGCGGCCCCGAGGCTATCGATTCAGGAGAACTAGAAGTGATGGGCGACAGCTGGCAGGAGCAGGCAGGCTTTGAGCGGCCTAACGTTCCCGGCGGGGAAGGCAGGTTTGAGTGACCCGGCGAGGGTGACCGGGACTTCATTCCCAGTCGTCGTCTTCCCCCACCCCGCGTTTTCCCCGTGGAGTCGGATGTTCAGACAGCAGGCACCGGATCCGAGCTGGAAGTGGCTCAGGAGAGTGAAAGGAGGATGGAACAGGACCAGATTCGATCGAGCGAGGGACGAGCCTTCAGCGCCACTGAGGCAAGCCAGGGAGGAGTCAGGCCGGAGAAGGGGCACTTGATGCAGAGAGGAGACGCGGCGAACCTAAAGAGAGGAGGCAACATGATAGGAGCACCGGAGGCGGGTCGTGGCAGACAGCCCTTTCGAGGCAGCAGAGGAGGCGTGACCAGCGCTCAGATGCAGGGATAGAAGCTGCAGGAGGTGCTTAACAGAAGGGAGCACCAGACATGTGGTGAGTGCGGTCACCTTTATTCCTCCCTTAAAAAAGAAGTCGTGAGGCACAGGGGTATCAGATCAGGGCTCAATCCAGCACGAGTGGGTAGAAACACAGCCACAGGTATTCGGGTTGGAGAAGGGAGGCCAGAAGGGGTCAGGCCAATCAGTGGTCATTTGGCAGGCACGGAAGGAAGATTGGGGGGCAGGTTGATTGCAGGCACGCAGGGGAAGATTCATAACCAGGGCTAGGAGCAGGGTGGAGAGGGCAGTGTTTGGGCGAGATACTGGTGGTGGTTTTTCTGCTGTTTCAGGTTTTGAGGACGAAGAGGGGCCGAGTACATCGATGAAAGAGAGCTGGAGGACTCGGCAGGAGGGAAACTACCACATGGTGAAGACGCCGCCGGGAGAGCAGCAGGAACAAGGAGCAGGGGAACCCAGTGTCGGAGCTTTGCCTAGAGTTGGTGCAGGTAAAGACAGTGAAGGTCATAGACAAAACACGATGACAAAAAGCAGGAAGAAAAGGAGGGCACATAGTGATAGCTCACTATGTGCCCTCCTCATCCGCTACTTCTTCTTCAGAGAGCGGATCTTCAGGCAAGCTGCGGAGCTTCAGTGGGGCGGGCGCGAGTCAGGATATGGGTCACCCAGCGTTAGCGTCCCTAACAGAATTATGGGAGGGAGTGCCCAGAAGACTGTGCAGCAGAATTCGGAGGAGATGATATGTTAATGTATTCCGTTTATTGGCAGGCAGGAGGGAGGATAAAAAAGGGTGCAGGAAAGGAAAAAAGAAGAAGAGAGGTGATTATTCAGGGCCTAAAGTTGCCAAGAACATTATCAATTGGGTGAGAGGTTTCCTGAGATTAGCAAGCGTGGTGTGCCACTACCAAACCAGATCAGCATGGGGCATTATTAGCGTACGGGGACAGCATCCTTGGTGCTTACAAGGATTATGAAGGTTGGGCGTGGCTCAACTACGATGAACGTTTCAGGGAAAAAATGGCAGGGAACCGTTTCATGTCTTATGGCATGCAGGACATAAACTTATGGCTCACTCAAATGAAGAATAAGAGTGCAGAGCCGGGTAAGTTAGAGCAGGGTATGGTAGTAACCAGTGGCAATGGGGGTGTTCCTGGTGGGGGAAGGTCAGTTCAACTCGCGGCCCAGTGCCTTTAGCAAAAGGAAGCAACCTGAGGGTCCCCCTCAGTGGTTCTGATGTCTGTTGGAGATATAACAGAGCTACCTGTTTATTTCCTGAATGCAAATTGAGGCACGCTTTTCCTCATGCAGCGGGGCGCACCCCGCGTCCCAGTGCAATCAGGCGACACAAACCACAAGTACCAAAGGCGCAACCATGGCAAAGCACCCGCTTTAGGCAGAGAGGAAGTAAAAAAAAAAACAAAAAAATAAATAAATATAATAAAAAATGCAGGTAGGATCGGGAGGTAATCTAGCGGTTTAGCACTGGGTTATACATGTTGGATGAATGATGGTTAGGAAGGGAGGAGGGATCAGGGGGTGCAGGGACGAAGGGGAAGGGATGCCATGTTTCGTTCTCACGCTGTCCCAGCAGAGTACGGTCCGAGGAGGCCATATGGAGAGAACTACCCGGGTACTGACGGGACTCAATGGGAGGAAGAAGAATGGGAGATGATTCACAGCTCAGTCACGCCTGCAACTTGGAAGGCTTACACCAAAGGACTTATGGCAGTGTCAGGTTTCTTGCGAAACATAGGGTGCAGACAAGGGGATGTGAAGGAGTGGGAACTTATGCAATTCATACTAGGGGCGAAAAATGAGGGACGTTCATTGGCTACAGTATGATTGCAATTGGCAGGTTTTGCTTTTTTCCAAAAGCTAAAGGGGAGACCGAATCTGCTGAGTAGTTTTAGGGTGCAGAAAGTTTTGGGAGATGGCAACGTGGTTATGGGTTCCCGGGCAATAAACGATGGCCAAATCGATACAAAGATTTAGTGAGACTAGCGGACATTTTGCCGATGGTTTGTTGGTCTACGTTTGAGGTGGCATTGTTCATGGTAGAATTTCCTGGGCCTTCTTTGGAACCATGAGGATCAGTGAATTAGTGGCAAAATCACGGTGGGACATCAGGGACACAGGCATTATAGTATGGAATGTGCAGATTTGTGATTCGAAGGTTAGATTGTTTATTCCCAAGTCCAAGATGGATCAGCAGGGGAAGGGAGCTTTTGTTACGTTGTTACTGGCTACCCAAGTGACGGCATGTCCGGTGTGGCAGGCTCAGGAGTATATGGTTATACGCCCAGATATGGAGGGCCCTTTCTTGATACACGAGGATAGTACCCCATTGACACGTTATCAGTTTGCTAAGGTTCTGAGTTTGGGTATTAGCAAAGTGGGCAGTGATCCGGGTTTTTATAGCTCGCACTCGTTCCGGATAGGGGTGGCCATGTCTGCAGCAGAAGCCGGTATGTCGGATATTGACATTAATGGAATGGGACGATGGAAGTCCTCTGCCTTTCGATCTTATGTTAGGCCTAGTTTTTGCTAGGGGCAGGAGCCATCCGGGATGGGAAGCACAAGAAATACGGAGGATCGGAGACAGGGGGAGGGGGAAAGGGTGGGGGAAATTGTGCATTTTACTAATTTTGCATTTGTATTACAGAGCGCGCGGGGGTACGGCGGTTCGAAGGATGTGCCTGGATAGTGGGTCATTCTTATATCCATCAGGCGCAGAGAAGAGTGCTGAAGCATCCTTATGGGGAACATTTGGACATTGATAGGGTTGGGTGGCGCTTGTCCTGGTTCAGCAAGCGAGGCATGGGGTGGGACGAACTCTTGCCTTTTCTGTTGAACGGATTCAAATGTGGGGGGAGCCGAATATACTGCTTTTTCATTTGGGAGGTAATGACATAGGTTCAAAATCGTGCAAGGAGTTACTCACTTGTATGAAAAAGGACCTATCGCAAATAATGATTAGATGGCCATGGATTTTGTTAGGATGGTCGGACATCATTGTATGACTATGGAACCAAGACGAGATGATTTGGCGATCAGGGGTCAAAAAAATGAATAGGCAGCTGGGTAAATGGATGGGCTGGGAGGGGGGATTCTGGGTACGGCATCCGTGGTCATGGGAGGTAGAACTGGGATTATTCAGCGGGGACGGGATCCACTTATTGGAAGTGGGTATGGATTTATTTAATAATTCCATCCAGGAAGGGCTTGAGAGGGAGATTAGGAAGTGGTAACAGGCCGCGGTTGGGGGAACAAGCCGATATAATATCAGTTTGTTTGTGGCGGTAAACTCGAGCCCAAAGGGTCTATGTAATGGGGCAGTGATATAGTGGTAGGGATGGGGGGGAGTGCCTCGTGTAGTTGGGGGGGCTGCTACACGGAAGGACCTGAGAACTACAGGGCCAAAGTTCTCGGTGTGAGCTTACTCTCGCTGGTTTGAAGAGGAGTAGGCGGGGACAGGGGAGGGAAGATGTCACTTCACCACTGGGGACAAGGTGATAAAGATGGGGAGGGCAAAAATTTGGTGGGGCGGTTTGGAGGGTTTGTTAAAAGTTATATTTTGTAAGGGCTCGGGTTAATGTTGTTTGTATTAAACTGCGGCCAAGTTAAATACCACTACTGTGTCTGATGTATCATTGGGGGATTGGGACAACAGGTGCCCACAATTTTCCATCCCTATGTTAATAGTTAAATGCCTTCCATGATCCTCAGCTGGTAGAAATGCAAACCAGATTGTCAATGCAATTAAAGAAGATTGTAAGGACTCTAAAATCAATGCTTTCATCCATCTGGGGACCAATGACTTTGTTAGATACAACATCCAAACAGTATTTATTTATTTATTTATTTATTTATTTATTTCATGTCTTTTTTATACCGATAGCCGTTCACACATCGTATCGGTTTACAGTTAAACAGGAACCATTGGGCAGAACCCTTACATATAACATTGCAAACAGGTTAACTTTTGGGCAGGGCCCTTACATAAAATTGAGAACAGCAAAATCACTATATACATATCATCAAAACTATATACAAAAGATAAGTACATAAATAGCCGAGTCAAAGTACAAAATCGATAGGCATACAACGTAATCCGAGAAATAAATCATAAGTCGCGTATCAGATTCTAGGAGAATCACTTATTTAATCAGTAAGGATTTATGTAATGGGAGGTGATGTGTGGTAAGCTTGCTGGAAGAGCCATGTTTTCAGTTTTTTTTTGAAAGTGGGTGTGTATGATTCCAGGCGTATATCAGGAGGCAGGGAGTTCCATATAGAGGGGCCGGCTAGGGAGAAAGCTCTGTTTATAGTGGACGATAATTTGAAAGATTTGATAGGTTGTGCACGTAGGGTTCCTTGGAGGGCAGTACGTATGGGTCTATTCGAGGTGCGGGGGAGGAGTGGGGGGTTAATCCAATTAAGGTTAGAGTTCAACAGACTTTTGTGGATGATGGAACAGGCTTTATAGAGAATTCGAGAGTGTATAGGGAGCCAATGAAGTTCGATAAGTGTAGGGGTGATGTGATCTCTTTTTTTCGTGTTTGATAGTATCCTGGCGGCAGCGTTTTGTAGTAGTTGTAGGGGTTTGATATGGGTAGCGGGGATGCCTAGAAAAAGTGCATTACAATAGTCTACCTTAGATAAAATGATAGACTGTAGTACAGTGCGGAAATCAGAAAAGTGTAGCAGTGGTTTGAGTTTTTTTATGGTTTGGAGCTTAAAGAAGCATTCCTTAATGATAGATTTAATGAAAGGTTTGAATGTAAGATGGTTATCAATGAAAACACCAAGGTTGCGAACGTGTGATGGGAAAGTTGTGGAAGAGTATGCAGGTGGGATGTCTGGGAGCGGTGGCCTGTTAGATACAATTAAAAGTTCAGTCTTGCTGGGGTTTAGCGCTAGTTGCATGTCATTTAGTAATTTGTTGATGACTGAGAGACAGGATTCCCAGTTGCGAAGGGCAGTAAGGAGAGAGTCAGAGAATGGGAAAATAAGTTGCACATCGTCCGCATAAATAAAATGCTTGATGTGGAGGTTAGTGAGGAGGGTGGTAAGGGGGAGCATGTATATATTAAAGAGGGTGGAGGAGAGTGAAGAACCTTGGGGCACACCTTGGGGAAGACTGATGGGGTCAGATTCATTGTTATCAACTAATACTGTGAAAAGGCGATCCTGGAGATACGATCGTATCCAGGAAAGGGCATTGCCAGTGATCCCGATGCTCCTGAGGATGTTAAGGAGGACATCATGATTGACTGTGTCGAATGCCGCTGAGATGTCAAGCATGGCAATCAGATAAGAAGAACCTGAGTCTGTACCTCTGATGAGGGTATCATGTAGAGAGAGTAGCAGGGTTTCAGTACTTAATTGCTTTCTGAAACCGTGTTGTGTGGATGGGAGAATCTTGTTTTGCTCCAGGTGATCTGAGAGCCGTGAGTTGACAATTTTTTCAAGAACTTTAGCTAGGAGGGGTAAGTTAGAGACAGGTCTGTAATTAGATAAAGTGTCGGGGTCAAGATTAGGTTTTTTGAGTAGTGGTTTCACTACTGCTTGTTTAAGAACATTGGGGACTGTGCCATGCTCTAGGGAACAGTTAAGGATATTTGAGAGGGGTTTGGCAATCACCTCGGGGATAGCTAGCAGGAGTTTAGTGGGGATAGTTTCGGAAGGATGAGATGATGGTTTTAATTTTTTAAGGATGTTTTGTACTTCGAGAGAGGATGAAGAGTCAAAAGACGAGAGGGAGACTGGAGAGTTGATGGTGGGCAGATAAATATTGACGTTATTATGTGAGAATTGTGCAGTGATGGAGGAGACCTTGTTTTTGAAAAATTGAGCTAATTCATTGCAGCGGTTTTTAGAGGGATTGGCTGATAGTTGCGTGGGGGCAGGAGAAGTGAGGTCCGCCACCATGGTGAAAAGGGCCTTAGGGTTGTATTGCATACCATGTATTTTTTTAGCATAGTAACTACGTTTAGCCTGGAGGATGGAGTTTCTATATTCATGCATTCGCTGGTAGTATAAAGTTTTGGTTGCAGGGGATTGATATTTGCGCCATGACCTCTCAGCTGTTCTGAGTTGGATTTTCAGATTCCTAAGATCAGGCGTATACCAGGGTTTTCTGTTTCTACGGTTTGGGTTAATAGTTTTCATTATAAGAGGGCAATGTTTGTCAGCAATGTTGAGGGTGAGATTGATCCAGGTAGAGAAGGCATTGTCTGGGGATGAGGCGTCAATTTGGTTGTCTATGTCAGCGCATGCTTGTGAGATGGTATCTATATCGCATGGTTTGCGAAATTTAAAAGAAAAGGGCTGCTGGGGTGTGATGGGGGACATTTGCGGGAGAGAGAGTTTAGTCTGAATCAGGGAGTGGTCAGACCAAGGTACTGTGATGCATGTAGGGGGATTGTTTATGTTGATGGGGGAGTTGACAAAGATCAGATCAAGTGTGTGGCCAGCTTTATGTGTAGGAGCGTTCACGATTTGTTGGAAACCCATTGCTTCAAGAGAGGAAAGGAATGCTTCGCATGCTGGAGATTGCGGGGAGGTGTCCACGTGTAAGTTAAAATCCCCTAGGAGAATTGTGGGTATGTCAGGGGATAGAGAATTTGCAAAAAATTCGATAAGAGGAGATGAATCTTTCTCCAGTAGGCCTGGGGGCGTATAAATGAGACATAGTTGGAGCGACTTAGATTTGAAAAAGCCGATTTCGTACTGGTTTGGAATATCACAATTCTGGGGTAGTAGTTGAAACTCCTTTTTTACAGCCAAGAGTATGCCACCACCTCTTTTCTTTTTCCGAGGGATAGAGAAAACATCGTAGGTTTCTAAGGGTAGCTGGTTGATGAGGGGCGTGTCATGTTGTTTAAACCAGGTTTCCGTGACAGCACATATTTCTGGTTTAGAATCTGTGAGAATATCATGTAGTAGATGGGTTTTCTTTTGGAGTGATTGTGCGTTAAATAGAATAATGGAGATAAGAGATAAACTGATGGCTTGAGTGCGTGTGAGGGTGTATATTGGGATAAGCCTTCTTTTGCTGAGCTTAGTCTGGTGGTGTGGGGTCTGATAAGAGAATGTAAAGGGAAAAAATGGGTTGTGTCCCAGGTGGCAGGATAGAGAACAGTTTCCACTTAAAGGAGGCATTGTTAACCTACAGTGTGTTAAAAGTGTAGAGTTTGGTGAGACAGTTGTAAGGCAGAAAGGTACCGAGAACTATTGTCATACAGTTTACAGATAAAGCACCATTCTAATAGTGTTTCCGGCGATAATGATTAATAAAGCCGGTTGTACAGTGGGTTAAACAATTCTGACAGAGATTATCTTATTTAAAGGTGTCTGGAGAGCAAAGGATGTAAAACACTGATATTGATAACGTGCATATGCATTAAAACTAGCAAAGAGGCATATGAGTGGATTACTTCTAAAGGAGGTCCTGGTTAGGCACAGAAACAACGCATTAATCCCGCTAACGCATTGGTAAAGAGAGCGAGGATGGTACAGCGTGCTACATAGCCTTCACAATATTAAGCAACAGACACATGAAGCACATAGAGTTAATTGTCGTTCAGAATCAGATTACCAGAGGCTCACTGACAGGTGCTATAACGTTTGCTAGCCTTACTGTTAGTAGTTTTAAATGATCGTACTGTTAAGCTTGTCTAAGCTTAGGCTGTACCCGCTGGTTCAAGCAGGAACACTTTGATATTACTGCCGATACTTGTATGACTAACCGTTTGAGACTTACTCCGACCGCAGTATCTATGGCAGGTTATGACAGACACAAGGGAGACGTCCTTCCGGTCTGTCGAACGGGACTGCTCGAAGGGGCGCTCAAAGGGGCAGGCCCCTTTGTCGCGCTCCTTAGGCGCGCGACGCCGGGGCTGTATGGATTTTAAAGTCCCTCTGGTGCCTTCCCGATTGGCTGCAGGTAGGTGGATTGTGGGCGGGCCTTGCTTGCAAGTCTGGACGGACGGAACGGCGTCGGGACGGAGCGGTAGGCCGCGTGGTCGTTCGCGGGCCCAAGCGGGGGGAAGGGAGATTTTAAGCGGCCTTACCCCGATGGGTCCGTGGCGCCGACCGCGCAGGCCCTCCCTCGATTCCGCTGCCGCGTGTGCCGCCGAAGATCGCCTTCGCTGGAGCTGTTCGCCGGATCAAAGAGTTTGAGTATAGAGAGTATAGAGAGTATAGAGAGTATATAGAGTATAGAGAGTATATTGAGTATATAGAGTATAGAGAGTTTGAGTATAGAGAGAGTTCCAGACTTTGGGGAAGTAGAATGGGCATATCGCTAAGACAATTGTCTTTTCAGAAGTGTTTCCTGAAATGGAAAGTGGAAGGAAAGGCTTAACCCATGTAGACAACTTCAATACATGGCTCAAAGCCTGTTGTAAGGAAGAAGGTTTTATATATACTGGGGGCTGGGGCCATGTATAGAACAGTAAAAGGCTATATGACAAAGATGGCTTACATCTGTTCATTACAGAAAAAAGGATCCTAAGTGAGAAATTCAAATCGTATGTCATTAGGAATTTAGAGGATGGGGATGGCAGAAGGAAGTTGGAGAAATTAACAAAAATCAGCTCAATAGTACACTTTTAAACAAAAGGGCAGAAAGGTATCCAGGAAGCACAGCAAGCTGAGTGAGAAAAGCTGGAAAGCTCTGAGCAATAAAATTTCAGATCTATAGGCCCTAACGATGGAGGTGGACTTGGATATTGTTACTATTACACAGACATTGTTCAGAGATTCTCATGAATGGGATGCAGCCATTCCAGGCTATAACTTGTTTGGACAGAAATGGGGGAGGAGTAGCCCAAGCAACTGAAATGCAGGGGGCAATGGGGAAAGAAAGAACAAGGCCAGTGCAACATTTTTTCAAGCCCCGGGGCTTGGGTGCTTCGCCGGGCCTATGCAAAATAGGTTCGGCGCGCGTAGGCTTTGAAAATCTGCCCCTAAGAGTTTTCTCTATTTGGAAGCTGCGAAAGAAAAAAAGATTTAGCTTATTTTAGCAACTCAAGCAGAGGCATATGAATTGTAAGAACAGTATGAACATTATATTAGAAGGCTCTTATGCAACCATTGTTTGTGTGTTTCTTTCCATTGTTGTTTGAACAGTGTGATGTGTGAAGAAAGAAAATGTGATATTTGAAAATGAATTACCCCTGAAGCAGACTATTGCAAAACATCAATCTAAGTCAGGTGAACAAGATTTAAGTTTGAAAATTCATGGAAATATACAAGATCTTATTGTTTGGAATGAATATGTTTTTATGAGCAATTGAAAAAAAATCTATAAAATGACATTTCTAGGACAAATGATTACAAGTGTTTCGGAAAACAATTAAGTACCTTACACTTGGTTGCATGATTGTCTCTTAAAAAATAAAAGTTTTTCTCTATAAACATGAAGGCAAGATTGGTATTTTGGGCATTGTTTATTGACTTCTTGTTAGTGCACCCTTGACTGTGGACTTATTTTGGTTGTTTGACATATGACATGGTGTGAGGCAAGGCTGCGTCCTTACTCCCACACTTTTTACCATGCTTTTAGTTGTTCTTATTGCAGTCATAGAAAACCTTACTTAGGAAGAATAATTTTCATAGGAATGACTGCAGGTAAAAGAAATAGCCTTTTAAAAAAGGCTGCCTGATATGCACATGTCATGTTCATGCATAAGTTTAACCAGACACATTACTGAGGGCAGGGTTTACACTTCTGCACAAACTTTTGCATTTTCGACAGTGTGTGTGTGTGTGTGTGTGTGTGTGTGTGTGTAAAATTTCTTGACAAATTTCTGTGCACAATTTAGCAGGTGCAATTGTGTGTGGTTAGTTTTGTGGGATCAATTTCAAAAGGGAAACTATGCACGCTCTTTTCCTTTGAAAATTGGTGTAACGTATGTGCATATTTTCCATCTAATTTATGCAGGCTGTTACAAAATTATCCCTTAAAAGAGGGTAATTTTCAATAGTGTTCCTAAGGCAGCACATACGCATGTAAGTCGGTATGTCTAAAGTTAAACTATATTTAATGAACTGTATGGTGGCAGTTGCACAGTTTATAAAATACCGCATATCACTGCCACAAAAGTATGCACATATGTAACAGTACGAACACATTTTTTAATACAGGGATCTACATAGTTGGTACACCTAGTATATAGAAGTATGTGCATATGTATTAAATGGCAAATAATTGTGACCTTTGCGTATTTTACAACCTATTCACATTCTCAGTTTATGAATGTGGACAATAGAAAGAAAAATTACATTTTTTTTATGGTTGTGAGGGCATCTATGCCACAGAAGATGCCCCCTGGAAGTGCCCACTGACACAGGCACAGGCTGTTTGGCACACATTTGCTAGTATGGTCTAGGACTGGCTGGAGGAGGGGCTGTCCAAGCCCTAGTGACGCTTATTTATTTATTTATCTTGGATTTTTATATTCCACTTTTCGGCCCTTCAAATTCAATCAGGATCAAGGATGACAGCGCCTGACTTTACTCTTTATGTCTGAAACAATATACAAACAACTGAAATGCAGGAGGCATAGGGAAAGGAAGAAATGTTGTGAGCCATCTTAAAAGCAAAAGACAATGGCACTTCCATTTACACTGATGTGGTCTACAGGCCTTCAGCTCAGACAGTAGAACTGGACAGAGATCTGACTGAAGACATCCAAAAGGTGGCAATGAAGGGAAAGGTATTGATCATCAGAGATTTTAATCTTCCGGAGGTGGATTGGAGTATCCCTGTTGCAGATTCTTTAAGAAATTAGGAGATTGTGGATGACCTTCAAGGGGCTGTACTTGGACAAATGCTGATGGAACCCATGAAGGGGAGGAATGATCCTAGACCTAGTACTCGCAAATGGAGATAGTATCTCTAATGTATGGGTAAGTGCTTACCTGAGCACCAGTGATCATCAGACAGTATGGTTTGATATAGAAGCCGCATAGTGACTGAATATGTCCATATTCAGTCACTATGCGGCTCTGCTAATTGATCAGATAAACTTAGCAAGCTAATTGTTGTGTTTGGAGATTCGCGGGCTCCTCCCATAAACCATCTTGCTTACCTCATTTGCTGGATCCCCGTTGCATCTCTCTGACACCAGGCTGCTTGTTTTCCCACTGCTTCAGGAAGCCATGCCACAACGTGTCTGAATGATGCTTTCAACAAGCATGGCAGGCGCCGCAGGTACCGCTGGGCCCTGCTTCCCTACAGCATGTGCATGCCTGACCTCATATAATTTAAAGGGTCAGCGGCGGGAAAGGCTAGGAGGCATCCTATGAGGACATCATTCTTCTGGCCCCATAAAAGGCCCCAGTGGACACCTCTTCAGTGCCTGTGAAATAGGTCAACTACCGCCGCCCCCGGTAGTAGTGCATTGCCTCAGCGCATTCCTGATCATTTTCTTGTGTTCCTGGTTCTTCTTCTTGTTTCCTTCATTCCTGTTCAGCAGTCTTGGTCTGTGCTCCTGAGATACTTATCTTAATCTTCCCTGGTCATTCCACTGTTCCTCATCTTCAGTCTTCAGTGTCTTCTCTGTCTGCCTGTGCTGTTCCTTGACTCCTTTGGATGGATCTCCAGTTTTGGCTTCGGCTTGGAACTTTGACTCTGACTGATCTCCGACTGCCACTGACCACCGCCTGGACCCTGATTCTGATTGTACTCCACCTGCCACCAACCACTGCCTGGACCTTGACACTGATCAAAAGCTGCCTGACTCTTGACTTTGCCGGTTTTCAGCCTGCCCCAGTCTCTGGCCTATGACTCGACTTCAACGGATCTTCACCTCTACTGCAGAGGCCCACGCCTAAGTCCTGCTGGCCCCGGCTCCCAAAGGGAATGAGGGCTGGTATAGGTGAAGCTCCAGTTGGGCCTCTGCCACAGTCAGTTCCCTCAGCAGACTGTGGGGACCTGCAGGGCCTCCGCCCTGTAGGTTGCATCCACTCTACCTATGTCCAAGGGTCCACGCCCGCAACACTAACTAGTCCTGTATGCTCATAAGCACAGCTGTGTCACTAAATATACCCGGATATGCTAAAGTTAGCCTTATAAGTTTATCTGGTTAACTTTAGGACAGGTGTATGAACCAACCAGAGTTAGCTGGATAAATTATCCTGTTAACTCGGCTCCTGCCTGGAACACCTCTGGACTTCCCCTGTGTTGTGGGTTAGCCAAAATAAACACTTTACTGGCAATTTAAGAAAGATTTTTATTTAGATAAAATAAAAGAATATTCCAGGAGAACATGAGATTATCAGCAAGGCAATTCAGAAGCAGTCTCTGACAGCATTGTTTACACAATAGGTGAAATCCACTTTATTCACCAATAAGCTAGTCTATTTGTTTTCATAACCTTTCTTAATTGGTTAACATTAACAAAACATTTTCTTGATCAGGTAATATTATAATTTTATCTTGTATATATTTTAATGAGGCTAGGATTCTTGTAAATCATGTGATTTCTCATAAATTGAGCCCAAAGGGCAAGAACTAAACGTAAGGCTAAATGTGACACATTTTTACTTTTCATCTACATTCTAGAATTTCAGCATATTCTGTCATGTCAACGACCTTGAATTCATTTTTACAAGTCTGATTGGTGTGATTTGTAGTGCAGTAATAATAGCTGCATAGGAAAACCTTTTTAAAACACCCTAAAATTACGCTTTGTCATATGTATTATAACAACATAATAAATTTGATTCAAATGATAATTATAAAAAGGCTCATTGGGACTAAATTCAAAGTTTTGAGTTAAAGGAAATATTGACTTTAAAATAATTTATAGTTTTGTAGTTTTAACTTGAAAATGGTCCCCCCCCCCCCAGAGATAAGGGAAAACAAAATGGTCATTTGTCTTTTGTTTATATTATATATAATCAACAATTAATAAAATTCAAATTAGATTAATGTAAATGATTATGGAATGTGGATAGATTTCAAAAAGCAGGAGGGTAGGCTATCTAAAAAAGCTGTTTAGGCAAATATGGAGGTTAGACGCCAAAGAAATGTCCAAGTACAACTTTATTAAAAATGGAGACCAATGATTTGTATATGTGCCCAAAAAAAGGTTCATCCGGTAATAGCTCATTCAGCTGATCATCATTAAAACTAAGTATGTCCTTCCATGGGCTGTAGGACATGATCCTCAAAAGCGATGGACCAAAAAAGCAGGAGGGTAGGCTATCTAAAAAAGCCGTTTAGGCAAATATGGAGGTTAGACACATATACAAATCATTGGTCTCCATTTTTAATAAAGTTGTACTTGGACATTTCCTTGGCGTCTAACCTCCATATTTGCCTATGTGGATAGATTTTCCAGAACTTAACCTTTTTGTGAAGGCCACTATGGGTCAGATCAAATGCAAGGCAGTAATACAATATTCTAGCTAAGCAGATATAAAACTCAAACTTTTTTATGCATGTCATGCTACCACACACCATCATTACACTTACACATACCTTTATATACTCTACAATAAGTCCATATTCAATCATACAAACTCTTCATAAAAGGAAAGCTCCTTCAATTCTTGTTTTGTTATGTTATCCATAACCACTTGTTGTGCTGGAGGTGGAACCTTGGCCTGGTGCAGGATTGGTATGGCCCTCTGAGGGATCCCAGAGGGCGCCTGCCGCCAGGAGGCGGAGCACACAAGGAGACAGAGGCAAGCTGGAGCTTCACCAGTAACGGCCCGGGGGCTCCACAGGTTGAGCCCTTGGATTCCCGGGCTGCCTGAGCTTAGGTGAGCCTCTGGGGGTCTCCAAGAGAGATGGTGGAGAGGTGTGCCCACAAGGAGTAGAGATGCACGGCTGACAGTGAACAGACAAGCTAGACTGGAACAAAGAGTACCGGGGACCACGGGTACAAGGTAGGAAATGAAGGTCCTCCGGGCAGCGCCTAGTGGTCTAGCTCGAGGAAGGCAGCAGACAGTGTCAAGGCAGGTGGGCCTGATGGTCTCAGGAGAAGCAGAGAGAGTGTCCGAATGGAGCGCAAGGGTCAAAGCAAGGATATCCATCCGAGGATGAGCAGCCAAAGCAAGGGTCAGTTCCAGGTATCAGTCTGAGCTTGGTCAGGGGCAAGCAGGGGTCAGTTCCAGGTATCGGTCCAAGCTTGATCAGAGACAAGCAGAGGTCGGTACCAGGTATCGGTCCAAGCATGGTCAGAGGCAAGCAGAGGTCGGTACCAGGTATCAATCCAAGCGTGGTCAGAAGCAAGCAGAGGTCAGTACCAGGTATCAGTCTGAGAAGGTACAACCTGGGTTGCAGAACGTGGAGCAAACTCAGGAACGAAGGAACACAGGAACAGGTGCTGGAACACAGGAGGGACCACGGGAACTCAGGAACAATGCAGGAACACTGGAACGAGAACAGGAACACAGGAACAGATGCGGGAACACTGGAACAAGCACAGGAACTTAGGAATGAGGATGGCAACTAGCTCACACAATGTGACGACCCATTTGCCAAGGCAAGGAATGGAGGGCTGAGCCCTGCCTTTTATGCAGGGCTCAGCTGACATCATCACTAGGTGCTGCGTAGTGGTTTCCTGCTGTGGCGCCTTTAAATGTCGGCCCTGTGCGCGCGAAGGGGCTGGCTGCAGGGAGGCGTGAAGCAGGCCTCTCCGTGCCGCGAGGGACGTGGAGCACCGGAACAGGAGGGAACTGGGTTCGGAGTTGAGGCCGAGGAGCTAGGAGCCCAAGGGCGCAGATGACTAGCTGAGACCGGGGGAGCAGTAGAGGCTAGGTCTGGAAGGTGAGTAGGGCCGGTCGCAGCCCTAGCGCGGCCGGAGCACGCAACACCACCCAAGCAAGTAAGGAAAGTTTTGTTGAGGCTTTACCAGTTTTTGTTAGTTTTGTTGGCCATTTGCTTTACTTATGGAGAAATGATTTTTAGTTTGTAGACTTTAATGTTGGGAATTAAGTTATGCATAAGTTTGTACCAACTGGATAGATGTGATAGTGTCAGTTGTCTTCTTTTCGTTTTGATGATGAAGATGAATATTTGGATGATAACTGGAAGCAGAAGTAATTATGGAAGTATTGACATAACAATGGACAAAGAAGTTGAAATGGAAGATAATATTATTTTAAAAGTTCTTTTGAAAGATTCAGGAGACAGTTATTTGTCTGGTGTTCAAATGGGGGTACTCTTGCCATTTCTTTCTTGAGGAGAATTTCTGTGATTTTTGTATGGCAACCTTGGGGTGGCAACCCTACGGGTTGGCCATTAGATGTCACTAGGTCCCTGTATAGAACTTTAATATCCAGAGTTTTCCATCCCTCTCAGACTTTCCCAATCTGGAGGTTCTGGACTGGATGAATCACTCTATTTAGCCCAGCCAATTTAGAGCTCTTCTAATCAGATTTAGAGAGCCTTAAAATAGTAAGGATGTTTTTATTTTACTCTCTAGTGAGGCGGCCCCCCCCCCCCCCCCCCCCCCCCCCCCCAATCCTGTGCCTTCAATTTGAAGTGATACCTCATCATGCATTCCGTGCCTGAGGAGTCTTCTCATATTAATCTCAGAGAGAGAGGTTTTTGAGCCGTATTCCCTTTTGGGGCAAAAAGGGCGCTCATCCAGAGGACTGAAAACCTGTGAGTCTACTCTAAACTCTAGGTGAGACAAGCCCCAGTGACGGATCCTGTTGAGAAAGACAGTAATAGCTGAAGATGTATCCCATTTACATTTAGAAGTATTTTTTGGACATTTACAGTGTGGGATTTTTTTTCTGATCCATCACTCTCCACAAGGATGCAGTGTTTGCATAGCATGGTCATCTTTGACTTTTCCCCCAGAGAAGTACTCAATAACAATAACAGAACTATGAAGGAAGGAACAAGATCAGGAAACCCCAATTGGATCTCCACCCATGGGACCAGGACAGGCTGGGTGACCAGGAAGTAGATGGATTCAGGTAGGATTGTTTTGCTGTGAATGTGGAGATCCATCCAACGATTCCCGGTTAGCTGCTGAGTGAGCTTTGTGCAACTAAAATCACCATAGGAGCTCTTCCCAGATTCCTAAAACAAAGGACACCTAAATACAGAGAAATATACATGTACCAGCAGTCAGATGTAATTTCAACATTTTGGACTAATGAACTTTTATTTCATTAATACCAATCAGTAAACTATTTAAAAACCAAATCCTGCTCCTGTCTGATTTGTCCCAGCATCTCACCCCATGGAATGCACCAACTATCTACACACACTGAAAGCAAGACACCAATGTCTGGGCTATAAGCGAGAGCTTCCCCTCATAAAAGGAATCCCTCCAGGAATAAGAGTTAAGCATGGGAGTAAATTGCTAGCAAGAGCAGCCCCGAAGAGTAGAAATAAGTTTGTGTGCCCTTAAAAATAAAACCTCCAAGTAAAAGTTACATTTGGACCATCCATATGAATTATGTGACTCTGTTAAGATGAAGGAGACTGGCTAGATCAGCATAAAGTTGGCAATCACAGTTGGAAAAAGTGGTGTTTGGCGGAGCCAGGAAGTTTGGAGGCAGATGATAATTCTTGGAACCAAGGGATGATGAATGTTAAGAGAAGTCCACAGGAATATAAGTTAAAAAGTTTGTCTTGTTAAAATTCCAGGGTTGGTACTGATAGAACATTGTGATGTCCGTGAGTTGCCCAGAAGTGAGTGGCTTATTTATTTAGACATTTTATATTAGGGATGTGAATCGTTTTAGGACGATTAAAATTATCGTCCGATAATTTTAATATTGTCTTAAACCGTTATGGAACACAATACAATAGAGATTCTAATGATTTATCGTTATAAATCGTTAGAATCGTGAGCCGGCACACTAAAACCCCCTAAAACCCACCCCCGACCCTTTAAATTAAATCCCCCACCCTCCCGAACCCCCCCCAAATGACTTAAATAACCTGCGGGTCCAGCGGCGGTCCGGAACGGCAGTTCACGCCGGAACCCTCGCTGAACGACCTCCTGCAGTCGATCTCCTGCCGGCGCCATTTTCCGTACGAAAACGATTCGCGGCGGGAAATCGCTCCCTGACCCCCGCTGGACCTCCAGGAACTTTTGGCCAGCTTGGGGGGGGCCTCCTGACCCCCACAAGACTTGCCAAAAGTCCAGCGGGGGTCCGGAAGGACCTCCTGCCGTCCAATCGTGTTCGTCTATGGCCGCCGCCATTTTTCGGCGCCATTTTGGAAAATGGCGCCGGCTGAAGACAACAAGATTCAGTAGCAGGAGCCCGTTCCGGACCGCTGCCGTTCCGGACCGCCGCTGGACCCGCAGGTTATTTAAGTCATTTGGGGGGGGGGTTCGGGAGGGTGGGGGATTTAATTTAAAGGGTCGGGGGTGGGTTTTAGGGGGTTTTAATGTGCCGGTTTTGCGATTTTATGTTTTTTCGATTTTTTACGATTTTTCACGATTTTTCACGATATTTTACCCCCCCAAACGGCAACAATACGATTCCCTCCCCCTCCCAGCCGAAATCGATCGTTAAGACGATCGAGGACACGATTCACATCTCTATTTTATATACCGTCGTTCCATATTAAGATCATAGTATTTGTAGAGATGAATCCAGGCTGATAATAGTGGAAGCAGGAACTTTCAACGTCTTCTGTCTATGCCAGTCACCTTTCCATCAGGTTGGGCCCTCCAGTACTGGTGGTCGGCGAAGCACGAGAGGTGAACGAGGTAAGAGAGAGGCCTGAAACTGAGCAAGGAACTAGAACACACCAGGAAACCAGGAGCCAGAGAGGAGACCAAGCAAGAGAACAGACTGTAGATTCAGGAGACAAGTCTTTCAAATGCAGGCATGGAGTCTCAAAGTAAAAGGAGTGAGTAGGACTAAGCTCTGGTAGTTGACTGCTGAGAAGGCCTTTCTATAAATACAAGTTTGTGCAGGAAACAAGATGGCCATGCTGGGAAGATGGAATAGATAATCCAAGTGGCCCACAGTGTCACTTGTAGGTCTAAGAAGCACTCGGCACTGGATGCATAGGTTATAGTTTTCTTTCAGCCAGGGAGAAGAGTGAAGCTTTCACTAGGGTGAACTTCAACATGTGAAGGCATTAGCTGTGATTGTGATTAGGAGATGAATGTCTATTCAGCAGCTGGTATAATCAAGGCTCTTCTGGATTATCAGGAACAGATACTGCTGAAATGACATGAGTCAAAATGAAGAAGGATGGTTCTTAGCCACATCTTATGCAGGAGAAATAGCCTTTATCAGATGCAAGCACTTGTTTGTTGTGGGGCTCCAATGGACCTCTTCCAGTAGAATTGGAGAATTCAGCATATGAGGGATTTCAAGGCATATCGACCACTGGATCTTGAGGAGCCTTTTCAGCGGGGATCAGGTATGATTCCTCTGTGCTCGGTGTTTATTGCTGCAGGTTCAAAAGAAGATTGCAGGTTTGCTTGCTCTGAAGTTGAAAGCAAGAAGAGTCAGATTCATCAGCCCATTCATGAGCCTCATCTGTAATTGAAGTAAGCAGAGCAAATATCTTTGGCATGGACCCAGTGGTCAAATCCTTGTAGTTGTAAAGCTGAATGGAAGGGTGTGGATTGTAATATCATTGGAGAAGCAGTCTGAACAGTTCCATATTTTGTGGTCAATGCAATCATCAGCTTCTCAGCCTAGCAATGAGGTACAAGCTTTAGTGGGTGAGGCATAGAACCTGGATTTCTCTTTTGCAGCACAGATGTGGGGAGTAATACTTGATGTTAGCTTGTGGTTTTGGTACCCTGTTTCCCCGAAAATAAGACATCCCCCGAAAATAAGACCTAGTAGAGATTTTGCTGAATTGCTAAATATAAGACCACCCCCGAAAGTAAGACCTAGCAAAGTTTTTATTTGGGAGCATGCCCGTCGCACAGAACACCAGAGCATGCAGCTGTGATTTTTTTACCCTGCATAACCAGACAACTATTCAGAATATGATAAATGTTCATTTTTTTGTTCAACAATATATGTGAATTCTTCTTCATGGAAAAATAAGACATCCCCTGAAAATAAGGCCTAGTGCATCTTTGGTAGCAAAAATTAATATAAGACACTGTCTTATTTTCGGGGAAACACGGTAATACAACACGCATGGACTCGAATGGGATTGCCTAGAGTCAATGAGGGGAAAAGGATTGATTGCTAATGAGCCTTCTTAATTAGGTACAAATGGTTGGCTGCCCTTTGTTTAGAGGGTGAGAGAAGAGATACAGGGTTTTCTTTATCTTCCAAAGCTAATACATTTTTCTTTTGCTATAAGGCCATGTATAACTGTTTCCTATAGAGCAGAGGGTGCTCAAACTGGTCCTCGTCCTCCCCCCCCGCCATTTGGATTTTTAGGATATCTCTAATGAATATGCATGAGATTTATTTCATTTCACTACCTCCTATGTATGCAAATATTTTTCATGCATATTTATTAAAGATATCCTGAAAACCTGACTGGCCCAAGGACTGGTTTCAGTAACCCTGTTCTAGCTGATGACAGAGTGGTTCTCCCCCCAAGTGGATGGGACAAAAAGGGAGCATAACAATTTTAAAGCTGAGAGACCTGTGTTGTGGGGAGACTGGTCTTGGGCAGCTCCTGAGAAGCAAATACTTGGATAAATTACTGGAATGAAAATACTTACTTTGCATAAGAACTGCCATCCTGGAAGTGATTGGGAAGATTTTGGGAGAACAGAGGTATTTTTTCCTTGACTATGGAATTGGTTTGGCCTTTCTTTTCATCCTGCTTTTTGTAATTGCTGAACATTACTAGTTTAGCTGTGGACTTGACTTTGTACTGGCTAAAACCTGGATCATTTTTCCAAGTTTTTTTTCTGTTTGAAGCACAATTCTGGTGTGGACATTGTTTTATTTTTTGAAGGTAATCTCCGCCCAGTTTGGACTTGCAGGTGATTTTGCCCCCATTCCACAGGACCCAGAGAAACTTTTCCCCCACCCTGGTTGAGCAAAGCCAGTGCTCTCCAGGGCAGGGAAGATGATCCCTTGGCCTCGAGTTGGGGAGGCAATTCATAAATCTAACATGTAATTAGAGTATATAGGATAAGTGTGAGTGAAGCTGCAAATCCATTTATTGGGGGTTTGGTGTCTTGATTTCTAACATCTTCAGTTATGATGCTACTAGAGTCCTTTGTCTGCTTCATAGCTTATAAATCCCTGGATACGTATCCCTTGTGTGAGTCTAGGAGAAGCGTAGAGTGCTGTTACATCCAACAGACCCACCAGATCTGCATACCAAGGAACCATCCACACACCCTCCCCCAAACTCACACAACTCTCCTCAACAAGAGAGCGAGCATTCTCGATAGCAGGACCCTCAATCTGGAAGGCCATGCCCCCCCGACCTCCGCATAGAACCATGCATACAGACTTAAAAAAAAATTAAAAACATGGCTTTTCAAACAGGCCTTTGACTAACACCTTACCAGGTAGTCACTCATGTAAATCCGTATCAAAACTTTTGCCCTCCCCCACCCCCTCCTATCAGTGTGTACACAGTTTTAATTTATATAGGTTAATTCTATACTCTTATCACTTTATTATTACATACTTACTGACTTGTTTAATTATATATCTGTTAACCATATATGCTACCAATTGTTCTATGTAAACGTTATGCTACACTATATAATCACATTGTTTCTTGTAAACTGATACGATGTGCAAACGGTTATCGGTATATAAAAGCTCTTAAATAAAATAAATACTGTTGGAGTGACCTGAATGTTAGGAACATGTGCAGAGACTCTCTGAGCTGCTGTCTCTCCAAATGTGCAGTTCTGCACCTGACTGTCCTAATCTGCAGGATCACAGAGCCTGATCCCCCTCACATGGCTCCGTAAGCCCCTT
This sequence comes from Rhinatrema bivittatum, assembly GCF_901001135.1. Classification (NCBI taxonomy): domain Eukaryota; kingdom Metazoa; phylum Chordata; class Amphibia; order Gymnophiona; family Rhinatrematidae; genus Rhinatrema; species Rhinatrema bivittatum. Next base: position 452,705,594 of record NC_042616.1, read on the forward strand.
GGTGCTGAGGAAACAGCAGTGCATTTCTTGTTCATATTCATAATCTGGGTTTTACGTTACAGGGGTGAGACTCAGCTTGCTGATGTTGGCGTACGCATTTCTGAAGCAGTGCTGAGAGCTAGAAATGTACTGGAATTTAGTTCTTTACAAATATTAAAGAACTTATGAATTGCATTTATCCAAAGCATTTTACACATATGTGTAGCTCCTCTTCTAGTTATTGCTGAGAAGGATGGGGGGTCACACTCTGTACCAGGGCTTAGTCCAGGCAAAGACCTTCCAAACTCTGGCATAGATGCTTCAAATAGGGAATGGTAGGAAGATACACCTCTGGGGCCCAAGACATTGTATAAAAGTCTCTTTCCAGGAGTCGCTTATTTTCCATAATCTCCTGTGCCAACAAGCAGACTGGACACTCGAATAAGAAGTTCCAAAATAAAAGTTTACTGTTCAGTGGTAACCAGATGGCACAGAACACATTGTCTTCTTTTTACATCCATAATCTCTCCAATAATTCAAATCCAAAAATTAATCTGTGTCTTTGTGTTATATTTGGTGGCTTGCGGGATGGCCCTGCAGTCAGTCACTTAAAGGGCCCGAGGCGGGAACTCAGCCTTTGATGACATCATGGGTCTTCCAGTATAAAAGGTTCCCTCCGAGGAGCAACAGACACCTCAACAACAGGTCTCTTGCTACAAGAAGTGTGTGTTGCTCAGCTTCTTACTGTGTTCCTGTCCCAGCTTCCTGCATCCAGCTTGTTTCTGTGTTCCTGTTCCAGCCTTGCCTTGCCCAGCCTGCCTTGTCTAAACTGTCTGGTCCAGCCTTGCATTGCCCAGCATGCCTTGTCCTGCTTGTCACCTTGTCCTAGTCTTGTCCATAGTCCCTTGCATGTCTTTGACCCCCCTAAGGATGAAAGAAAAGAAATAGATGCCTGTAGTCTTAAAACAATCCTTTATTGCAGTGGAGACACAAGGGCTACCCTTGTGTCTCCACTGCAATAAAGGATTGTTTTAAGACTACAGGCATCTATTTCTTTTCTTTCATCCTGACGGCTATTATAGATCGCCTTCCTTCGTGCTTTTTGGGTCCTTCGCTTTGACCCCCCTAAGGCCTGATCTTCTAATATTGACCTCTTGCCTTGGACATGACATGCTTACTTGCTTGCCTGGACCTGACCATGCTTGTCTGCCGCCTACCCCGACCCTAGCCTGTTTCCGGCTTCTCCAGTCTGCTGCCTGTCCTGACCCCAGAATGCCCTTGGACTCTTGCTCTTTTGACCGCCCTATGGACTCACCTAAGCCCTTCCAGCTGCCAGAACCCAAGGGCTCAACCTGCGAGGAAGGCAGCTGGTATAGGTGAAGCTCCAGCCTGCCCGCTTCATGGTGCATTTGCCAGCTGTCAGCATAGGTCTCGTAGGTTCGCCTACGAGGCAGCGTCAACTATGCCACAACATCATGGATCCACTCCCATGCCACTCATCACACTGTGGTCTCTTGGTATTTTCCAAAGGGTCTCCGTTCTTCCTGTGATTGGAAACATTAGGCTGCCCAGAGTGGAATGTAATGGATCTCTAATAGATCTCCTCTTCTAAATATATGTGGCCCTCTGCTTGAATCGAAAACCTCTGAAGTTTTTCTTTCCTGTTTCTCCTTTGGCAGAAACTCCTGTGAGGAGCTTCGGGTTTCTTCTCTCTCCTACAGATGGTATCTTTCCACTCTCCCAGCCTCCTAGAAGTCACTGGGATCCTTCTGACTGAATGATCCAAACATAATACAAAAAAAAACCCAAAATATTTTTTCTTTTCTTCTCTCTCATGAGCAGGAAGGGTGAAAAAAAAAATTCTACTAAATAAAACCTCCAGACACAGAGCATTCAAAACATTAGAGATCCACTCTCCAAGCACTGGATGCGAATCAGAATATGTGCATTTCTCCCTGCCTACCTACTCAGCACAGAGTTTTGAGCCAATACTGGGTAAGGCTCGGGCAAGAATCCCCAAACCTTTCAAGGAAAGGGCCACATAGGACATTTCAAGTCACTGAAAGGACCAGATGTGAGGTATCTTCCATCCCCCTTATTCACTGAGCAAATGATTTGAAATGCTGGGCAAAGAGACAGAAAGCAGGGGGGAGGTAGATAGTAATAATCTTTTTTTTATTTTCATTTTTATACAATTTCTATAGCTATTACAAGGAACACCTTGATTTGAAAAAGGAGATTGTACAGAAAAAAAAAAGTAATCTTTACAATATGGAAGTACACAACCAACCCCTTATTTTAAAGGAAATAGAAAGGGGGCAAGGGGAAAAAAGGGCGGAATCAAAGAATACAAGAAAAAAGAAAAATTGAGAACCATCAGTTACACCATATTTACCGGTTCAATTACAATGGGGAATTTAACAATGCATGTAGTTGGGATGGTTCAAAGAATATATAAGTAACATTATTATATTTGCAAAAAGGATTAACTAGCTATGTGATGAATATTAACTGCAAGAAATTAATGAATATCTAAATGTAACTAATATTGAAACTAAGTGATATTATTTAGTTTAATTGTGAATATAGAGATAAGACCTCAGTTTTGGCAAGAGATCTGAATTAACAGAAACTTCTGATGGCCAATTGGTCCAATCATCGGTCTTATAATCTCTAATTTTAATTTTGATTTTGTTAATTTTGATAAAAAATTCTTTTATTATTAATCATTGCCGTGATGACAATCTTACAAATTACTTTATTGATTTTAAATTTTTTTACTAAAATTAATGTCTGTTGGTGCTAGTAAAGCAACATTGTGAGTTTCAATAAATTGATTATTTTTGCTTTGCTTGATGTTAAACTTGGTTCATAAATTTTAAACACTGTTTCCTAAAAGTTGATGAAGTTAATGTTAGTCACTCTTAATGGATGACATTTGATGTTTAGTTGCCTATAAATTGAGATTCTTAATGAAGTGACGAAACATTCACTCAGTTCAGCAACTAGCTGAGTAATGCTAATTGATTGGACTAACACGTCTCAAAAAGATAGCATGATGTAACTATTCAACAACTTTGTAGCATTGGTGAACCAAAGTAGCGAGTCATTTGCTTAGCCAAACAATTAACTATGTTATGCTGATGGACTCGATCGTCTCAAAAAAGTAGCAAAATGTTAATGTTCAGCAACTTTGTAGCAGTTTATCAGACTCTTAATGTCTCTGTGTGAATGAACCACAATGTTGACTGATAAAACATAACCCCTTTCTCTTTAGAATTGACTTGCAACGCTTTATCAGAAAATTAACATTAAAGAATTTTTTTCACAACAATGAAACAACAAGTTGTGATGCCAGTGTTATCAAAAAACCATCATCTTGGTTGCCACCTGGACCTGTACATCCTTTAATTGATACATTTCATAAACTCGTTTTGAGGGATGTACAATCATTGGAGAATAATAATGACAAATTTTGTAATAATTTAAATCAACGAGCACGTTTAGCTCTTCATTCGATGGCCAAAAATCATGATTACATTATCAAACAGGCTGACAAGGCTGGTTCAGTGGTTATATTAAATAGAGAGGATTATATTGATGAAATCAAAAGACAAATACAGGATGAAACCACATACATTAAATTGACAGCTAATCCAACAACCCAATTACAGAGACAGATAAAAAAATTAATTGATACAGGCAAACAAGCAGGTTTTTTGACAGACAAAGAATACAATTTTTTGAATGTAAAACATCCAAGAACACCTACAATATATGTACTTCCAAAAGTACATAAAACATTAATCAATCCGCCTGGAAGGCCAATAATTTCATCTAATGAATCATTACTGGAACCACTTTCACAGTTTATCGATTGCTTTTTGAGACATTTTGTATCTAATAGTTCATCTTACATCAGAGATACATCACACTTTTTGAATTTGATTGAAAATTTAACTGTCAACACCACAGATTTATGGTTTGTTACCTTAGACATTAAATCATTGTACACTTCAATTCCGCAAGAAGAAGCCTTAAAAGTAATTAAAATATATCTTGACAAACGTTTCAGACCCCATCGGGTACCCAGTGATTTTTTATTACAATTGGCATCTATTGCTCTCAAAAAGAATTTTTTCATATTTCAAGGTAAATATTATCAACAGATTTCCGGAACGGCCATGGGCGCAACCATGGCCCCTACCATTGCTAATCTTTTCATGACAGAATTTGAATTAGAGTGGATTGATAACTCACCGTTTGTTTCTAAGATCTTTTTTTACAAACGTTATATAGATGACATTTTTATTTTGTGGAGTGGTACTGAACAAGAACTACATTCATTTGAGAAGTGGATCAATACTTGCGATGAAAAAATACAATTTGTATTAAATTACAATTTTGCTGAAATCTCTTTCCTGGACGTTTTACTGAGAAAAATGGAAAATGGCGAAATTATTACCAGTGTATTTAAAAAACCCACTGATCACAACACCATGTTGCACTTTAATAGTGAACCCACAAAACCAAAAACAATTGTTACACTGGTAATTAATTCATATGAATTAATCTCGCCAAATATATGTAGGCCCCTCACTCTAAGGGTCTGTCACAGTCATACAGACTCCTAATTAGGTATAGGGCCACCTTGCTTTAATTGTAAACTATTTAAATTTTTGAACTTTTTTGCAGTTTTTTCTTTTTTTTATAAAATGTCAAGCAAAATGATCGCTACTGGGCATTAAATCACCACTGTTCATAGCTTTTTTGACACGCGCGTGTTTCGAACCCGAAGTTCTGCCTCAGGGGGATGTCCTTCTGTATCTGGTACTCAAAGAATTACCCGGCTTTCAAATCGCGATTTGCCTCCTTCACTCAATTTCTTGGCTTCTTTAGAGCTATCTTCATTTTCCAGCGGCCGCATCTCGCCGCTCTTGTATTTTAAATGGCGTCCCATTGAAGTGAAACTTTTATACCCTGGACCGGAACTAACGTCACCGTGCACGGTTTTCCTTCACGTCGGAAGTCCCTGGTACGTCCCTATCATCTCCAGCCAATGATGTCGTTTAAACCACGATTTCACAATACTCAGAGGTTTCATAGTGTTCAAAGAAGAAGCATATGCTTATATATCCAAACGGGCATTTCTAGGCTTCACAGTCCGCGTCTGCCATAACTCAACAATAGGTCTACCCAGAACGGGGGAGTCCTCTATCACGTCCGCTTTTGACGTCACCGGGGGTGTGTGAGTCCAAGACAATCAATGTCAGTAACTGATCAGAGATTTCTGCAAACAATTGAATCTTATATTGTAGTATACTATTTTGATAGTCATCTCGCATTCGGGAGCTTGATACCAAGGCTCTCTTTATGCAAAATTCTTGAGGAAAAACGCAAGCATAAGATTCACTATATTTTATCGGAAACAAGCATACCAGTAGAAAAGAGAACAGCGGGAACTAGATCAACGAATACCAGTTTATCTTTTCATTCAGACCCGCCGGGTCTATTGTATTGAGCCAATAGATCCAGAACTGTTCCCGCATGTTTAGACGGGCTTGGATATCTCCACCCCGTGGGCCACAATACACCTGTTCCACAACTAGCCACTTCAAATCAACAAACTTGTGTTGGGCATTGATACAGTGTTGTACCAATGGTGCCGTAATCTTTCCCGTCTTAATACAGCTTCTATGCTCGATGAGCCTGGTTCTGATCTTCCGTTTTGTGCGGCCGATATATAGCAAATTGCATGGACACTGAATAGCATATATGACTTTCTCAGAATCACAATCTGTAAATGTGTTCAATTTCAGAACCCTGTCTGAATTTGGTACTTTCCACTGACTACCTTTCCAAGCCAGACTGCACATATCGCAGTGGCCACACTCCCGGTGGCCACCAGTTGACGGGGGTATATTAGTGGATGTAAAGGTGGATTTAACCACCATGTCTCTTATATTCTGACCCCTGAAAAATGCGAATCTTGGTCCCTTGTGAAAGATAGAATGTAGAGACAAAATGTTCCAGTGTGACTTGATAATGCTCATTACTATATTGGCTTGTTTGCAATATTGCAGAGTGCATGTGGTCTTCTGTGAGAAAGGACGCTGCTGGTATTGTAGCAATAGAGATCTATTTGCATATAGCGCCCTCTTGTAAGCTTTCTTCACAACTATATTCGGGTATCCACGCTGAACAAATCTCGCTGTTAGTTCTGGAGCTTGTACCTTGAATTCAGCTACTGTAGAGCAAATGCGTCTTAGACGTAAGAATTGCGAAATGGGAAGGCCCTTCTTCAAGCCCAAGGGGTGATCACTCGAGTATCTAAGATAATTGTTACGATCAATTGTCTTCCTATATAGGGTGGTTTTTATGCGATCCTTATCACGTTGGATCAAAATATCCAAAAATGCAATGGATTGTCGGTCTATATGTGCAGTAAATCGTAAATTATTATCAATTGTATTAATCCATGAAAGGAACGATTGCAATTTAGCTTCAGATGCCCCCCAGATGAAAAATATATCATCTATGTATCTTTTGTAAATTACAATATCTGCGAACCAATGTGAAGTGTACAATTTCTCGACCTCAAACTCCACCATGTATAGATTGGCAATGTCAGGGGCTACTGTAGCCCCCATTGCTACCCCTTTTGTTTGGAGGTACATGGTATCATCAAATTTGAAAAAGTTTTTAAATACTACTAACTCCAAGAGTCTAAGCAGGAAGCCCGACGGGACCGAGTGAGGGCGGGGGCGAGAATGGAAAATTTTTTCCAACAATTCAAAAGCTTCCCGTTGTGGGATGTTGGTATATAAAGCGGTCACGTCAAGGGTAACCAACCAATATTCTTCAGGTAGATCTGAGACTTCTTCCAGAATTCGAAGCATATGGGATGTATCTTGTAAAAATGACCGAGCCTCTTTCACATAAGGCTTCAAAAAGAAATCAAGGTACATCGATAGAGGTTCTAATATAGAACCTTTACTAGAGACTATAGGGCGTCCGGGCGGAGATCTAACGTCCTTATGGATTTTTGGGAGGGTATATAATACCGGCATCACCGGTTGTTGAACCCTCAGTGCCCGGGCTTCTCTGGAAGTGACATATCCTTCCTGCAAACCTTTTTCTACCAATTCATCAATGATCTCCCGTATCTCATCTGTTGGATCACTAGTTAAGATTTGATAATACTCCCTTTGATCTAATTGCCGATGAATTTCCAATACATAATCTACTGTATTTTGGATGACAGTAGCCCCACCTTTGTCCGCCGGTTTCACTATAATGTGTGGGTTAGCTGCAAGTTGTTTGATAGCATAATATTGATCGTGTGACCAATCTGATGCTCTGGAGTAACCCCCCATTTGTCCTTGCTCTTCTAGCTGGCCCACATCTCTTAACACTAACTGCATAAAAGTTGCAATTGCAGGGTCAATGGGACCCGGCGGTATCCATGTGGATCGGGGAGTTATAATCGAGTGATCCAAAGACACCTGATCTTTAAAAAACAATTGCAATTGCAATCGTCTAAAGAATCGGTGTAAATCAATCCTGGTTTTAAATGAATTGTATTTGCAAAAAGGAATATAAGATAAACCTTTATCCAACGCCTCTCGCATCGTCTCAGATAACTCAGTATTTGAGATGTTTATTACTCCCGTATCTATCGGTTGTGTTCGCAACCTTAAAAATTCTGTTGGTTGCGATACTGCGACCGTGTCGTCGGACCTTGCCAATTGGACGTTCTTGTCCCCCTGCGTCCTCTGTACGGTCTGGAATAATTGGACTCCTTGTTTATACCTAAAAAAGGAGCTGATTGTGTTGTAGTTGACTTTTTCCTTTCTTCTTCGCTCCCACTATGACTAGAATCATCCGATGAGTCTTGGAACGTGACGTGAGGGCGCCTTCTAGTGGCTTTTCTGTTTTTCCAAAAATAGATGTTGTCAGTTTTGTAATCTGTTTCGTCTCTACGAATTTTCTGTATTTTAAACTACTTCAGCTGGGTCTTAAATTGAGCTATGTCTTGTTCTAATTTAGCCGTAGATGCTTCTACTGTTTCCAAATCTACCGTAGCAGATAACTGTGTGCGTATCTCGTCAACTTCTTTCTTATTTTCCGTCACTGAAATCGCTAGACGTTCGACTATCAAGACCATCAGGTCAAGCGAGCATTTGTTTAAAATTGCTATCCATCGAGTGACGAACTCTTCATCATCCTGGAACATCAAGGGACCTTATTGGACCCTCAGGCCCCTAGGGATCATATGTTGTTTTATGTATTCGACCGCTATGAACAGCGGTGATTTAATGCCCAGTAGCGATCATTTTGCTTGACATTTTATAAAAAAAAAGAAAAAACTGCAAAAAAGTTCAAAAATTTAAATAGTTTACAATTAAAGCAAGGTGGCCCTATACCTAATTAGGAGTCTGTATGACTGTGACAGACCCTTAGAGTGAGGGGCCTACATATATTTGGCGAGATTAATTCATATGAATTAATTACCAGTGTAACAATTGTTTTTGGTTTTGTGGGTTCACATATAAGCTACGCTGGAATACAGTGTGTGAAAGGGTAGAGGTTTGTGATTGATATCGCACTTTAATAGTGCACATCCTATGCCACTGAAAAACAGTCTTCCTTTTTCACAATTTCTGAGATACAAACGGAACTGTTCCAATACTGCATTATACAGACAACAATCAGAAAAGCTCAAATTGGATTTAAAGAATAGAGGCTATCCCAATAAATGTATTAAAACAGGATTCAAATGTGCATTGTATTATGATCGGGATGCGTTACTTACACCACAATCAAAGTCTCAAGATGAGAATACAATCACGTGTGTAACTCAATACTCACCTTGGTCATGTAAGATTATACAAGCCATGCGGCATCATTGGTTTTTGATTAAAATGATACCGGGCATGCAAAATGTGGAATTCCGAGCAGCTTATTCAAGATCACAAAATTTGAAGGAAATTTTAAATCCGTCTATGTTGAAAGACATTGAACATCCTCAAACAATTGATGGTACCATACCATTGGGTCATTTCAAATGTGGCCACTGTAAAATTTGTGACCAAACATTAGAAATCAAGGAATATATTTGCACACACACTCAATATAGATACAAAATGAACAACTTCACCACGTGTCAGACAGATCATGTAATATACATCATAAGATGTCCATGTAACAAAATTTACGTGGGACAAACAACGAGATCATTCAAATTAAGGATAGGTGAACACAGAAGCTGTTTGAAGAATAAAAAGACATCCGCTCCAATAGTGATGCATTGCATGCAGAAAAACCATGATATTAAAGAGCTGAGATGGTTTGTTTTGGAACATATTAAACGAGACATAAGAGGAGGTGACAGAGAGAGATTATTATACAAAAAAGAACAAGAATGGATTTTCAAATTAAAATCCAAAGAACCAGATGGTTTGAATTCTAAAATAGAATGGAATAGCCTCATTCATTAAATTATTCTTATCTTCATCCATAAAATCATCGCTAAGCATGTTAACCCATTCCATATTTTAAGTAAAGGAAGTATGACGGATGTAATTGAGTTCAACATCTAAGATCTTTATTGACAAGTAGTAAGCGTTACATTGCAATAATACGTATGGCATTGACAGCATAGCACAACGTCAGCACGTTGGCAGCTTGTAACTAAGAACACCTATTGGTGACTTTTTAAGCCAATCATCAGTTTAAATCTAGCGTGGCCATTTTTTGAAAACAATTTCAGTCTGAGCCCGACCATAGTAGAAGAAGTCTCTCTCTAGAAATTGTAAGTAAATCTAAGTCTGTTTAAATGTAACAAATGGCTTTTAAAAAGATCTATAATTTTTCATTCATGTGTTGTTTAAATCTAGAGTCCGCCCTGAAGCAGCGTGTTTTGCGAAACGCCGGCTGCGTTGGCGGCGGTTGTTAGACCCCCTCGGGTCTCAGTCACGGCAGAACCAAGTAAAGGAACAATCTGTAACGTTTGAGATCATCAAAATTCATCAAATCTCAGATAAGTGTTCTGCCGTCCATATAATTTTGTCGGGATGTAAAATCATATGAGAGACGATGTGAATCACACCGTTCGTCCCATTTTCAATTGCAAGACTGGAAATTTGATTGCTTACTTGCATTATATATTCGGCTGCAGAGAATTTTATATCAATTCAGAGATATCATGTCATTGGACTAGTTTTACACAGTTTTATCAGTCAACATTGTGGTTCATTCACACAGAGACATTAAGAGTCTGATAAACTGCTACAAAGTTGCTGAACATTAACATTTTGCTACTTTTTTGAGACGATCGGGTCCATCAGCATAACATAGTTAATTGTTTGGCTAAGCAAATGACTCGCTACTTTGGTTCACCAATGCTACAAAGTTGTTGAATAGTTACATCATGCTATCTTTTTGAGACGTGTTAGTCCAATCAATTAGCATACTCAGCTAGTTGCTGAACTGAGTGAATGTTTCGTCACTTCATTAAGAATCTCAATTTATAGGCAACTAAACATCAAATGTCATCCATTAAGAGTGACTAACATTAACTTCATCAACTTTTAGGAAACAGTGTTTAAAATTTATGAACCAAGTTTAACATCAAGCAAAGCAAAAATAATCAATTTATTGAAACTCACAATGTTGCTTTACTAGCACCAACAGACATTAATTTTAGTAAAAAAATTTAAAATCAATAAAGTAATTTGTAAGGTTGTCATCATGGCAATGATTAATAATAAAAGAATTTTTTATCAAAATTAACAAAATCAAAATTAAAATTAGAGATTATAAGACCGCTGATTGGACCAATTGGCCATCAGAAGTTTCTGTTAATTCAGATCTCTTGCCAAAACTGAGGTCTTATCTCTATATTCACAATTAAACTAAATAATATCACTTAGTTTCAATATTAGTTACATTTAGATATTCATTAATTTCTTGCAGTTAATATTCATCACATAGCTGGTTAATCCTTTTTGTATTTATTGTATACTAGTTATATCCCATTTTTTTGGTTACATTATTATATTTGACCAAGCATTTGCATGGATAACGAAGTAGAAAATAACCCCTTAGATTGTACTTCGGGATGCATTTGCAAAAATGTTTTCCTCCGGATTTGGGTAACCCTAGATAAATCAGGGTATACCCAGATTTTCTGACCATATAATAATTTGGAACAGTTACGAAGAAACACACGTAAAACATTTTCACTATCTATAGGAAATGCAAATTTAACAAGCAACATTCCTCTCTGATTAATTTCAAGTTCTTGGGAATTTTGCAAAAAATCTGATAATTTATCTTCTGGAATCCCGCTGGATTTATCTTGAGATTCCTCCATCTGTGGTTTTGGCAGTAAATAAGCCTTTACTATCACCAGCTTTGCTGTTTCTGGAATTTTGGGAATCTGTGAAAGGTAGTTTCTAAAAAGTTCCACCAGAGTATATTCTCTTTTTATAGGAAAATTAATAATCCTCAAATTTAGAAAACGCAATGTGTTTTCAATATTCTTGTTACGAACGTGCCCAGCGAGCCTTGAGGAGGGACACGGAGGTACGATTGCCTGCTCCTGGGAGAGGGTGAGCCCTTGGCCCCCAGGGGAACTCAGGGAAGAGCCCCAAGAGACACCCCGAGGGAGGTGAGTGAGTACAGGCACAGGCGAAGCAAGAACACAGGAGCTGGGACGAGGCAGAATCAGTCCCCCGCTGAACCAACATGCACCAGTCAGACCCAGTAATGCAATGCTGGTCTCAGAGTAGCCCTCCGGCCACTCCGTAGCCCTTCTAGACCTGCCACAAGGGGGTGACAAGTGCGTGAGGTCAGATGGAGGCAGAGGGCAGGAAACAAAGAGACAGGAACCGGCACAGAAGACTCCGGACACTAGGGAGATATGAAAGAGTCAGTATACTTAGAGGACACAGAAAAAGACTTGGAGGCTCAGGATACTTAGACGACATGAGGAGAGTCAGAGTACATAGAGGAGACAAGGACTCTTGGAACTTGGATGAGACGAGACTCTGGAAACTTGGATGAGACGAGGCTCTTGGAACTTGGAAGAGAAGAGACTCTGGAAACTTGGACAAGACGAGGCTCTGGAAACTTGGGCAGCATTGTCCCTCAGGGCACCCTACACAGATCAGAGTGGACTGGTCACGGACCACCCTGTCCCGTTGCATGCCCTACACAACCTGAGAGGCTGGTCACGGACCATGCAGGGAGTGGGACATGTACAGGACGGAAAAGGGATCCTGGACAGCGCTTGAAGAAAGATCCAACCGGAAGAGGACTCCAGTCACCGGAAACGGACACCGAATGAGACGGATTTACTCCCAGAAAGGTCAGCTGGAGACGAAGCCCGGCGGACGGCAAGGCTGCTAGCAGATTCATCAGGATCGGGACTGGAATGAAGGACATTGGTACACAAGAGACTGATATCTCTGGACACAAGGACATCTGGATACAGACGAGAATCACCAGGGCTTCAGAAAAAGAGAGCCGAGGACTGGAACATACCACGAAGAAGGTCCGATGAGGGATGAGACCCAGAACATCAGATGGAGATATCAGGAACAAGAAGAACATGGAACATGAAGTCATCTGGACAGGAGCAGACCATGGCTTCCTTGACCGGAGAAGAGGAGACATGGATGACCATGGAATCCGATTCGAAGGCCCAGAGGAACTGAAGCAGGGCCTTTATAGGACTGATCCAGGAAGTGCTGTGAAGACGTCATCCAGTGGGGCTGTGGACTGTTTCCTGCCAGCGCCTAGGAGGACCCCGGAGGAAGGAGGAGCTGAGGCCAGCGGTGGCTTCCTGCTGCGAAGAAGGACCACGCTGGGGGTGGCTTCCTGCCCCGAGAAGAGGAGAGGAAGACGACAGGCATCATGCCGCTGAAGGGAATCCCGGCGGCAGAATCCCTGGAGGCAGAGTCAGTGGCGTGGCTCCCAACCGCGAATGAGGAACGTCGGCGGCCCTCAACTGCTTCGAGGGTGGGGTTGGACCGCGGCAGCAGCAACACCCCGGAGCAGCAAGGCTGCGAAAATGAGGGAGCGATAGCGACCGCTCCAAGGCCGCATAGAGAAACTCCGGCGGCAGCAGCTGCAGTCTGGGCAGCAAGGCCATGATGAGGGAGGCTGACGGCAGCACATGGCAGTGAAGGAGAGGCAGCAGCGGCAGTCTGGCGGCAAGGAGAAGGTGAAGGCCTGTCCACGGGATGGGGTCCGGGCAGGATCGTAACAGCACCCCCCCCCTGAAAGCCCCCCCCCCCAAAGCCTCTTCTATGGCTGAGGGTGGGAGGCATAACTCCTATGCCAGGTGGGGAACTTGGGGATCCAGACATGAGATCTTCAATGCTTGAGAGGAGCTGAAGCGAAGATGAAGCGATGTACTGATGACTTGATGAAGACACAAGAATTTATGAGAAGGACATGACCCAGGTAGAACGGGAGGCACAGCTGGTTGGTTGCATCTTGGGGTGCCAACTAGTCCTTGGATCTTGGGACAAAGCAGAAGTGAGAAACATGAGTATCTTCTTTTAACAGTTGGAAATGCTGAGATCGAGATTGGGCGTCAGGCTGAATTCTTAGGTAGAGGATACAAGTACACTTGCTCAGAGGTAGTTTGGTGCCAAAAGCACTTGATGAAACAAGGAGGTCCAAAGAACATTGCACCGAAGATGAAAAGCTGGTCGCAGAGGTATGAATATATCATTTAATGAAAGTTGGCACATATATAGAGTAGGCAAGAGGAAGGAACTCAAAGCCACTGGTTCCAAACCTTTACCAGGTCAGATGGTAAGTGAGATCCCTTTAATTTGGTGAAGAAAGGAAAGTGACTCTCAGGAAAATGAGTATAGTAATGCTGGCTCCCATATGGTAATAAAGCTGTTCAAGAGGAGCTTGGTAGTCAGTTGACATCACTACGATACTTTATGTAGGATATTAATTCAATGTATTGGATTTTCCAGATAAGAGTATAGATGAGTATCTCTCAGGTTTGAGTCAAATGAGCCACTGAAGGTTGATGACAAGGCTCAAGGATAGCAAGGATTCCAGCAGGCTAATAGGCAAGCTAAAGTTGGCAATTATAGTCCTTTACTAGGCAGCGGGTGGACAGCGAATTCAGGACCTCCAATCCTGATTTCTACCAGCTCAGAACACTGCGGAAAGGATGCTGGAGGAGAATGACGACGAACTCTGGATTCAAAGCAGCTTACCATGGCACAACAAAGGAACAACAAGATTAAGTCTTAGTAGCTTGCAATGGAGAAAATGGTTGAAATTCCCAGGATCATAGCTGAAGATCCAAGGCAACTAGCCCTGTTGAAATCAAAGAAAGGAAGGACTTCAAGGTGAATTTCAGAAGAACTGGAGAGAAGTCCAGGGCCAGTATAACTACACCAGCAAGGAGTAAGTTGAACAAGGTGAAACGGAACCAGGTCTAGGGTGCAGGCACCTCCTGCAGGTTGTTAAAACCCAGGGACCTGGAGTTGCTGTGGAGTATACTTTCATTGGTTATATACTCTTTGGAGCTTGGAGGTACTTAATGAAGAAGTCAGACTTGATACTGGATGTGAATACCTGGGTGCAGACGCCTCCTGCAGGTCATATGGAACCCAGGAAGAAGAGTAAACATCGCAGTGGAAAGAATGGAGATGGTCCTTGGAACAATGACAGGCACCTCCTACAGGTCGAGAAGGTTCCAGGACTAGACTGAACTTGGAGAAAATCTGGATGCAGGCACCTCCTTTGGGTCATGGAAATCCAGACATACTGAAAAGAGACAAGCAAGTTAGTACAAACATTCTGATTAAAATCAGGAAACCAGGAATTTGAAAGAAAAAACATTTTTAGTTAAAGTTGGACCAGAAAAGTTAGTACGCAAAATTCTGCCTAAAAACAGGAAACAGGAGTCCAGGAATTTGAAGAAAAAATTCTGGTTCAAATTGGGCTAGAAGAAAAAAAAAATTGTCCAGGAATTTGTGCCCATCAAAGGCACATGCTCACCAAGCTCATGGCCTTCAAATACTGTTATGAACACACCCAGCGGGCCCTGAGGAGGGACGTGAAGGAGCAATTGCCTGCTCCTGGGAGAGAGTGAGACCTTGGCCCATGGGGTGACTCAGAGAGGAGCCCTAAGATACACCCCGAGGGAAGTGAGTGAGTACAGGCACAGGCGAAGCAAGAACACAGGAGCTGGGACGAGGCAGGGTCAGCCCCCCACTGAACCAACACGCACCAGTGAGACCCAGCAACGCAATGCTGGTCTCAGGAGTAGCCCTCCGGCCACTCGGTAGCCCTTCTGGGTCTGCCACAAGGAGGTGACGAGTGCGTGAGGTCAGTTGGAGGCAGAGGGCTGGAAACGAAGAGACAGGAATCGGCACAGAAGACTCCGGACACTAGGGAGACACGGAAGACTCAGGATACTTAGAAGACATGAGGAGAGTCACAGTACATAGAGGAGATGAGGACTCCTGAAACTTGGATGAGACAAGGACTCCTGGACTTAGATGAGATGAGACTCTTGAAACTTGGATGAGACGAGACTCTAGGAACCTGGATGAGACAAGACTCTGGAAACTTGGATGAGACGAGGTTCTTGGAAATTCAAAGAGACGAGACTCTGGAACTTGGGCGGCCCTGTCCCTCAGGGCACCCTACACAGCTCAGAGTGGACTGGTCATGGACCACCCTGTCCCACTGCGCACCCTTCACAACCTGAGAGGCTGGTCGCGAACCATGCGGGGAGCGGGACATGCACAGGACAGAGAAGGGATCCTGGACAGCACTTGAAGAAAGATCCAACCGGATCCACCATGACCCACAAAATCAGAGGCCTCCTCCATGACCTGCACCAAAGCCGCCGTCTCAGACACAGACGCAGCCTCTGTTCTCCCTGCAGTTTCCCTTCGATCGCATAAGGCCGTCGGGCTCCCATGGACATCAACCACAGTTATTATGGAAACTAAGGATCCAAGCTTTGGAGGTGAGGGTGTTACCAGTGCTCCCGGGCTAAGTGAGATCTCGTCGGCCTGTAGGGAGGGAGTCCGCCCAACATCCCTCTCTGCTGCGGCCATCGCCACGGGGTGTCGAACTGGTGTTGCGTCAAAAAACTTTGGGATTTTAGGTTGAGTTGAGCCAGGTACGGGAGAGCTGGATAAATTCTTCCTAGGTTTGGCTTTCCGTTTAGTATGCGGCATCTGTTTGCAGGAGAAAGCAGCAAAAAAGGAAACGCTCCACGGAGCTTCTTGGCATCCAACTCAGTTGACGGCCATCTTGCCTCCAGATAGTAATAGTCTTAATAATATTACTGGATTTCTCAGAGGCTAACTATGCCACATCTTGGGAACCCTGTCCCCTGCCTTCCAGATGTGTGCATGTGGCACTCTCCTTCCTCACACCCTGTTCCCCTTCTCCCTCTCCCTCTCTCACTCCATATCCCTTCTCTCACTTTATTGCCCTTCTTTCTTCCATCTCTCTCTCACCCTTCTCTTACCCCTCCCATGATTCTTGCACACCCTTCTCTTTCTCCCCCTCCATTGGCTCTCACTTACTGCCTCTCCTCCTCACTCCCTTCTCCCCCCTACTTTGACTCTCATTCTCCCTTCCTCATCCCCCTGCTCCCTCACATTTCCTTCCCCCTTTCCTCTTGTTATGCCTGTCGGTTGCAGGCGGCAGCGACCTCTCATGCTCACCTCTTTTTTCTCTGCACCGTCAAGTCTGGGAAGAATGGCAGTCTCTGCTAATCCCTGCCGACCTCTCCAGTGTTCCCGGGACAGCGTGGGTGCTGCCGACCGCCATCTTGGACCTGGAATTACTTAGGCGTGCACGCAAGGGCATCCTTTGAACACGTCATGGCGGGAACCTCGGGGGCATCCCCTCTCGATGATGTCAAACTGCCGGTGTATTTAATCTGACCGGCCCTTGCCTTCTGCGAGTTAGCAAGGAGTTCCGTCTTGCTGATTCCACCTCATTCAAGGTCTTCCTATTCCTGACTTTGGTCTTGGCATCTAACGCTCTGAGTTCCCCGCTCCTCAGAGGGCCTACCTGCCTGACTGCTACCAGACCTGCTTCCCAGGTCTCTCTCTCTCTTTCTCCAGGAACCATCTAATGTGAGTACCTCTACTGACTTCTATCATACAAACTGTATTGAGGATTCCCGTGGTGTACCCTGAGCCTTGGGCCAGTCCCGCCTTTTGTCAGTAGAAGCTATTCAACTTTCCTGTGCTGCAGAGTATCGACACATCAACTACGGGAGCCACTTCTGGGTTCTGGCATCTCTACCAGTTCTTCAACATCTACTGTACAGACATCCTCGGCATACTCCGCTCCGCTGGCCACTACCGGATCTGTATTTCTGAGGTGCCTACACTCATCAGAGGGGATCCCCGGTGTACCCCACTCCGTGGGTCACTACCGGATCTTCTCATCTGTGACCTCATTCTGGGTATTATCCATTACTCAGGACTGTACTATTACATCTCCAACTCTGTGGACATTACTTTTTCCTTCCTTCATAATAAAGTCTCTACTTCTAGCTGTGTCCCATGCCACCAAGACTACGCCTGCTGATGGTGAGGCTCACAGGGCTCCTCCCTGTGGGCGGAGACACCTCTTATCTCAGCCCAGGGTTCACATTCTTACAAAAACATAACACCTCTCTTCCCCACTCCCTTGGCTTTCAATACTGGCATCCTCCCTCAGCTCTCACTCATCCTTCCCTCCCTCCCCACTCCTCTGGCTCATTCACCCTTCCCTCCCTCCCCTACTTCCTTGGTTCTCCCTCACCTCACTCAATCTTCAGTTGACAAAGCCTGGCCCCTCTGTAAGTGACTGAATTATGTGGTGAGTCGGCCAACTCCTGTTCTGCTCATGGGGCAAAGCCTCCCTAACGGCGGTTCAATTCAGCAGCACAGGTTGGCTGGCTTCTGTTCCACTGATAAGGCTTGGCCTCCTCTTCAGTGGGTCAATTCAGTGGCAGAGGTCAGTCAGTTCCTCTTATGCTGGTGGGGCCTGGGAAACCCCGCCAGCTTTTTTGCCATTTCTCTCGCTGTTTTGTCATCTTCTGCTTCTTCTGTCAGGACTTGAGAAACCCTGCCAGCATTTGTAGTCACCATGCATCATCATTTGCCTCTGTTGGTGGCACCTGGGAAAGCCTGAAAGCCTTTCTGTTGCCATCAAGGCACTGTGATTAAAAAAAACAAACAAACCCTTCCTCAGATCAGATCCCGCAGCATAAAGATTAAGGATTGTGGGCTGGAAAAATGAGCTCTGCAGGCTGGGTCTGGTCTGCGGGCTGTAGTTTAGGAACCTCTGATGTAGACTATGCTCTTGAGTATTTATGGAGCAGCAGGTGATGACTAGGGCTCCTTTGTTTGTGTTTTCTTGTGAAGCAATTTCTATCTGTTTTCCATCCTGGAGAACAATTTAGCACAGAAAGATGCTTTTCTAAGTGTTAATTGTTTATCTACTTCAATTTCTCTATTGTTTATGTCAATTAAAGTAATTGGGTTTATATTACAGCAACAGGATAGTGAAAGTGTTCTACAGATCCTAGACTGTGAGAGAAAGCTCCTCCATGCCAAGTAGTAAGAGTGCATTACAATCTGGTAAAAATAACGTGAACAGGTTAAAAAAATATATTATTAAATAAAAGTTACCTGGGCTGCTGGAGCAAGGCTAGTCAGAGACAGCATGCTGCTCTTTAGTTTGTGTGCTGTCTCTTCCCCAGTGTTTCAATTATTAGGGATGTGAATCGTTTTTCTGACGGATGAAAATATTGTATGATATTTTCTCATCCGTCAGGTATCGGGGGGGTCCCTGAAACCGAAAGGAAAACCCCACGAAATTTTTGTGTGGTTTTCTTATCATTTTGAAGGGGGGGGGGGGGGGCAGGAAGAAAGGGCACACTGAAAAACAACCCCCAAACCCACCTCGACCCTTTAAATCTAATTATTTAGCATCCCCCACCCTCCCGACCCCCCAAAACTTTTCTAAAGTACCTGGTGGTCCAGCGGGGGTCCCAGCAGCGATCTCCCACTCTTAGGCCGTCGGCTGCCGTCGGCTGCCTCTAATCAAAATGGCGCCAATGGCCCTTTGCCCTTACCATGTGACAGGGGCTATCGGTGCCATTGGCCGGCCCCTATCACATGGTAGGAGCAATGGATGGCCCGTGCCATTTTTTAAGATGACGCCGGCTGTCCATTGCTCCTACCATGGGACAGGGGCCGGCCAATGGCACCGATAGCCCTTGTCACATGGTAAGGGCAAAGGGCCATCGGCGCCATTTTGATTAGTGGCAGATGACGGCCCGAAAGCGGGAGATCACTGCCGGGACCCCCGCTAGACCACCAGGTACTTTAGGAAAGTTTTTGGGGGGTCAGGAGGGTGGGGGATGCTAAATAATTAGATTTAAAGGGTCAGGGTTGGGGGGGGGGTTTCGGCTCGGAACAACCAAAAAAAAAACCATCTGAGCCACGATGCCGAAACCAGAACTGATTCCAGAACCGATTCACATCAATTATGTAAGGCAGGGGAGAAGGGCTGCTGCTACTTGCAATCATGAGAGATCAAAGGAGCAGCTGATTTAGTTTCAGCAACAATGATGTCATAGCCTGGTTTCTTATAGGGGACAGATTATATCAGCACCACAGGGGCAGGCATAAAAGAAATCAAAGTAAAACAAAGCTAAGACATATTAAAATAAAGGCAAGGGGGTAAAAGACAAGCAGCAGTGGGTACTTACTAAGCTCCTGCAGCAGTGACCAGCTACTACAGCCCCTCAGTGGCAAACTACTACAAACCCCTTCCCTGGGAGTGATAGAGGCACATCAGAGCACAAAGCCCAGCTGGGACAGCAGCAAGGGATGCTGGGATAGCCTCTGCTGCTCAGCTGATTGAGAGAGTGTCCTGGAGAGAAAGATGAATCCTAGTATGAAGTCCATGTAGCCCCAGGGAAAAATAGTTTAAAAATAAATGTTTGGATCAGATTGAGTGTCGGGTTTGACCAGTGCAATGCTGGTTTGGTATGTTATGTGGCAAGGAAAAACCCCTGTGCTGGGACTCCAGTCTAAGAAGGAATCCAGGTCAGGTTTTCCTGCAGGCACTCTGTATGTGTATTGTATAGCTCAAAAGCATGAGGGGCTAGCCTCTTGGCTTTTGTCAATAATTTGCCTAGGGTAGGAACACTAAAAAGTAAGATGACTTGTTGCTGGAACCTTATTTTGGGACAGTGAAGCTATTTTTAAAATATAAGGAAAATGAAATAGAAGTGGCTGACACCTCTGCCCTGTCACAGGAAGGCTGAGAGTGGCAGTTCCAGGTTGTTGTAAATGTAAACCGGAGTGAAGGCAATTTCTGCTATACCTCGGTATATAAAAAAATGCTAAATAAAAAAAATAAAATAAAAGTAAAGATTTTTAAAAATGTCACTATTGTATAGTGACATCAGTAGAGCAAAGATTTGCTCTGGGACCAAGATTTTCCAGGTGGGGAATTCAGCAGAATGTAGAACTGCTGATCATCAGCTGTGTCAAGCCCCAAAAGCATTTATAGTAGAGCTAGCATGCACCCTAAGGGGAACAACCAGAAACCAGTAACACTGTTATAACTGAGTTACTGTATCCCTGGGAGATTTGAAAGAATAAGAGGAAGAAAAAAAGATTTGATTCCAGATCCCAGAGAGATTCCTGTATCCTGATGATAAAGAAAAGGAGAGACAGAGTAGTTAATAGAAGCAACTGAACAGGAACAATGGTAATTGGTTTTGGTTTTGGGTTTTTTTTGCCTGTTCTAATTAGAGGGGAATAGAATCTTGTTTTGTGTATAAAGTAACTGCTGTTCCCCTAACATTAAAACAGGGATTTCCTAATTATCATTTATTTTCTTTAGCTAGATAAAATAGTTTCAGCAAATCGCCAGACATCTGCAGCAGAAAGACTTTTAGCTTGCAGAAGATAACTTGGTGCCAGGGAGGCAGTCTTTGTTTTTGAATTGGTATAGTTAGGTAGTAGGTACCCTTATTGAAGCAGACACTGACAAAGGAAAACTGGACACCAGCAACCTCAGGATCCATCACCGAGAGCTGGTAGGTCTGCCAGAGACCATAGCATCAGAAATTGCATCACAATGGACTGAGCTTGGATCCCAGTTAAGTGTGTACATACAGCTACAAAATAAATCACACCTTAGGTCTGGCCAGACTAGCAAACTAGCAGGCCGATACAGAATGGTGTGCTCAGCGTGTTTAGCCCCATTTGACCGCACATTTTACACGTGCTATTATTACCCCTTATACTGTAAGGAGTAATAGCATGTGGAAAACACGCAGCCAACCCCTCCCCCCCCCCAAAACTAATAGCACTCATCACATGAAAATGCATGTTGATGAGCCTATTAGTTATACCCGCAGGATACTGAAAGTAAAATGTGCGGCCAAGCTGCACATTTTACTCTCAGAAATGTATCAGGGACAACACCAGGAAAGGTGTACAGAAAAGCAGAAAAAAAATGCTTTTCTGTACACCCTCTGACTTAATATCATAGCGATATTGAGTCGGAGGTCCCAAAAATAAAAAAATAAAAAAAACTTAAAAAAAAAAAAAAGTTGTCCACCAGCCCGCAGGTTGGAAAACGGACGCTCAATTTTGCTGGCGTCCATTTTCCAAATCCGTGGCTGTCAGCGGGTTTGACAACCGAAGCTGGTAAAATTAAGTGTCAGCTGTCAGACTCGCTGACAGCCACCGCTTCCGGTAATAAAGAGACGCTAGCTAGGGACGCGCTAGTGTCCCTAGCACCTCCTTGTTAGCGCTGGTCCTAATTTAAATAATCGCATGCCCGGGAGAGGTGCCTGGGCACGTGTCGGGAGGGTGGGCGCTCACCTCGGAGCGCCGGCTCTCCCGTGGAGTTTATTGAAATGGCCTGTAGGAGACAAGCAATCTAGCAGAATCTAATTGAACTCAATAGGAAAGTAACACACAGAGACAGACAACACTGAAAGGGACAGTAAACACAAATGACAAAAAAGAAAAAAAGGATACTTACCATAAGAGGGACTCTTGGTTTTTAGAAGAGCCAGTAAAAAGAGAAAAAGTGCACACAATGATTTAATTTCTTATGCTACAGATCTGAAGGTTAAACAGAGTAAAGTGAAGACCAAAACATAAAAGAATAAAAGTAATACTTCTCTGACTTGGAGTTAAATCTAGCTAAAGATTCCTGGAAAGAAGAGAGAGAATTGTTACTATTGTTTTTGCACTGCTACCATCAAAGAAAAATGTGGAAAGTATACTATTTACAATTGCTGATTGTTGTCTAAATTGTCTATGGTTAACACAAGTTTTTTTTTGTTTTTTTTTTAATTATTATTCCAAAAGAACATGCTAAAGAACTTGAATATTTGTATTGTTTACTACAAGATTGCTTCTAATCCTTTTCTTTTTGGTAAAAATAAACTTGTTAAACTTGTTCATCAGGAATTGTTTATTTCCAGGGTACTCCAGGTAACATCCTCCCTCAGGACGGTTATCCTAAATTTCTCCCTGCTTCCGATCTCTGACCCTGGGAGACTATGCTGGGTAGGTTCTTGACCCCATTCCTGTGCAGGAGAACCAGTAGGGAAGAGGGCATCGAACAGCCCACCCTGTGAGCTTCCATCTACAGGCCTTGCCACACAGCAACTTTTAGCACCTCCCCAGCCTCAGCAGCGAAAGAAGGTCTCTGCCACAGGGGTCACTGTCACCCAATGGCATGCAGATGAACAGTTATGCGCACACATTGGCGCGCAATTTTATAACATGCGTGTGCATGTTATAAAATCCTGGGAGGCGTGCGCAAGGGGGGTAGAATTTTAGCTAATTCGCACGGCAACAAGATCGGGGCTCCCCCAGTTCCCTACCCCTTACCCTAAATTTTCTTCCCCTTCCCCTCTCCTACCTGCCCCCTATCCCTATCCTAGGTACCCCTATTTTTTTTAATTTACCTTTTGCTCCTCCAAAGGAGCAGTAGCAAGTTGCACGCGCTGGCAACCTGCCGGTGCGCGATTCCCCGGCACAGCGGCAAATGGCCGCTGTACTGGCCGCCTCCAGCCCCGCCCCTCCCCCCCTGGACCGCCCCTGTGCCGAGGCCTGGCTCTTGTGCGCGTAACAGGGGTTACGCGTGTGGCCGGGTCCCGTTTAAAATGTGTGCAGCGCGTGCACCCCCATTTTTTTTACGTGCGCGGGCCATTTAAAATCGGGCCGATTCTCTCCATCGTGTATTTTCACATTCTTTTGTTGTTTTGTGTCTCACTTTAAGAAAATGCAATTGGGAGAAGTGGCACCATGCTTGGATTGGTGTACACCAGGGGTCCTCACACTGTGACCCTTGCCTGAATTTCATCCGGCCCCTGGCAGCAGAAGAAGCTTGATCCGGCCTGCGGCAGCAACAACAGAAGGAGTTTGAGCTGGTCTGGAGCGACAGCAGCAGGAGTGCATTTTGTAACTAACCTACCAACTCAGATACCTGAAATTGGAAGCAGCAGCACATCAGAGCAGCGTGAGAAGGGCATGTTGTTGTAAGACCACCACTGATTGGCTGTATTACTGGCATAAATGCTGCTTGTGCAGGTGGAGCCACTTAGGTTGAAGACAGGGAAAGAGACTGCAACACAGCCATGAGGGGTATTTGGCCGCTGTGGAGAGCGGTGCAGGCCATGGGGAGGAAGTTACTGGTGGTACTGAACCATGGGTCCCGCGGGGCTGCCAGGAAAGTTTGGTGGTTCCTGGAGCTCCCAACTGCACCATCTCTTTGGAGTTATGAGGGAGGAGGCATGGACATCATCCCTAACGATGCAAACTTTGGAGATGCAGCATGCAAAAAGCCTCATAATTATTATCCAGACACCAAGTCTGAGTGTGTCTCCCTGGATTAGGGTGGCCAGAGGGGCTGTTTGCTCTTTTTACAAATTTAGCATGTTGCAAGAGAAGGGAGTGTGAGGTGGGCAGATATTGGGGGGAAAGGGGAAGGCAGGCGCAAGTTTGCTGTGGGTATGGCAGGGTTGCCAAATTTCGAGATATTTAGAAATATTATTACTAACACTTTATCTGCCTCCCCCCTTCCCTTCCCCAGTATTTCAAATCACCAAAAAGGCCAGGCAGGGTATCACTGATTATATTCTAGTATTACTTGATATCCCAGCTGCATTTGACACACTTGACCATAAAATTCTCATCCATCAGTTACAGTCCATAGGCATAACTGATACCATATTAAACTGGTTCAAATCTTACCTAATCAAATGTCCATATCAGATTAATATTGGTCCCTATTCTTCTGACTGGTATACCTCTTCATCCAATATACCTCAAGGTTCATCTCTCTCCGCCATCTTATTCAATATCTATCTGTTCCCCCTCTGTCATCTTCTAAACAATCTCAATATACAATTCAAGATTTATGTGGACGATATTCAGTTCTTTGTACCATACTCCACATCCTGGTCTAATACTCTTGCAACTGTTTGCCTTCACATCAAAACAATCAACCTATGGCTATCTCACAACCACCTTAAATTAAATACTTCTAAACTGAAATTTTACATCTAGCAACTATTCCTCATTCAGCTTGCAGTCCCCCCTCTCATTTACTCCTAGATGATGTATCGATTCCCATTGTATCAAAAGCTCAAAATCTTGGTATGCATATTGACTCATGCCTATCTATGCCCATCCACATCTCCACTATAGTAAATAATTCATTTTACTAACTTCATCTGCTAAAATGTCTCCATCCTTTGCTGTTTCCAAATGATTTCCATACTGTTCTACAGTCCCTTATCCTTTCAGGCATTGACTATTGTATTGCCCTCTATCTTGGCCTTCCCAAAAATGCTTTCTGCCCTTTACAATTAATACAAAACGCAGCTGCACGCATTCTAACAGGTACTTCCCGCAAAGAACATATATCTCCAATCTTATGCTCACTACATTGGCTTCCAGTCAAATTCAGAATACAATACAATACAAAATTGTATCCATTATTCACAATCCAATTCATTATGAATCTTCAACTTGGCTATGCATCCTACTTCAAATTTATCAACCCAGGGGAGTGTAACCAAGATGGCAGCTGTATAGCAGACGCATTTCAGCACAGCTCCTGGGAACTCCCGGTATACTTCAACTATTTCCACTGAATTTCTTTTTCCTAATGGGAAAACAGAACGGAGTTGTATGACAGGGTAAAATGGCAAGCCTGCTGGTCCCCCTTCACCAAACATCATTAACTTAAGCGTGATTTACCCGGAGTTCGGTGATCGAAGCCGGCTTGGCAGGATCTGGGGATGCCAGCCCGTCGGTGGCAGATATTTCTCTTAGCCCCGATCACTGTTCCACTCCGTTCCCTCCTGCTGGACATGTTGCCTCGGCTGAGGCTTTGTCAGGAGCACTTGGGGAGCTGGAAGGCTCCATTTTTTCACCAGGCCCAGCTTCCACCATTTTGCCAGTGCAAATTGGAGAAATTACTTACCTGATAATTTCGTTTTCCTTAGTGTAGACAGATGGACTCAGGACCAATGGGTATAGTGTACTCCTGATAGCAGTTGGAGACGGATCAGATTTCAATCTGACATTTAGCACTCTAACAAAACAAAACGAAGCAAAGTGAAGCATGGGAAAACACAATAAGTCTATGTAAGATATATTTGAATTTATAAAGATGTCATTATAAGGCAGAGCAGGATGAATCGCTGTGTCTCCATCTCAAGTAAAGGGTCCCATATGGTGGTGAACTTCCTAAGTTTGTGGAGTCTGAAAGCGGTGATTTTGCTCATGGTGCCAATATTATCTAGACGTGAAGAGCACTCGTTGTATCGAAGGTGCAGAGCTTTGTTTCCAGAAGTAGGCAATCCCCATCCTAGTGGCGATACTGAACTGTTGGATAAAAGCTTGTGTAGATAGGGTTTCCTGTGGAACAGGAAGGCAGAGGAGTGCCAAATCCATCGACAGCTGAATCTTTTTCTCGAGGATTTGCAATATTGTTCCATCTACCTGCCGCCTCAGGGTTCGTATATCGGGGTAGTCCCACCACATATGGATAAATGTCCTTATCTGGGAGCTCAATCTATGTAGTTTAGTAGAGGTATAATACCATCTATAAAGTAACTTATAGCTATTCTCTGTGAGAGCTGCAGAGATGGAGGATTACTTAATTGATTGAAAAATAGAAAGCCAGTGGTCTTCAGAGGGAGTTCCCAGGCTCTTATATGGGCAGGTCTATTCCTCAATGCAGCATTTATTATTGCATATAGTTTAGAAATCATCCCCTTCATTTGATTCCCATGCAAACAATAACCTTCAAACAGGGATCTCTCCCTTGAAAATAAAGATCTTCTCTGGAGGTTCATTATAAAATGTCTAAGTTGCAAATAGGGGAGGAATTCAGATTGGGGGAGGTCATATTTGGTTTGCAAAGTATTAAATGGTAGGATACGGTCACCAGTGCAGATATGTTCTATGCGGATGATCCCCCTATCTTTCCAACTTTTAAATTCAAGGGTAGATAAGCAGGGGGGAAAATCAAAATTATGAAATAGGAATGATGACTGAAAATAGAGGAATGACCCTCTAACCTGGTTTTCCAGGTATGCCAGATATTCAGGGTGTGTTGAGTAGTCGGAGCCAAATCCAAGGATGGCACCGGGAGTGACGGATTTGCCAGATAGCAGCGGGTAAAGGCATAGAGGACAACCAATATTGCTCTATTTACACCCACTGTTTAATCATAGTAGTGTTATGCCATTCAATTATAGGGCGTAACTGCACTGCAGCGTAATACTGCATGAGGTTAGGAACGCCCAGACCTCCATTTAGCTTATGTTGGAAGAGAAGTGAGCTGGCTACTCTAGGGGTGCGACACTTCCAGATAAATCTAATGAGTTTCTTTTGCCATTACTTTACAAGAATATTTGGTACTAGGATGGGGAGGGTTTGAAATAAGTATAGGAACCTAGGCAGAATATTCATTTTGACCGAAGCGATCCTTCCTTACCAGGAAAGTGAGAGTCGATCCCAAGTAATGAGATCTTGGTCAATTTTCTTTAATAAGGGGGTGTAGTTCATGGAATAAAGATCTTTCAAGTGTCGACCAATGTATACTCCCAAATATGTAAGTTTATGCTGGGCCCATTTAAAGGGATGGTGCCATTTTAGTAGAGTAACTAGTTGGGCATCATGGGAGACATTAAGGAGCTCCAACGTTTCCCAGTTTATTTTAAAACCAGAAACTTCACTAAAGGTTGCAAGATCAGGTTCAAGTGCAGTTAATGAAGCATGGGGATTACTAATAGTAAATAGAATATCATCTGCAAATAAGGGGAGCTTAAAGGAGTGAGTTCCTAGTTGATAACCCGATATAGATGAATTATTTCTATTAGTTATAGCTAGGGGTTTGAGAAAGATGGCAAATAATAACAGTGAAAGAGGGCATCCTTGCCTAGTTCCTCTTTGAACTTCAAAAGAATCTGAGTACCCTCCATTAATTTTAAGGCAGGCACTAGGGCGATGATAAAGGGATTGCACCCAATGCTGGAAGAAAGGGCCAAAACACATTCTCTCCAGCGTAGCAAATAGAAATGGCCAGTGGACCATATCAAATGCTTTTTCAGCATCTATCACCAGTAAAAGTAAGGGTATATGGTCTTTATGGGCCTCCCATATTATATTCAGAATTTTACGAACATTGTTGCTAGCCATTCTGCCTGGTATAAACCCAGCCTGATCTTGATGAATTATCTGGGAGATGAAACTATTTAGACGGCTCGCTAGTACTTTAGCTAAGAGCTTAAGGTCTTTATTAAGGAAATAGGCCTATATGAGCCGCATAATGTTGGGTCTCTACCTGGTTTGGCAATTATAGCGATACCAGCCAAGTTGGAGTTGGGGGGCAAAGAACCACCAGATCGTAGTAAGTAAAGACTCTCTGTAGTGGGCTCACTAAGTACAGGGAAAATTGTTTATAGAATCTAGGTGACAGCCTATCTGGGCCCAGGGTCTTTCCTGATTTAAGGGACTTAATGGCTATTAAAAGTTCTGGTGTGATTTCACCATCCAGAGCCTCGCACATTTCTGGAGTCAGGGAAGGCAGGGGAACAGTTTGCAGGAAAGTCTCTATGGAGTCGGGGCGAATGGACACGTTTGAACTATATAAACCTTTGTAGAAGTCCAGATAACGCTGTCTAATCTCACTATTCGGCCTTAACTTTTAGTTATATGATTTTGAAGACAAACCTTCTTCAATTTGTTTGCTAATAATTTACCGGCCTTGTCTCCACTTTCAAAAAATTCCTGTTTATTAATTTCTAATTGATGGGCTATCTGCATTGAATCCAGGCATTGTAAGTCCTCTCTAGCTTTAGATATGAGCATGAGTTTTACTTCTGAACGATGTGATGTATTTAAAGTAATTGAAATATGTGCATTTCTTGTATACAATCATATGTGTAATAGCTAGAATTGAGGCCTTGATAGTTGACACTGCTGCTCATCCCCTCTGTGTTTTATCCAATATATGCAAAGGTATTTTTCTGGGTGCATATATGTTGTAGCTGATGAAAATGCCAGGTGTATACATTCCCGTGAACTAGTATAACCAGAATGTGGGAAGTAGGGCTTTTCCCTTGAAGATCTCACCTTTTAAAAACTTTCCATCTGGAAACACCCCAGATCTCCACACGAGTTTTCAGTGACTGTTGTTTAGCTCAGGGTGCTGAGAAAGTAGCTCCTTGCATCTTTCACTTTCATTTCCGGCACCTGCTGCCTCAGGAGAGTGGCAGGAAACCAAATCACGAGGATCACATCTGTGATCTCTAGCTACACAGCATGTCCTGGCATGACACCATGTCTACAAAAGATATCAAGGAGCAAAGATAACAAAGTGCTCTGCTCCCATGGAAGAAATTTGTTTCAGATCTTCATTGCTGTTTTTCCCCTAGAATACCATGGGGGTATTTGTATTGATAAACCTGCTGCCAGTTTTGTATTGTTCCAGCAAAACTTTGATAAGTCTGTTGCTAAATATATATTTGTGCTAGGCGTGCTTGGGAATTTCTTTCAAAATCTCGATGTGTTAGCTACAGAGAGCCCCCACATTCTCTTCAGGTTCCCATCAGATGAGTGCAGAGGCTTGAAAACTATGCTCACTTAAGTCAACAAATACAATTCAGGGTTATTATTGTAACTCCAGTGCTCAGATTATATGTGAGCAGTGTCCGTGGATCTGGGGCCCTGTCATTGTCTAACCCTGCTACTACTGCCTCCTGCTTCCCATTGCAGCGACTAGTTTCTGCCTCTGGGGTCCTGCTCCCCTCACCCTAATGGCATTACTAGATACTTAAAAGATTCAGGAGATGGATCCATAGGTCCCCCTCACTCCCCTCCCGACATGATTTTGATAATTAAACTGAATGATCTCTATTGTCTCCCTTTTCTGAGAATGATCATGAAAAAAACATGATTATTCAGTACCCCAGAAGGTCTGTAACAGAACCCTAAACCTGCTAGAGATGCGCTGCAAATCAGAGCCTTCGAGTGCCTGAACATCCTGGAAGCTATCAACAATAGCCTCATAATGATTTTCCTGATTTCAGGAAGACAAGTCGTCAACTCTTTGGCCACTCAAAAAAAGAGTCATAAGCATTTAAATAGCGTTTAAATAGGGACTTCTTTGTCCCATTAGTGCATGCCAGGAAGGAGATGCAAGAAAGAAGGAGGAATCTATACAGAAAGAGGACAGATCTTAAATAAAACAGATTATGCCTGCGCAGTAAGTACTTCTGATTGCCTCTTTGCCCTGGATTGAAGGGGATAATGTTGTAGTCTCTTTCTGTTTGCACTTTCTAGCAGATGAGTGGGAATCCTGTTCTATTTCTGGCTCGGCAAAGCTGTTCCATGCTTGGAGGTTTTCAATGAGGCGATGTCTTATTTCTAACATTTCAATGGGCCATTATGTTAGTTTTTTTTTATACAGTCTAGAGAGTCAAGGAAGTGGAGCTGCATGTCTGAAGAAACAGATGATAGCAGTGATTCATAATTATAGGAATATTCCAATGATGATGATCCAGACTTTCTTCCAGTGGGTGGTGACTGCTGTGAACCTGAGGATCACATTTCCTATGAAATAAAAACAAAAGTTCATCCAGCAGGGATGGAGATTGGTTGGTGGTGCCAGCAACCAAGATGCCAAGTCCTCCAGTGGCACAGGAAAGAGAAGCATCCCATGCAGGGGCCAGTCTTTGGGTAGGGTGAGCTAGGCAGTTTCCCGGGGCGCCATGAGGTGAGAGGTGCCCTGGGCAGCACTGGCATTGTTCATTGGGCTGGTCAGCAGCTGGACCAAGCAGCAGCAGTGCAGTCATAGGCACCCAATATAGGAAGCTAAACCTCCCTGTAGCCTGGTGCACTGGCTCTGCCTCCATGCCATGCCACCCGCAAGACACATGGCCAGCAGGAGGAGTGGTGCTTAATAGTGCATCAGCTTCCTCTGCCACACAGGGACAGTATTGCAATATGGGCTGTGAGATAACCAAGCTAATAAAGCACCACTCCTGCCAATTACAGGGGGGCCAAAAGAGCTGGAGATATGGCTACACCATACTGGAGGAAGTGCCCTTCTGTTTCTCCAGTGTTGCATTGCATACAGAGCCTGGCTTCTTAGTTCTTAGTGTTTCCAGTTCAGTTTTGTCTAAATAGTTCCATTTCTAATGTGGGTTCCCTTATTCTGTACTAGGTGAGGGTCTATCTGTGTTCTGAGGGTATGACCAAGGTGAAGGATTATGCTAGTTGTAGGTTTTGTCTAGGGATCAATAGTAGGGATACGCTGTCATTTTTATTTTGTTTCATTTTGATTTAAGGCACAATTAAGGGCAACTTTTAAAAGCATTGCTCAAGCTAAAAGGCCCACAAAAGTGACTATCTGGGCTATGCGTGAGCAACGTGTATTTTTAAAGTCACAAATTTTGCGCATATATGTGTGTGCTCAAGCAAAAAATAAGGGGGTAGTTAGTAGTTTCCAAGGAACTTCCTTTTAAACTGCCTATAGCATTGTAAGACCTGAGCAGTCAGGATTCCCTGAGCCAGAGGAAGAAACCTTTCAAGGCCCTTAGCGTTGCTAACACTTATGACCCAGTTCCAAATTCTTGCCTAGGGTAGTGATGAGACAGCACTGATAAAGTGTTAACGTCACTAAGCGGTAAGAAGCACACTGCAAGCTGATATGGTTTGCAACATTACTTTTACTGAGAAGATATAAAAAGATGAAAATACTCTTTACAGCTGTTTGTTTCACTTACCAATGTTACAAATGCTTCTAAATAAAGTTGTGGCTTCCTAAAGTCTTGTTTAACATTTCAGATGGTAAAGCCGATGGTCACTTCTTCCCTTCCTCATGATTTAAGGCAAGTTTAAGCTTCCCTCCCCCTTGGTTGGTAGATATAATATTTAGTCCAATTTAAAGAGGCTCATATCTCCTCCCTTCCCAATAGTTGCAGTCCAGTACTGCAGTTCTCCTCATGGTATCAGATCGATACCATTGCATTCCTCTTCTCCCAAGATCATCATCAGATATTTATGGGGTGGGGGGGAGGTGTCCATCTCAATCTCCCCTCTCCACTTCTTCTCCTCCCCCTCTCCACAGATCCCAATGATCTCAGGCTCCTCTTCAATGAAGAAAACCTCTCCCAGTAACGTTAGAGCAAAAAAAGAAAAAATGTAATTAGTCCCTAAGGTAATGAGCATTCAGCATCAAAAATACAAACAGAGGATAAGGGAGGGTGGCAAGAAAAGCCCATATCCAAAATAAAAGTCTCCATGGAGGCATTAAGACTTCAATTGTAACCTCCCCTTCATCGGGGGTCACCTTCTCAGCTTCAGGAAACCTGGGGTAATTCGCCCAAAGTAGGAAAACAGTTCTCAGCTGGGTCATGGGCTGGGGACAGGTAAACTGCAAGGCCAAACGGGGGTGCAGGACACGTAAAAGTCAGGGCCATTGGATGCTGTCTGAATCCAATTTTCCCTAACCCCTGCCATGGAAGCAGAGAGCAATGATTGAACTGCATCAAAAGTATCAGGCTTAATGTTTAAGGTTAGTAAAAGCTGCATCAGCAAGTTAGCCCCATGTTTATTTGTTCCCCAAACCGTAAAAGTCAGGGTCCTTGTTGGTTGCTGTCTGAATCCATTTCCCCTTTTCCCACTGCCGTTGAGAGCAACGATGGAGTTGCATTAAGCCTTGATACTGTTATTTGTTAAGGGTAGCAGCTATCACACCAGCAAGTTACCCCCAGTTACCCCCATGCGCTCTTTTCTTTAATTCCATCCTCTAGCCTTTAGTGTTTATCCCACGCCCCTTTGAATTTCTTCACTGTTTTCCTCTTCACCACCTCCTCTGGAAGGGAATACCAGGAATCCACCACCTTCTCTGTGAAGAAATATTTCCTGACGTTGGTTCTGAGTCATCCTGCCTGGAGTTTCATTTCATGACCTCTAGTTCTATTGTTTTCTTTCCAACAGAAAACGTTTGATGATTGTGCATCATTAAAACCTTTCAGGTATCTGAAGATCT
This sequence comes from Rhinatrema bivittatum, assembly GCF_901001135.1. Classification (NCBI taxonomy): domain Eukaryota; kingdom Metazoa; phylum Chordata; class Amphibia; order Gymnophiona; family Rhinatrematidae; genus Rhinatrema; species Rhinatrema bivittatum. The sequence goes on from NC_042616.1 coordinate 452,738,195, forward strand.
GCATGAAATATTCCCTGCACCTCCTCTCTTCCAGGCTGTACATATTCAGATCCTTCATAAGTCTTCCAATCAGTGGCTTAGCCAGAACTGATTTTTTGGGTGAGCACAAGGTTAACATGGGTGGGCTGTAGGCATGCAGGTCTGAGACCTTCTAATTGTATTCTTATGCATCATGCATGAAACTTTAAAATATTTTATCCTCAATTATTTCAAGCACCTACCAGCATTATTATTAATCTGTATTTTTATTTTATATTTATTGCAGTTTATAAATGCACGAGTGTATCATGTAAAAAGCAAACAAAACAATGAGATCCAATCATGTAATAAAAATTGATGTATTCTTTTATGAATCCTCTTTGCAGAAAGCCAGAAATTATCAGAACTACAATAAAATACCATTAATCATCAGAACAGGTGCAGAGCAGAGCTAGGACAATTCACATTACAGCTAACATAAAAAAAAAATATTCAAATTCTGGTGTCACTTCAGCAAAAAATATCCCTCCACTGCTATTTTGTGAAGTAACACAAACTCCTGCAAAGAAAGAAAAATCTAGAACCTTGCCATACCATATAGTCATAGCACTGACTCTCAGGACTCAAATAACAGCAACCTTATGAAAAGGCAGAAATGCAAATACTACACCAGGCCCTAGAACTTTAATACATCACCTACTGGAGTAGCATAACAAGCTGGATTACTACAGAGAAACTACAAGCAAGCAGAAATACTGCACTTCAGTCACACATACACACAAAACAGAGACCGACCCTTACCTAATATAGAAATAAGAGGCTACAAATTAGAAACAGAAACAGGCAGACAAAACCAAAATAGAAAGCCTAAGAAACTAGACTCTGAACAGTGGAATACTGAAGAAAGAGCAAAATACAAAAATACAAGAAATGCACATTTCCAAAGATGGTATATTGAAATTGTTAAAATCTCAAAATATTTTTTTTTACCTTTGTTGTCTGATCTTTGTACTTTTCTAATCAGTTGATCCTAGACTCTTTTTCCCATTTTTCCCTTGTCACTCATTTCTTAATTCCTTTTCAGTGTCTTTCTATACTTAACACCCCAGGCTCCCATTCTTATGCACACACAGACCCACACCCAGGCACCCATTCTCACACACAAAAACAAATTCAAGCTCCCATTCTAAACCCACACATAAACACATTCAACCTCCCATTCCCACCCACACAAGAACCCAGGCTCCCATTCTCACCCACACATACACACATTCAAGCTCCCATTCTCACACACACATTCAAGCTCCCATTCTCACCTACACATACATACATTCAAGCTCCCATTCTCACCCATACTTAAAAGCCCCCATTCTCACCCACACATAAACATATTCAAGTTCCCATTCTCACCCACATTCTCACCCACACATACACACATTCAAGCACCCATTCTTACCCACACATACAAGCTCCCATTCTCACCCACACATAAACATATTCAAGCTCCCATTCTCACACACACATTCAAGCTCCCATTCTCACCTACACATACATACATTCAAGCTCCCATTCTCACCCATACTTAAAAGCCCCCATTCTCACCCACACATAAACATATTCAAGCTCCCATTCTCACCCACATTCTCACCCACACATACACACATTCAAGCATCCATTCTTACCACACATACACACATTCAAGCTCCCATTCTCACCCATATTCTCACCCACACATACACACGTTCAAGCACCCATTCGTACTCACACATACACACATTCAAGCTCCCATTCTCACCCACACATACAAGCTCCCATTCTCACCCACACATAAACATATTCAAGCTCCCATTCTCACCCACACATTCAATCTCCCATTCTCACCCACACATACAAGCTCCCATTCTCACCCATACATAAACATATTCATGCTCCCATTCTTAGCACACCCAGGCTCCCATTCTTAGCACACCCAGGCTCCCATTCTACCCACACATACACACATTCAAGCTCCCATTCTCACCCACATTCTCACCCACACATACACACATTCAAGCACCCATTCTTACCCACACATACACACATTCAAGCTCCCATTCTCACCCACACATACAAGCTCCCATTCTCACCCACACATAAACATATTCAAGCTCCCATTCTCACCCACACATACACACATTCAAGCTCCCATTCTCACCCATACTTAAAAGCCCCCATTCTCACCCACACATAAACATATTCAAGCTCCCATTCTCACCCACATTCTCACCCACACATACACACATTCAAGCATCCATTCTTACCCATATTCTCACCCACACATACACACGTTCAAGCACCCATTCGTACCCACACATACACACATTCAAGCTCCCATTCTCACCCACACATACAAGCTCCCATTCTCACCCACACATAAACATATTCAAGCTCCATTCTCACTCACACATTCAAGCTCCCATTCTCACCCAGACATACAAGCTCCCATTCTCACCCACACATAAACATATTCATGCTCCCATTCTTAGCACACCCAGGCTCCCATTCTACCCACACATACACACATTCAAGCTCCCATTCTCCCCTGCTGCTGTAGTGGCTTGCCATCCTCTTTCTCCTTTAACTTCTCCTCCTTGTTTAAAGGCAAGGAAGTTGAGCAAGGAGGAAAAGATGACTCAATGTGCTCTGTTTAGCATGTGTGTTATGACTTGTAGGTGTGTGGGCCGAGGTGAGGGATGGCACCGGCCACAGGGAGGAGCCCTGTGAGCCTTACCATTGAGAGGTGCGGTCTCAGCAGATGTCAGACACAGCTGTGGAATAAAGTCTTTATTAGAGAGATAGAAAGGCACAGCCCGCAGAGCAGGGGGTGCAATCAGAGTAATAAGTTCTGAGCTGTGGGGTATACCAGGAGGGAATACCTCAGACATGAAGATCCGGTAGTGGCCTGCAGAGCAGGGTATGCTGAAGAGGTCTCTTCCAAGTGGTGGTGCGGTAGTGGCCTGCAGCGCAGGATACACCGGAGAATTCCTTACACAGAGACAGAATAGTGGTGGTCCGAGGCACAGGAACACAGCTGAGGGTCTTGTAGTGATGGTGCAGTAATGGCCTGCAGTGCTGGGTATACCGGAGTGGTTCCTCACAAGAGACCACATGGTAGTGGCCCGAGGTACGGGGTACACCGGGGAGGATCCCACAATGAGGCTGGTACAGTAGAAGTTGGTGGAATCAAGGTACTCACACTGAGGAAGTTCCAGGAGAGGTCCCGGGGTATGGGAACAGACAGCTGTCCAAGGCAGAAGGCCCTTCGATGAGCGGATAGCCAGAGACGAGGAAGGGCCCCCGAGGAGCGGGTACCCAGAGCATCTCATGCCAACGTGCAGTCACTGGAACAGGAAGTCCGTAAGGATGAAGCAGACTCAGTAACGAGGGAACTCCTTGCTAATTCATCTATGGGTAGGACCAGCCAGCTTAAGTACAGTAGAGCGAAGACGTTATCCAGAAGGGACACCCCCGAGGTTCCCGCAATGACATGTACAAGACTGGCCCGTGCGCACGTGCCTAAGTGATCTCAGAGGAATGATGGCGGTCAACAGCGCCCACACTGTCCCAGGAACGCCAGGCAGGTCGGCGGTAGCTAGCGGAGGCCGCTATTCTCCCCAGTGGTGACAATGCAGAAAAGAAAAGGGTGAGCATTAGTGGTCACAGCCGTCTGCGACCGACGGGCATAACAGTACCCCACTTCTTAGGGCCTGTCCTCGGGGATTTTGGTTTCCTAGGATGAGAAGAGTGGAATTGTCTGATCAATTCTTTGTCGAGGATATTGATTGCAGGCTTCCAACTATTCTCCTCAGGACCAAAACCTTCCCATGAGATGAGATACTCCCAGCACCTTCCGTGCTTTTACATTCAAGATGTCCTCAGACTGATAGGTGATGTCCTCTTCTGCTGTTAGAGGTTGGGGTTCAGGTGTCTTCCTTGAAAACTCAGACAGGATGAGCGATTTTAAGAGAGAGATGTGGAAGGCGTTGTGGATTTTAAGTGAAGAGGATAACTGAAGGCTGTAAGTAATTGGTCCCAAGCAGCGAAGTACTGCAAAAGGCCCAATGTATCTGGGCGCAAATCGAGCGGAATGCAGTTTTAGGTGGATGAAGCGGGTACTGAGCCATACTTTGTCTCCGGGGTGCAGCTGAGGAGCTGCTTGGTGATGAGCATCGTAGAACTTCTTAGCCTTTTTTTTTTTATTTATTAATTTTGCAAAATTTCAAGCATCAAACTTGAATTGAAATGCATATTCCATATATCATTTTTATCGTATAACATAGAGATTTTAAATCTTGCCTTTTGACCAGCTTGTTGGAGGAGCTGATTGGTATGCTCCCAGAGTTGGTGAAGTTCTTGCGCCTGTTGCGCTCGGATGTGGACCCTTGTCCTGGGGCAAGGATGGAATGGCTCCTGAAAGGGAACAGGAGGTAACTGGCCCCAGGGGGCAGAGCACTGAAGGAGTCAGAGGCTAGGTAGAGAGTCCATCAAGCTAGGTGGAGAGAAACTCACATCTTTGGGTGAGTTTCCTCTCTCTGAAGGTCATGAAATCTTCACAAGAGAGCACTGTTCTGTTCGTACGTCTCACGTTGAATGTCAAAGTGGCCCCTAACCCCCTACACTAATACTAAACCTCACCTCGAGTTACTAGGTGGGCTTCCCATAGGGATACAAATACCTATCTAGGGAGAGGACATTATGGCTAGTCTCTCTCTCTCTCTCTCTCTCTCTCTCTCTCTCTCTCTCTCTCTCTCCAGGAAATACAACAGGTCTGGCACATATCACAAAGTATGAAACTGTTATTAAATTTGCACTAACTTAGCTCTTCACATAGGTATTAGTGCAAACTGCAATAAACTGTCTATTTGTGTTGCAGCCGGGTTCTGCGGTAGAATAGTGGACCCTTGGGCCAACCTACTATGAGGGGCGGGGGAGGCGGAGCCAAGACTCAGAGAGCTAGGAAGTCTAATAGTAATAGAGTCTGGTACAAGGCCTTCACCCGGGTACACAGGACCCCCCAGGAAGAGCCCGTAGGGTTCTGGCACCTTGGGACTTGAGTACCAGCAAGAGAGTCCAGCAACAGAGAACTAAGCAGACCAGAGAGGATAGAGTCCAGTGCAAGATCTTCACCCGGGTACCCAGAACCCCCCAGGAGGAGCCCGTAGGGTTCTGGCACCTTGGGACTTGAGTACCAGCGAGAGAGTCCAGCAACAGAGAACTAAGCAGACCAGAGAGGATAGAGTCCAGTGCAAGATCTTCACCCGGGTACCCAGAACCCCCCAGGAGGGGCCCGTAGGGTTCTGGCACCTTGGGACTTGAGTAGCAGCGGGAGAGAGTCTATAGAGCAGGCGTAGGTGGATGCAAGTAGAACCTGGAGCGGAGTCCGCAGGAACCAGGAGGAGGCTGGACTGGAAGCTGACGCAGGAACAGAGACGAGCCACAGTCGAGGCAGGCAGCTGGCAGAGAGTAGTCAGGACGAACCGAAGTCAAGGCAGGCAGCAGGCAGAGCGTAGTCAGGACGAACCGAAGTCAAGGCAGGCAGCAGGCAGAGCGTAGTCAGGACGAACCAAAATCAAGGCAGGCAGCAGCACGGCAAATAGACACGCAACTCAGAGCTACAGGACTGTAGTGAACCTCGTTGCAAGGCGATGAGGAAAGGTCCGGGCGCCGGTTATATCTGGGTGGAGAGTGACATCATCAGCGCGGGCGGAGCCAGACTTCTGGGTTCTGGACGCACAAAGTGGCCGTACTCACGCGTGCGGCCACTGCGAGAGAGACAAGGAAATGGCGGACGCCACATGGGCCTATGCGCGTCCCTGGGACCTGGAGACCGCGGAGTGCGGCGTTTCCTGACATGGAGGTAGGCGCCGGTCACTGGGAAGAGAGGGGAAGCGGTGCAGACTGCAACATATTTGCATAAAACACACCCCTTTTGCTATCGCATTTTGATAAATCCAGGCCTAAGTGAGAACTGAACGAAATCACTATGAACCTGGAAGATGTAGTAGGCCAGATTGACAAACTAAAGAGTAGCAAATCACCTGGACCGGATGGTATGCATCCTAGGGTTCTGAAGGAACTAAAAAATGAAATTTCTGATCTATTAGTTAAAATTTGTAACCTATCATTAAAATCATCCATTGTACCTGAAGACTGGAGGGTGGCCAATGTAACCCCAATATTTAAAAAAGGCTCCAGGGGCGATCCGGGTAACTATAGACCAGTGAGCCTGACTTCAGTGCTGGGAAAAATAGTGGAAACTATTCTCAAGATCAAAATCGTAGAGCATATAGAAAGACATGATTTAATGGGACACAGTCAACATGGATTTACCCAAGGGAAGTCTTGCCTAACAAATCTGCTTCATTTTTTTGGAGGGGTTAATAAACATGTGGATAAAGGTGAACCGGTAGATGTAGTGTATTTGGAATTTCAGAAGGCGTTTGACAAAGTCCCTCATGAGAGGCTTCTACGAAAACTAAAAAGTCATGGGATAGGAGGCGATGTCCTTTTGTGGATTACAAACTGGTTAAAAGACAGGAAACAGAGAGTAGGATTAAATGGTCAATTTTCTCAGTGGAAAAGGGTAAACAGTGGAGTGCCTCAGGGATCTGTACTTGGACCGGTGCTTTTCAATATATATATATAAATGATCTGGAAAGGAATACAACGAGTGAGGTTATCAAATTTGCATGTGATACAAAATTATTCAGAGTAGTTAAATCACAAGCAGACTGTGATACAGTACAGGAGGACCTTGCAAGACTGGAAGATTGGGCATCCAAATGGCAGATGAAATTTAATGTGGATAAGTGCAAGGTGTTACATATAGGGAAAAATAACCCTTGCTGTAGTTACACGATGTTAGGTTCCATATTAGGAGCTACCACCCAGGAAAAAGATCTAGGCATCATAGTGGATAATACTTTAAAATCGTCGGCTCAGTGTGCTGCAGCAGTTAAAAAAGCAAATAGAATGTTAGGAATTATTAGGAAGGGAATGGTTAATAGAACGGAAAATGTCATAATGCCTCTGTATCGCTCCAGGGTGAGACCGCACCTTGAATACTGTGTACAATTCTGGTCGCCGCATCTCAAAAAAGATATAGTTGCGATGGAGAAGGTACAGAGAAGGGCAACCAAAATGATAAAGGGGATGGAACAGCTCCCCTATGAGGAAAGGCTGAAGAGGTTGGGGCTGTTCAGCTTGGAGAAGAGACGGCTGAGGTGGGATATGATAGAGGTCTTTAAGATCATGAGAGGTCTTGAACGAGTAGATGTGACTCGGTTACTTACACTTTCGAATAATAGAAGGACTAGGGGGCATTCCATGAAGTTAGCAAATAGCACATTTAAGACTAATCGGAGAAAATTCTTTCTCACTCAACGCACAATAAAGCTCTGGAATTTGTTGCCAGGGGATGTGGTTAGTGCAGTTAGTGTAGCTGGGTTCAAAAAAGGTTTGGATAAGTTCTTGGAGGAGAAGTCCATTAATGGCTATTAATCAATTATACTTAGGGGTAGTTTTTATAATTTTGCGCGAGCGCGTACTTTTGTTCGCGCACCAGGCGCGAACAAAAGTACGCTGGATTTTATAAGATACGCGCGTATCTTATAAAATCTGGGGTCGGCACGCGCAAGGGGGTGCACATTTGTGCAACCTGTGCGTGCCGAGCCCAGCACGCGCTGCCTGTTCCCTCCAAGGCCGCTCCGATTTCGGAGCGGCCTCGGAGGGAACTTTCCTTCGCCCTCCCCTCACCTTCCCCTCCCTTCCCCTACCTAACCCAACCCCCCGGCCCTATCTAACCCCCCCCCTCCTTACCTTTGTTGCACGATTTACGCCTGCTAAAAGCAGACATAAATCTGCGCGCGCCAGCAGGCTGCTGGAGCGCCATCACCCGACCCGGGGGCTGGTCCTGAGGCCTCGACCACGCCTCCGGGCAGGCGCCACACCCCCCCGGGCCCGTCCCCGCAATGCCGCATCACGCCCCCGAAATGCCGCGTCATTTTAGGACACGCCCCCGACATGCCCCTTTTACAAAGCCCCGGGACTTACGCGCGTCCCGGGGCTCTGCGCGCGCCAGCAGCCTATGCAAAATAGGTGCGCTGGTGCGCGTAAATCCGGCCGGATTTACACGCGCAGGGCATTTAAAATCCTGCCCTTTGGGAATAGCCACTGCTATTAATTGCATAAGTAGCGTGGGTTCTTCTTAGTGTTTGGGTAATTGCCAGGTTCTTGTGGCCTGGTTTTGGCCTCTGTTGGAAACAGGATGCTGGGCTTGATGGACCCTTGGTCTGACCCAGCATGGCAATTTCTTATGTTCTTATGTTGTTATTGGTGCTGTTTCATCTTGGCAGTTCCTATTTACCGGTGTCTCTCAGGGTTCAGTTTTGCCAACTTCACTTTTTAACATCTATAGAACACCTATTTGTAAGGTACCCATTGGTCCAATAATTGAAGCTTGTAAAAGCCTGATTTCACGACAGCCTTAAATGATGTTGCATCTGCAAATTTGATTCTAATACAAACCAAGACTCTGTTATGATATCGAGGTGTTTGGTGGATTCTCAGGGGCAACAGTGATGTTATCTCCTACGGGGAGGAGCCCCGTAGGGAACTTAGCACCAGGCTAGACTCAGATGCACAAACACAGAGAATGTATCTTTATTATACAGCTTGTATGGTTCACCAGAGGTGGCAGTAGAGAGTGGATTTAGATAGCAACAATCTGTGGCGTAGGAGACCCGTCCCACAATGGTGGGGTAAGGCCCCGATGCAGATATCCAATAAGGCACTGTAGGAGAGACAGACTGGCAGATGTTATTACACACTCCCTTGTAGCTGAAATGATAAAGTTCCCAATGCAGTAGAGAGAGGATAGGTATCAACAGTCTGTGATCCTCGGCAGAGGAGACCCATTCCAAAATGGTGGTGTAGGGCCCGATGCAGATGGGCAGCGAGGAGCTGTAGAAGGACAGACTCGGGGAAGTAGTACTCACTCTCTGTAGCTGTTAGGTAGTGTTCCAGCAGGTTGAAGAATATGTAGCAGGCCCCAGGGTAGACACACAGGCCCTCGAGGAGCGAGTACCTGAATATAGGATATGCACCTGAAAATAAGTAAAGGACCCCTGAGGAGCGGGTACCCAGGTTAGTAGAACCCCAAAAGGTGAAGATAGCTTCCAGCAGGCAATAGAAGCAGCAGAGCAGCTTTAGACCGGAACAAATCCAATCCGTTGCTAACTCGGCGAGAGTCAGCAAATGGGCAATCTTTTAAGCACAGAAGCAGTGATGTCACTCGAGCGGGATGCCCCTGAGGTTCGCGCCAACACTGCTACAAGACGTGAGGCGTGCGCACGCCCTAGGAGGCCTCAGGTCAACATGGAGGGACACTGCGCCAGAGCCACTCCGGGGAAGCTGGAGGGTGCGGCAAGGAGAATCTACGGACACCATTCTCCCGAGGCTGGTAGAGAAGGCTGAAATAGAGGTGAGGCATTTCGTTAATTGAGTGTCCCTTTTCTAGAAGCAGCCTGGAACACCTTACTGCCAGCACAGCCCTCCTTTTTTCTCTAACTTGAAGGCTGCAAGCTTCAAGGTCACAAGCAGACCAAAATGGAAACAGGACTTAATTCAAAGCATAAGACCACCACTTATTTAAAGCCAGCCAGCAGATTAAGAGTTAAGAACATCATGAGTTTTGCAGAGATTGAGAACTGAAACACTTGCCAATTGCCCAGGAATAGTATAAACTGGACATAAGTTTTATAGACTTTATGGATATACTTTTAGCTTTTGGGGTACACACATTCTTTTGATAGTAGTGATTACCTGAGATATGACAATAGTGATACATATGCTGATTTTTTTGTTATTATTTTAGGGTGTTTTACAGAATGTTTTAAGTTTAAAGAATATCTGGACAATATGGTGATTAGAAGCAGTGGACAAAGACAAGAAGTCCACCATTTTTATATGCAGTAGGTTTTCTTATCAGTAGCTTGGCAATATTTTAGGAAAGTTAGACAAAGAGATCCCTTCTGAGCACGTTTAGCCCGAACCTACGAATTCCTGCTAAGTACTGTAGACTAGCATGACAAGCTTGGCAGAGACCCAGAAATTATTGTTTAGTTCAGCCTTCCCAAAGAAATGCGTTTGGTTGCCAACAAGTTTTGGAGGGTGCGTTTTCAGGAAAATGGTAACTTCTGCTAGGCTTTTGTATATAATTATTCCCTATTAATTGGGAATTAAGATATTTACCCTTGCTTATTGTGCTGATATACTGTATATATATATTCTGTTTTATTTGTCTCAGGTGTTCTCATAAGCACCTGTTTTATGCATATATTATACAGAAAAATATATGTTTTCATTGTTTCACATAAGACAGTCAGTGTTAGGGGGCAATTCATGAAGTTAGCAAGTAGCACATTTAAGACTAATCGGAGAAAATTCTTTTTCACTCAGTGCACAATTAAGCTCTGGAATTTGTTGCCAGAGGATGTGGTTAGTGCAGTTAGTGTAGCTGGGTTCCAAAATTTTTTTGATAAGTTTTTGGAGGAGAAGTCCATTAACTGCTATTAATCAAGTTTACTTAGGGAATAGCCACTGCTATTAATTGCATCAGTAGCATGGGATCTTCTTAGTGTTTGGGTACTTGCCAGGTTCTTGTGGCCTGGTTTGGCCTCTGTTGGAAACAGGATGCTGGACTTGATGGACCCTTGGTCTGACCCAGCATGAAAATTTCTTATGTTCTTATTTTCATAGTTTGTCTGTGTGATACAGATTACAAGACAAATACCTCATTCCCAGAACCCACTACAGCTCCCAGTTGTTTATTTATTTAAAAGGTATTTATTTTCTGCCTGTGAAGGAGTGGCCCTTTCCCCTCCTTAACCTGTGCAGGACCAGGCAACTAGCCTTGTCTACCATAAGTCCTATAGGGAGAGAGAGCTCTGTGGGTGGGATAAGAATGAGCCCAGCTGGGATCAGGAGGCCCCAGCATCTCCAGGAGAAGAGCTCTGCATGAAGGCATTGTGAAAGTACACTGCTAGAAGAAGACAGGCAGTCTACTATTATGTTTGCTGATTGAATGAAAGAATACTTTTTGGTTGGTCGTGGGTTTTGGACGTGCATCCACAACCCCTTATTCTATAAGGGAATTAGCACGTCCAAAATGCACATCCAACCACCTGCGAAACTAATAGCGCTCATCACATGCAAATGCATGTTGATGAGGCTATTAGATATTCTCCCCCGATCCAAAAAAATAAATGTGCGCCCAACCCACACATTTTTACCCTCAGAAATTAACGCCTGCCCAGAGCAGGCATTAATTTCTGAGCAGCCCAAAAAGTATACAGAAAAGCAGAAAATACTGCTTTTCTGTACTTTTTCTGACTTAATATCATGGAGATACTAAGTCAGAGGAACAAAAAGTACAAGAATGTAAAAAAAAACTTAAAGAAATATAAAAGTGTGCCGGCGGTCAGGTTAAGAAAAGGGACACTCAATTAACGAGCGTCCATTTCCTAACCCGTGGCTGTGCACAGGTTAGGAAAATGGATGCTCGTAAAATTGAACATCTGTTTTCCTAATCCGCTTATAGCTACCTATCCTGGGCGCCAGGGGCCCACATTTGTCCCTAGCGCCTCCTTGGCAGAATGACCCTTCATTTAAATATTTGATCGTGCACCCAGGAGAGGTGGCTGTGCGAGTGTTAGGAAAGTGAGCGCTCAACACTGAGAGTCTGTTTTCCACGCTGATTTAATGAATTGGGCGGCATGTGAAGTAACACAAGCCCTTGCAAAAAAAACAAAAACAAATGTAAAACCTTACCATACAATAACAGCAGCAACTCTCAGGATCAAATAGCAGCAACCTTATCTATGAAAAGGCAGCAAGGCAAACATTATACCAGGCTCTAGAATATTAATATACTATATTGTGGGCAAACAGAACAAACCAGACTGCTACAAATCTCTACAGAGAAACTACACGCTAGCTAAAATACTGCATCTCTGTCACACATGCGCAACACAGACAGACCCATACCAAAAACAGAATAAGGGACTACAAATTAGAAACAGAAACATGCAGTCAGAACTGAAATGGAAAGCCAGAGAAACCAGACTCTGTGAACTCTGGAACACTGAAGAAACAGCAAAATACAAATATATAAGAAATACACATTCCTGAAGATGGCATATTCCAATCGCTGAAAGGCAAAATAACATGTTTTTTTTACCTTTGTTGTCTGATCTTATTTTTCTAATCAGTTGGTCCTAGTTTTTTTTCTCCTTGTCTGTCTCTTTTAATCTTTCTATTTCATTTCTCTCCTCCTGTCTTCTTTCCTTCCTCCTTCATACACACTCAAGCTCTCTCTCACATGTACTCTCACACACACACTTTCTCTCACATAGGATCCCACATTTCCATGCTCTCTTTCCTACATATACACAGGTTCCCACTCTCTCTCACACACACACACACATGCAGGCTCCCATTCCCCCCTACACACACAGGCTCTCATTCCACATGCTGTATCTCACACGCAGGCTCCCATTCCCTCTACAGACACTCACAGGTTCTCACTCTCACATGCTCACATACACAGTCTTTCACATGTTGTCTCCCATCCCTCCTCACAGACACACACACAGGCTTCCACACTCCCATGCTCACATACACAGGATTTCACATGCTGTTTTCCATTCTCCTTCACAGACACATATACAAGCTCTCACTTTTACATGCTCTCTCACACACAGCTTCAATTTCCAATACAAACATACAGGCTCTCACATGCTCTCTCTCACATGCAGGCTTCTACTCCCACTTCCATACATTCATACACACACAGGCTCCCACTCCCACACATGTCCTCACAGACACACAGGTTCTCACTTCGACATGCTTTCTCTCTCACCCTCCCCAAGCAGGCTCCCATTCACATACACATCCCCAGGCAGACTCCCATTTGCAAACAGACTCACACAAACACACACACACACTCAGGCAGGCTACCATTCACAGACACACACACACACAAAAACAGATAGACTCCCCATCAGGAGCAAAAGTGGGAGCTTGTTCTGCTGCTGCTCCTTGTGTGCCTGCCCATGGTATTCAAAACTCATGAGGCTAGCATGTACTCTATGCTAATCTCGCGATGAGATCAGCATAGAACTCTTAATGGCCACACATGTTTTGAATGGTACAGGACCGGCAAACATGGAGGAACCAGAGACCGTGCACCTTCCAATGAGGATTTTTTTTCTTCGACCATTAGCCTCTCAGTCCTGCTCCTTTTCTTAGCCACCAGTGTTATGGGATCCACCTGCGACCTCGCAGGCCTCTTCCTCTTCTTGGCTGCCACTCCCCTGGATGTGCCCGCCCGGTGTCCCCAGCGACCAAAATGATAAAGGGAATGGAACAGCTCCCCTATAAGGAAAGACTAAAGAGGTTAGGAAGGACTTTTCAACTTGGAGAAGAGACGGCTGAGGGGGGATATGATAGAGGTGTTTAAAATCATGAGAGGTCTAGAACGGGTAGATGTGAATCGGTTATTTACTCTTTCGGATAGTAGAAAGACTAGGGGGCACTCCATGAAGTTAGCATTTAGCACGTTTAAAACTAATCAGAGAAAGTTCTTTTTCACTCAACACACAATTAAACTCTGGAATTTGTGGATGTGGTTAGTGCAGTTAGTATAGCTGTGTTTAAAAAAGGATTGGATAAGTTCTTGGAAGAGAAGTCCATTACCTGCTATTAATTAAGTTGACTTAGAGAATAGCCACTGACATTAGCAATGGTAACATGGAATAGACTTAGTGTTTGGGTACTTGCCAGGTTCTTATGGCCTGGATTGGCCACTGTTGGAAACAGGATGCTGGGCTTGATGGACCCTTGGTCTGACCCAGCATGGCATGCTCTTATGTTCTTATGACCCTGTGACATGGCATATCTTTTTGGGCTGCCGGGTAACACTGGGCCCAAAGTGGGTGGGCTACAACTCACCCAGGTCCACCCGTGGCGACACCACTGAGAAACAAAAACAATTTAGCAGCAAAGCAGTGCTGCAGTATGCATCAGAGCACTGCAGAGTTTAAAAGGGAGTGGCCTGACTGAAGTAAAACAGTGGCCAAAAGTTTCTGTTTGAACACAAGAGAATTGATCAGAGCACCTGTGCCTCTAAACAGGGTACAGAGCACAGAATTGTACAGAGCACTGAGCAGTTTAAAAGACTGTGATTCAAGAAGGAGCGCAGAGGAGAAAAAAAAGAGTAAAAGTTTTTCTTCAGTAAGAGAGCAGTATCTTGGGGCCTGAAAGCAAAAGTAGGTTTAAAAGTATCATTGGAAGTAAAAGGGTCAGCTCTGCTTGCATAGTCAGCACTATCGGTGAGTAAGTGGCTGGAAAAGCAGAATTTGTTTTGCCTTTTTTTTTTCCCTTTTCACAGAAAAATAAAAAGAGAGATAGAGACTGTGTTTGAACAGAGCATGGTGCCTACAGAGAGTGAAGCTGCCAGAATTGCTGTATGTTTAAATAGAATGTGCCCTCCAGAAGCAAGCATGAATGGGTAACTTGTGCAAGCATTGTTTTAGAACCTCCAGGTGCAACTACAAGAAAATGCCCTAAAATACCAGGTTTTCTGAGCAAATTCCATGAAAAAACAGGAAGTACACCAGGCATGTGTAACTGTCTGGCCGAGTTAAAACTGAAAGCAGAAAGTGCACAACAGCTGAGCGAGTCACATGACTGCAGCTCCACTTTAGTGGAAGCTGAAAGCAGCAAAGGAATGAAAAATAGACCCTGAGTTGCCAGAACAAGGTGGATGAATCTTAGTGACTGAGTCTGAGATACCAGAGAGCTCATGGTGGAGCTTTAGAGCCTGGCCTGGAGAAGGCAACACAGACTGCCCAAAATGGGGCAGTACAAATGGCCTGCTGGATGCTTCCCTGATTGGCCTAAGGAAGCAGCTGCAGAGAAGCTAGTGAAATGTGCTGAAGAGCCAGTGGGAGGCATTGCAGAGAACTCAAGAGGAAGGCACCAAAAAGAGCCTGGACAAAAGCACTACAGAGAGCCCAGAAGAAGGCACTGTAGGGTGTCCAAACACAACCACTGCGGAATGGCCAGAGGGAGGCACTGCAGGTGAAGCCAGCATAGATGAGTCAGAAAATGCATGGCAACAGTTGAAAGAGAGTGGAAGCTTGAAAGAGGGTGAGTTTTGCAGTGAGTGGAAAAGAAGTCACCACAGAAACACCCAAGTGAATTCCAAAGAGTCCAGTTAGGAAAGGAGTGGGACCTGGAACCATTAATTGACTCAGTTAAAGGACTGAGGTGAACACTGGGCAAAGGGTGAGAGGATGAGTGGGTGGTGGTAATAGTACTTGCTTTAATGTGTGGGGTGAGCTTGACTGTAAACCTGACCCCAAGCCTAGCTAGCGGGAGGCTAGATGAAGGAGAGTGGGGATGTGAGGCACTTACCTGGATGGGATCCAGGAGGAGTGAAGATGATCAGACCAATGTGTCTAAGCTGAAGGGGAGGGTCTGTGAAGGAGTGGTTCTATTTCCCTTTCTTAACCTGTGCTGGACCAGGCATCTAGCCTGATCCACCTTAAATCCTACAGGGAGAGAGAAAGCTCTGTGAGCAGGATCCTGCTGGGGCAGGATAAGAATGTGAGCCCAGCTGGGATCAGGAGGCCCCAGCGTCTCCAGGACAGAAACTCCTATATACAACTCTGCATGAAGGTATTGTCCGAGTACCCTTCTAGAAGAAGGCAGGCAGTCTACTATTGTGGTTGCTGATTGAATGGAAGAATAAAGTGTAAGTTGCATGAAGAAAAGCTGAAGTCAGTGTGATTTCTGTTTCTAGCCAGTGAAGATTGCTTGGCTATCTCAAACCGCCCTTCTGAGAAGATTGGAGCAGGGTACAATTTAAAACATACATAACTTAAAATGAAAACAGAACAAGCAAGACAACAAAACCATCATGCTACAGAGTAGAAGTGTCTTATACAATATTCAAGAGCATAACTAAAGGACATAATGCAAGTTGCTGGACAATAATGAAAATGAAGTATGAAGTTTAGTCTGGGACAGGAAAGGCTTTGCTGAACAAATGTGTCTTCAAAAGTTTTAAAAATTCTTTGCTAGCCTGGGTGTGACGAATATTATGTGGCAAAGAGTACCTAAATGTACAGCCATAAATAGAAAAAGAATGTTCCCAGGTTTCAGATAGGTGTGCTGATTGAAGGGAGGGAATATCCAACAGATATTGACCAGAGGACCATAAGAGATGTGGAGGTGTATGTATTCATAGGGTGGATGCAATCCAAGGGGAAGAAATATTGTCTAACAGGTTATAGAAAATTACTGCTGTTTTATACTGTATACAGTAACAAATGGGCAATCAATGTACTGGTTTGAGGACTGGCATCATGTAGATTCCCGTCACTAAGCGAGCCATGGAGAACTGGATTATTTGAAAAGAATGTAGCATTGATTGAGGTAAGCCAGTGGAGAGAGAACTGCAGGAGTTGAGGTCAGATAAAACTAAAGATTGAAGGACAGTAAGAAAACTGGAAGGTTCCAAAGGGTGCTTTAAATGTCATAGAAGTTTTAACTTTAAGAATTAAGATTGCATGGTTGATTTTACTTGGGGCACCATTGTCAATTTTGGATATAAGTAGATTCCTAGGCCACGAACTTTATGTGAAAAAGGGATGGGAGTACCATTGAATATGAAATCGGAGGAAGCAGAACAGAGAAGAGAGCAGCCCAAAGTAATGATCTCTGTCTTGTCAACATTTAAGATGAGTCTATTGTTTTGTACCCAGTCTTGAATTGATTTAACACAATTTGAAAGAAACTGGCTAGTATCTAGCCAAGTGGATTTAATGGGGAAAAACATTGGATGTCGTCAGCAAAAAGTTTATATGACAAGCCTAACTGCCCTAGTATGTTGCATAGCGGTGTTAAATAAATGGTGAAAAGCGCTGCAGAGAGGGCTGAACCTTGGGGCAGCCCTGATTTTATAGGCTGCCACAAGGAGAATGACGATCCCATTTTAATCTGTTGGACCCATTCAGAAAGGTACGAGGAGAGCCAGGCAAGCACTGCACCAGCTATCCCAATTTCCTGAAGATGTGAGAGAAGTGTTGGCTGAACCAGTGTGTCAATCACTGCAGTGATGTCTAAGAGGACTAAAATTTAGCATGTACCAGAGTTGAAGCCTTGATGAATGGTATCTAAACTGGGAATGAGTATGGTTTCAGTATTATGGAATTTACAGAAACCGAATTGATATTGGTCACTTTGCCTGGCAGATTCAATATAAAATTGCGGTACTTGTGCATAATTTGCTTGGTAATGATTCGCTGCCAATGCCATGGGCAAATTTTATGCAGCATCTACATTAGCAGGACCGAGTTTTGAGATCCTCTCAAAGAGGTCTGCCTGCTGTGTAAGCCTTGAGGAGGTCTTGTTGTGGGCCCAACAATTTGGAACTCTCTGTCCATTCTACTGCGGCTGTCTACTTGTACCAAAGACCATATCTGTTTGAGCTGGCTCTCAGCACTTGGTTGTGTATTTATGAGGATTTCAGGGAGGTCTGGGCTGGCTGTTTTTGTCAGTATTTTTGATGTGCTGGCCTGTTTCTCTGCATTATGTTGATTCTTTTTGTACAGTCAGCATTTCTGTTTTATTCATTATGAATGTTTTATTTTGTAAATTGCTCAGGAATACGTATGGGCGGTATATAAGACATTGTAAATACATAGTAAATAAAAAAGCTGCACAGCAGGTGAATAACAACAGAGTGGCCCAAGATTTTATATATGAACAAGATGGACCAACAGGAACAAGCCAGAGGAACAATATTTCAGAAACTTTTGCCCTGTTTATGTCTGACAATATTTTGCCAGTAATTGTGACAGAAACAAATGGGAAGGCAAAACATAAGTTCAGGGAGTGGAGTGAAAGTGAAGCAGTTGGATGATACTGAACTCAAGGCATACATAGGTTATTTTGAGTGGCTTGTTCCATGGAGGTCACAAAACCCTGAAATAGTGTTGCGCTCGGCGGACCGCAGGCTGCTCCCGTACTCACCTCATTTGGCAGGGCCTCCCTCACTGGCTCCTGTGAGCAGTCATTCCCGGTGTCTTTGCGGAAAGAGCCACCGACAGTCTACGCGGCTGGATGATTCCGACATCTGCTGTGCCTGCTCCACCTAGGGCGTGTGTGAGCCCGATGGTGCCTTATTTAAAGGGCTCGTGGTGGGAAAGCACTGGAGGCGCCTCTTGATGACATCACCTCTTAAGGTCTATAAAAGGCCCTTGCTGACACTCCCCCAACGCCTCTACAACAGGTCTTCCTACCCTGGTAGTAGAGCGTGTTGCTCCAGCATCCTTGTCTTCGGCTCTTCACCTCTTCAGGGTCTATCTCAATGCCCACCTAGTTTTTTTCCTTGCCTTCCTGCTCTGCCTATCCGTCCCACCTTTCCCTTCAAACGGGTAGCTGGTATTGACCTCTTCCTGCCTGCCACTGACTACTGCCTGCCACTGGATATGCCTGACCTTCGTCTCCTCTGACCCAGCTATCTCGAGGAATCTCTCTGCCACCAGCAGAGGCCTCCACCTAAGACCTGCCAGCCCCGGCACCCAAAGGCTGTGGGGAACGTGGGCTAGTAAAGGTGAAGCTACAGCTGGGCCTCTGCCTTCGTCCGGGTTTGCCTGCCTATGGAGGGGACCTGCAGGGCCCCTCCCTGCAGGTAGCATCAACCCTGCCTCGGCCTAAGAGTCCATGAACACAATAAATAGTTAGGGTCTCCATGCACAGGGCAACCTTGTTTTTGGGCCAGAATGAGTCTGGAAAATTTCCAGCAAATAGCTGTGCTCGTGCGTTCTGATAATAAAGTTCTGCAGGAGGAAAAGAGGGCTGTGGATGAGTTTTCTGCCTTCTGTGATGTGCAGACACTGTGCAGGAACTTCAGAAAAATGGTATGTGCCAGAAATACACCTGACTGTGAACAAGCAACGGGCAGCCTTCAGGGGTTGCTAACACTTTAGACATTATGAGCTTCATATTCAGTAAGCCAGTGAGTGGACAAGTTCTCTGTTTAAAGTTAGCCGGTTAACTTATCCCGGATAATCAGTGGGATAAACGCTTTGCTGAATATCCCTGATTAAAGTTATCCAGCTAACTTTAAACCTAATCAGCAGCTTTTGAATATGGCTGGTCAGGTTTAAAATTATCCAGCCTTGTGGTGGTTGGATAACCTGACACTTAACTGGGTAGCTTCAAAAGATATCTGGTTATCTGGCATTCTTAGGTTTGTAAAAGTAAGTTTGACCGTGGACCTCCCGGCCTGATTTCCACCTCTACCCTGTTGGCTGAGCCCTCCCTCCTTCACAAACCCCTCCAATGGAAACTATAAAAAGTAAAGAGATTTCTCGGCACTGGTCCTCCCCCCACTCCCTTCCCAGTATATAGAATAAAAAAATATGGCTTTCTTCCCCCATGCCCCCAAGCCCCCATCCCATTCCTAACCCTCTCACCCATCCAGTACCTGAGCGAACACCAGGGGGCAAGTTTGGTACAAAAACTTGCTCAGCTCTGAAGGAAGGTGGTGGGTGATATCTTTTTCACTCGCCCAGTCCTAGCAGAAAATGTGTTACGTGAAAACCTGACCCAGCTGGAGAAAGAAAGCTGACATTTCAAATGGAATGAGGCCTGAACACAAAGAAGATCTTTGCTTTTGATGGGGACCTCACCTTGGTTTTCATCTCACTCTTTATGATAATTTGCAATACTTTCTTGGATTGTCCTCTTTAAGTTGCAGTAAAGGTTGTTTTGTTTTTTTTCAGTTGAACCCCACCGTTGAACTCCGTGCTTCATTTAATGGTGCCTTTCACCTCTGCTACCACTAGCCACTGTGAGTGCTTGCTGACCCAAAGAGTGTGTGAATTTTGGACTGAGTTGTGTTCTCACCACTGCACCAGGGGCCCCAGAGGTGTAAACCTCCTTCCCACCAGATGAACCCGGCCATCCCAGGGGCTGAAGAGTAAAGGTCTGAGAGGGTGAGTGAGTTGAGAAGGAAGAAAAAGCCTTGGGAACTATACAGCTCTCAGATTTAACCGGCCAGCAATCTGGGGGACCCGCTACATTTTAAATTAATGTTAAGAAAATAAATCATGTTTTCCCAGAGTTACTATTGTACTATTTATTGGGTATTTGGGTCACTGAATTGTACCAGTGTCGATTCATGGGGTCCAAATGTCTCCCAAACAATATTAATGCTTTTCTTGTCATGAAAGATGATGAGGGTTGAAATGGCACCATCAACCAGACCACGTCTGACAACATTTCACTGCAATTTCCTCCTGCTCACTAAACTATGTTAGTGCTATCACAAGCTTTAATGTGTGCTAAAGCCACTAACATAGAACAGATACAGTTTTGGCTGTAATGTGGCATTAACACAGCTGAGTTGCATGACAGAAGGTGATCAGGTGAGTTACAGGTTCCACCAAACTCCACCCTTTAATTTTCCTTCTAGGATATCAGGCCATTTCCTGTAATTTCTGAGCTCTGCAATGCCTGAAACCGAAAGCACTAAAATAATTTTACCAAAACAATAAAAGTAACTAGAGCTAGGACTGCATTGGGAGAAAGGGGACAAGAATCCCCAACTGCCTTACCCAGCAGATCTGGACTTTCCTGGGGATTTTCCACTCTGATGGTATAAAGACTGGTGAAAGTATTGAACTGGAGCAGTCTTTTGGCTGGCAGGAGCAGGAGAATAACTAAAAAAGATGGCGATGGTAAGAATCTCTGGGCACTGGATTAAATGTTTGATGCAGGTGGTGGGTTCGTGGAATGTGGATCAGATTGTCTTACCAGTGATTACGCTGTCTGGCCTCTCTGCAATAAGGCGTTTCTCGGCTCTTTATTCAATGGTACCCAGCAGACCGTCGGTGCTGGGGATGCCAATGCTGGATACCCTTCTGGACACCTCTGTAACATGAACTGAGAAACAGTTCATAGTTTCATGCTGCAGGGTGGAGCCCACTGAGCACTGAGAAACACCGGCAAGCTGTAAGTTTCTAAAGGAAAGGTGAAATTAAGCTGCTTCTATGCTTTGAATTTCTTACCTTACTTTATCCTGTACTTGTGCGTAATGCAAATTTTTGTAAACCATTCAAATGCTAAACACAGAGCTGCTGGAATTACTAAATAGGCTGAAACAAAGCAAAACTTGTGGAACCAAAAGAAATGTAACCTATGTAACCTCTTATGCAGTCAGAAAATTCATAGGAGGTGGTATCAGAAAGCAATACGTTTTCTTATGGCAAATGTCATACAAATCAAAGAATATATATCATATTAAATCAAAAAATGATACTCGTGTTATAGGAAACTGAAAAACTTTATTCATGATTTAGAAATACAAAAATTGTTAAAATATCAAGATATGGAAAAGGGCATGTACATATGTGCTGTCCACTCATTGGTAAAAACTATCTAGACAAATGATAGAGATAAACCAAAAAATAAACTCCGCCTACATACATTACACTTGAAAACAATCAACTCCGTGCTTCATTTAATGGTGCCTTTGACCTCTGCTACCACTAGCCAAGACAAAAAAATAAGGAAAACCCTATAGCCTGGTCTCTTTCATCCCTTCTATTCAGCTTAAGGCACGGCAATATACCCAGATATGGCATGGCCCGTTCTAACCAAAACGTTTGCTTTATTCCGTCACGCTCTTATTGTTTACATCTCAGAACCTCGTCTAAACGGGGGGGATGAGTTCTAAAGTCAACAGTTACAGCTATATAAATGTTAGTAAGTTATGTCATAAAAAATGCAAGGTTTTCTTGTTAACTATGGTCCACGATGAATGCATTTGATTATTATGGAGATTTATAAATGTGCCGACAATGGTGCTTGTTTTCGCTTTTGCTTTCAATAGCTTAACACAGATTTGTATATGTAGTTAGTCTGATGTTGTTTCTCTAAGGTTAGGTTTGTACTCTAGGATTGTTGGCTATCTCTTTTCATTTGGAATTTTGGAAAACCTTAATAAAAAAAAAAAAAAAAAAAAAAAGATAAAACAGTTAATAAACGTACAAAAAGCATTAAACATCCAACAGCTACAACTTAAATACTGGACTCTAAAAACACATGGCCATCAAAAACTTCTGACTTGTAAAAGATCATATCTAAAGGGTTGTCCTAGAATGGGTAACAATCTTCTTTGTGGTTCTCCTATCAATCCTGTTATTAAATTTATCCAAAATATAGATAAATAATCAGGTCCTTGAACAACTCATTCTCAATCTAGACAAATCAACATAAATAAGCTAAAAAAATCTTGTATTTTTTTCATCAGTGAATTAACTGCCTCAAAAATTTCAAAATGTTCTCAAACCATGATCCTCATGCTTTCTACAGTGGTTAACACTGAACTCCACAGCAGCTGGCAGGAGTTTATACATGGATCAGAGGTCAAGCAAGGTTTAACCATCCAATAGGAGTTTGGGATTTTAATCCAGCACTGTTGGCTGAGGTTTAATCAATGACGATATAGAAGAACACTGAGAATCCCAAGAGATGATTATTGATCCTTTCAAAGGAAAGTTAATGCTAGTTTAATGCTGATGTGGAGCTGGAGACTAGGTTGAAAATGAGGATCATGGTTAGAGAACATTTTGAAACTGGAAATAGTTTGCTAATGCTAAAGAATGTTGCTTAACTCTCTCAACTCTTCGGACTTGAAACAATTTAAGAAATAAAATATATCAGAAATACACGATCTTTGAGATCGTGTATTTCTGATATATGAATTTCTGATATATGAATTTCTGATATATGAATGAATGAGTTAACAACGCATTCTCCTTCTAGATAAATTAAAGTATTGTAATTAGTTTCTTCATCTGTCCATATCTGGATAAATTTGACATACATTTTGGATAAATTTAATACTGGAGTTGATGACAGCACTATGAAGAATAATGTTAATCATTCTATGTCAACCCTTAGATATTTATTTCTATATCGGTATTTTTGATGGTCATGTGATTTTAGAATAATCGGTGTTTAAGTTGTGGTTTTTGGATGCTGTTTAATGATGTTTGTTGGTTTATCAATATTTATTTATTTTTTATTTTATTTATTTAGAGTTTTTATATACCGGCAATCATGAAAACATATCTTGCTGGTTTACATAGAATGGGGGTGCAATAAAATACATAGAACTTAAGAACAAAGAACTAGAACTGTGGTGACAGAAGGTACAGTTACATTTAACAAGGTGGCCAAACTTGGAGTAGGAAAAATAGAAAAGAGGATAGAAAATGGTTAAACAATATACAATTTAAATGTAGTATACAAAATAGATAAATGTTATAAACAAACGGCAAGGTGATTTAGGAGTTATTGGATTGTGTCATTGAGTTGTGTCCGGAAAGGCTTGCTTGAATAACCAAGTCTTAAGTTTTTTCCTAAAATTTGGGAGGCAAGGCTCCTGTCTGAGGTCTGTAGGAATGGAATTCCTACAGTTTTCATACTTTTTCAGGCATTTGAATTTCAAAACACAGTCATAATGGAATCAGATTTGGAGTCTGCTTTGGAATTAATTATTGTCACCTAACGCCTCAGCGCTATCCTCTAGCACCCATTCAGTGTTAACCCTGTGGCCACTCAGAGGGTCCTGCCTAGCACTGCTCAGGCCCCCACCCTGCACACGCCCCTACATAGACAACCTCCTACCCACCATATGGGTCCCACTTGCCTGTAGGCAAGTACCCCATCCACAAGCTTTTCCCTGGTGGTTTCTAGGGACACCGAGACTCAACCCAGGGGTCACAAAGTTCCTAGAAATGCACCTACAGACCAAATACAGAAAACACTGGGAACATTAATCAGTCCAGGGCAAAAGTAAAAAGTAGGAACAGTGAACAGAAAAAGATTAATTTGCAACTAGTAACAGATAAATAACAAAGATTAAATAATAAAAGTTAGCTAAACACTTTTCATCATTGATCAGTGAAGGGGAGTTCCAGGGAATGTGCTGCCCATCACAGCTGGAGCAGCATGTCAGCACACAAGTGATCTTTTTGTGCTCCCAGCCAAGACTAGAGAGTCTGAAGGGCCAATCAAGTACTAACATCAGCTCTCTGACCAGTGGTTTTCTGCCCACTAATAGTATTTTGGCCAATGGCACTGCAGGATGTTACTGTTTTACAGCATCCTCTAGGATACTGGGATATATAGGCTATCCAAGTCTCATTCTGAGTCAAGCCAGCATTCCAAGCCTCTGTTTAAACTACAGTGCAAAGGTGAAACAGCACCTGCAGGCCAATTCAGAGGAAATGAGCTGTCTCTGCGGAAAAATATAGGGTCCAATATTCAGTAAGTCAGCATGCAGACAAGTTATCCAGTTACAGTTAGCTGGAAACTTGACCCAGATATTCAGTGCAATAAATGTCCCAGTGAATAACCCCAATTAAAGTTAATCAGCTAACTATAATCTTTACTATATATTCAAAAGAATATAGCTGGTTGAGTGGTTAAGTGAGGGCAGGACTGAGTTGCATTAGCAGAGTTGTTGCATATCTGCACAGCTCTAATAATCACTATCTGCCCCTTTAAAATATATTACATTAATCTTAGTTTTTGAATATTGGTACCTGTATCTCCAGAATAAAATGAGGGTATGTCTTGCTTCCTTTGTGTGTCCAGGTCCTAGTGCAAGTCTCTTGGAAGGAGCTGATGACATTTAGCATGAAGCAAGAAGACAGAGTGAAGAAACTGTGTGAGCATATTCGAGCTCAGACCAAGATCCCGGTAATAGATCAGAAGCTGCTGTTGGACAGCAAGCCATTGAAGGTGAACAAGAAGCTGTCAGACTATGGCATTGACAAGGACACCACCATCCACCTTGTGCTGCGTGTGGCCCAGAGCAGTGACACCGAGATTGACCTGAACTTGGTGGACCTTGACGGAAACCACCACCCTCTGAAAGCTAGGAGATCGAGCAGCATCAAGGAGGTGAGGAAGAGTATTCATCTGGAAACTGGGGTGAAGCCCAATCATCAGGTGATTGTCTGCAATGGGAAGAAGCTGGAAAATGGCAAGGTGATGGCAGATTATGGCATCAAGAATGGCACGCTGCTCTTCATGACGCACTACTGCAAGGCAGGCTGATTCTCTGCCAGCTGCTTCGTTTTCTTCCACTCTAGCTGTGGTGTATGGCTCCTGGCTCTGCGCCTCCAGGCTGGCAGTTAAAGTTACTTCATAACTTTACTTTCTGCTGAACAGATTGCTGAATGCTCCAAATGAAAGCTCTCTTCATATTAGATTAAGCTTTGAAAACCTTTGAATAAAAGCATGCATGATATGCCTAAAATTGGCCACTTCTAGGCTTGTTATTCCAGTCTTGGGGTAGGTTTGTAAAATCTGGCAAGTGAGTTCACAAATTGGTGTACAGGAATTCCCATTTCCAGTCCTTTGGGAATGCACCAGCCCAGCCAGCTGACATCTGTCCATATCTCCTATGACCTGGACTTGTGCTAGTTAGGCCCTTTCTGACAGCTCTTTATTAGAGGGCGTGGTCCCCTAACCCTAACTTCCCCGCCTCTATTGTGTCCAGACTGGGCAATCCAGGAGTCATTTGCTGACTGAGGTATGGACAAAAGTCTTCCTCTGAAGTAGGGTTGCAGCTTCTGAGAGCATTAAAAAAAAATACCTGCCACATGCACTCTTCAGGCCCTGCAGGGCCACAGCACCCTCCTGAGTCCCCCGGAGCCATTCATGCACCATGATCCTTCAGTGACCGCCATACTCATAATGAATCTGCCAGAGCTTCAATCTCCCATGCACACGATTCCCCAAGCTCCCCACATATATGATCCTTCGGAGTCCGTCCCCCCCATTAACCATTCGGGCAGGTGCATTGCCTTTACCTGTGGCTCCGTAAGGGCTGTCTCGCTGCCTGTGATGCCAGGGGAGGGGCTTGACTATCGTCGCACTGCAGAGGCGCTTTCAGCTCTGGGCCTGGGAGACAGGGAAGAAGGCCACAGTCAGGTGCTGAATTGAGATATTCACTGGTTTGTGCTTTCTGCTTGACTTGTGTTCCTTAATTCTGAAGTTTGGGATGGGATGGGTTGAGGGGTGGGGGAGAAGTAAGAAGAAAAATGTTGTCTTACAGTGTTTATTATATTCTGATATGTAACAGAAATAGTTATGTATCAGTTTGTTTTCTATTCTATTTACTAGTAAAAAAAAAAAAAAAAAAAAAAGATGTTTGTACAGCCTTGTAGGAAACCTTATAAATTCCTACAGTTTGAGAACCTCTGAAGTACATTGCCCCTGCAACACAACTGGTCTAATAGACAGGAGAATGCACTGCATGACTGTCCTCGGGCTATGTGGGGCCCCGAGTGATTGGTGGCAGGCAGTCCCCTCTGATGGCAGGTCTGGCTCCCCTCTGCAGATGTGGGCTGTGCGCTGCTGGGTGTGCAGGATCTTCCTTCCTTCTGCCGTGTTTGCAGTGCAACGGCCACCCGCCCCTTCCCACCTCACTGAATACGGTCTTCAGGATGGCGTGACCAGCACTGGCGACCAAGTCTGGTGCAGGTCTGGCAGAGCTTGATGATATCACAGCGCTGCTGTAATACTCACAATAAAAGAAACCCCAACCAGGAAAGCAAATCCCTTATTGCATGGTATTTACTATTGTTTGACAGGCAAAAAAGGCTCTTATTATCTCTAATTAATTAATAGTTTTTGTCACAAAGGCCAGCTCTTTTTCCTTTTGCTATTATCTATGTATTGCTTTAGAAAATAAGATTATAAAATATTTGGACTGTGCCTCGTTTATATTTGCTATTAATTTAGACACTTCCATTATGGGTTTGATGATATGAATATGAATCAAATGTATTGGATTTTAAATTTAATCTTCCTGTTTCTATTTCTTCAAACATTTCTGCAATTTTATTTGATAAAATTTATAGTCTAGGTCCATGTTGCCTTTTTCAAAAATTCATGAATAAAATCTTTAATAAGAGAAAAAAATCTTCCTTCATCTTTGGTGTTTTGTGTTTCAACAGGGCTGTACAAGGCCCTCTAGATGAACCTTCAGCCTTGCGACCCCCCTCTCCCTGCCTTAACTTCTGGTGGCACTTCCTGCCCAGGATTCCCTTTTTTGGCAGCAGTGCCTCTGGCACGTCATTCCCCTCTAGAGATGTGAATCGGAACCGGAATCGGTTCGGATTCCGGTTCCGATTCACCTTGTGTTTTTTTTTTTCATCCGGCCCGATCGTGGTTTTGTTTATCGGCTGCACCCAAGCAGATAAACAAAAAACCCACCCCGACCCTTTAAAACTAATCCCTTAGCTTCCCCCACCCTCCCGAGCCCCCCAAAAACATTTTACAGGTACCTGGTGGTCCAGTGGGGGTTCCGGGAGGATCTCCCGCTCCCGGGCCGTCGGCTGCCACTAATCAAAATGGCGCCGATGGCCTTTGCCCTTACCATGTGACAGGGTATCCGTGCCATTGGCCGGCCCCTGTCACATGGAGGGAGCACAGGATGGCCGGCGCCATCTTTAAAAATGGTGCGGGCCATCCAGTGCTCCAACCATGTGACAGGGGCCGGCCAGTGGCATGGATACCCTGTCACATGGTAAGGGCAAAGGCCATCGGCGCCATTTTGATTAGTGGCAGCCGACAGCCCGGGAGCGGGAGATCGCTCCCGGAACCCCCATTGGACTACCAGGTAACTGTAAAAAGTTTTTGGGGGGGTCGGGAGAGTGGGGGAAGCTAAGGGATTAGTTTTAAAGGGTCAGGGTGGGTTTAGGGGTTATTTTTGTGTGCTGTTTTTCCCGCCCTCCCCCAAAACGATAAGAGAACCCCCACGAACAATATCGTGGGGTTTTCCTATCGTTTTGGGGAAGCCCATTGATTTCTGACGATTTTGAAAATATCGACGATATTTTCAATCGTCCGAAGCCCGATTCACATCCCTATTCCCCTCACCTTCTGCCTAGCATCCCCCTCTGTTTGCCCTTGCCCATAGTGCCCAGTATCCCCCTTCTCTCTCCCCCTATGCCCAGCATCAGTTCTCTGTTCTTCTCCCCCAGCACAGCATCTTTCCCTTTCACCCCTGTCCAGCATGCCAGCATCACCCCCAGCCTTTACTCTCTTTCCGCAGTGACCAGCATCCTCTCTCTCTCTCTCTGCCCCACCCTTAACCACCCAGCTCCTCTTTTCTCTCTCTCTCCAACCCTCCACCTGCTGAGCACCTGGTCTCTCTCTCTCTCTCTCCATCCTCACCTACTTACCACACTTGCTCACCACCACACCACCACCTGTTCAGCCAGGCCTGGTCTTAGGCATAGGCAAGATAGGCACATGCCTAGGGTGCCAAATTCTGAAGGCACTTAAAAACTGGGACTTTCCCCACTGTTCCCTGATTTAAGAATCCCCTACCTCCAGCTTCTGCCTATGGACGCAGTAATCTTAAATCCAGCCCTAGTTTCAGTAGCTTCACTCTCTTGCCGCACCCCACCTACCCCGACACTGTCTCTCTACTCCAACTCACACAGCATCTTCTCATTCCACCCCCACCCTTCATTTTCACCACCCCCACATGCCCAGTACCCTCTCTCTCTACACCCCACACCTACCCAGCATTCATTTCCCTCTCCCCCACCCCTACTCGCAGCATCTCCGGACTTCCTCATATTTTTAATCACTGGATGGATGTGCAAGCCCAAGGACCTCCCACATTCTTCACCTGTTGATGGCAAGGGATCAAACAGTTGGCTCGGGGGGCCTCCTCTTGCCTTCAGCCACTTGCAGGATGAACTCCTCTAGTGACCCAGTGAAGGCACCACAAGCATTTTTTCAAATTTGCTAGCCTGCACATTTAACATACTGTCTCATGATCTTGCAATTCATGAGATCAGCAATCTAAAAGTGCAGGCCTGCAAGTTTAAAATGTACAGTATTTGTGGTTGGTGCTGTGCATTCCTAAAAAGCGGGTGGCTGGCATCTGGAGGTTTCCAGGATTTTGATACTCCCCTCCCCTCTCTGCCTCAAACTTTGACGCTCAAGGTGACTGCCTAATTCTCCTATTGGAAAAGCCAGTCCTATATTTCAAAACAATTTTATCAGTGAGATGGGTACTCCAGTGTACCCTATCCCCAAAAAGACTGTATGAGCCGGACTGGAGATATATCAGAAGAATTGTCGGACAGCTGCTGATAGTGCTGGATGCTTGGACATATTAGTTGAAGTCTCAAGGTGAAAGCTGGAGGCTTGGAGGATCTCATGCATAATTAGTTCTGCAGCAACTACTGCCTGGCACCCTGGAGGAGAGCTACTCCAGGAGAGAGCTATAATACAAAAACATAGTCAAAACTTCATAGGCATCACAATCTATAAAACTATTAGTGGAGCACAAATATTTGACGGGAGTTTGTGGGAATGGCTGCAGGCAGGAACAGATTAATGGTGGGTGAGGGGAGAGACAGGGGGAGGTCAGATGTCCTAGGATGTACTTCTTTAAGGGAGTGACATTTTCTAAGAAAGCTAGTGGCATTGGCAGCAATTAGTGATTGAATCAGCGCAGGGTCTGTTATCCAGCACACGCTCATAGATCCCGCCCCCTTCTCTCAGGCTGGCTTATCTGTTACAAAGGAAACCCTGCAAAAAGACAGAGCCTTCACAGGGCCTATGAGCTTGTGCTGAATCGCAGACCCCACACAAATTCCCTCACTGTCTTTCCCCTATGAAGCTGTAGTAAAAAAAAAATTCCTTGGATGTTATACTAATTAGTGTTCTATTGCAGTGTTTCTCAACCATACTAGTCTGTAGGCTGCCAGTAGTCCCTGGCAGTGTTTTTGTTGGTCCATGGCATGGCAGTCAGTGCAGGAGGAAGCAGGCCCATGCAGCAGCTGTCCACTGCAGCCGCACAGGTGCCAGCTGCCACCAGGTCGCTCTCAGCCAGGAGTGGGAAATTCTCTATTGCCTTACACCTTTGGGCCAAAATGTCCTGATAGCAGCTTCACTCTGCTGCTACTTCTGGGCAAGGGAACAGACTGGCGGCTCTTCACTCTCCAGCTGGCACTGAACAGCTGATCAGGCCGGCAGACTAAACATGAACATCGGATTCAGCTGAGCCCTGAACTGCCCCCACTCTGGCTCTATAAACAAAAAACCCCCAAAGGTTGCTGGCTCAGCAGCCACAAAGGCTGCTGCAAGCACCAGCCCCCTTAAAGGGATAGTACCTGCATTTTTTCCCTTTGTCATAATTCTTGTAATTAAAACATTAGAGGACAACTGGGCTGAGACTGGGGGAGGCTCCTGAAGGGGAAGGAGTGTGCATTCTCCACTCTCCCCCTCCCCCCCCCCAACCATCCCTGCCCTGCACTTTAACCACTGAGGGGATGCCCATGCTCTTCAGCCACAGGAGGGAACTCCCCCTCCCCCACTCTTCAGGAGTCTCCCACAACTCTACCAGCCAGCCGGGTCCCTGACATCAAAAAAGCTGAAAACTACTGTTCTGATGTTTGAGCAGTGCACCAAAATTGGTAATTTTGCCACAGTGCCCTGCACACAGGGAAGCTTATAATTTGCATTGGTTCCTCTTCCATTTTGTACTCTGTGATCCTGAGAAGTGACTTGACCAGCAAGGAGTTGTTATTCCCTTGTATGCATTTCATTCCAGATATTATATACAAATCTTTGGAAGCACAGTGTTGATATCTTGTTTGTAAAAGACACGAGTGTTGTGCTTGCTGGCCACGGGACCCTGAGGCCGGCCGTGCTCACCTTTCAATGCCGCATTCCCCCCACACCACTCAGGAGCCACCGCCAATCTGCGGCATATGCAACCGGTCCCTCAGCTGCTGCCGATGCTCCCCATCTTCTTCGTGGCTCGGAGCCGCTGCCACTGCCACCGAGTTTCTGCACCTGCCGGCATTTTCTTAGGTGTGCGCGCACACCTCTCTCCTTCTCTTAAAAGGGCTGCGGCAGAAAAACCTCCATGGTCCTCCCTGATTTCGCCAGCACTCCCAAGCTACTTAAGGTCAGGCCTTGCCCTTGCTCCTAGTTTCTGCAACAGATCCAAATCCGTGAGAGTAGCTGGTTGCTTGACCTTGTGTTCCTGACTCCGTGCTCTTGACCTCATAATCTGACTTGTTGTCTCATCTTCCTTTGGATTGACTCTTGGCTTTGACTTCAGAACTCCTACTGGATTTGCTTGATCACTGCCTGCCCCAACCTTGGTACATTTCCAGGACTTGCTTGATTGCTGCCTGCCTTGACCCTTGGCCCGCCTGCTGAATTCCATTTCTAGCTGCCTGCCCTGATCCTCGGAATGTCCCGACTCTTCTTTCGTTGACCATCTGACATGAGAACCTTCGTTACCGGAGATCTGTGCCTACGTCCAGCTGGCCCCGGCATCCAAGGGCTCAACCTGCGAGGAACAAGGGCTGGTAGTGGTGAAGGTCCTGTTGGGTCTCCGCACCGACCAATACCGCCCACTGCAGCCGAGGACATGCAAGGCTCCTCTCTGCAGGTAGCGTCAACCTCGTCTCAATCCAAGGGTCCACTCATTCAACAGTTTACAGAGGCCATGGACCCAGCGGATCTCTTGGGCCTCCAGGCCATTCCGGGCCTGGCACAGAAGATCCACCAGCATCAGCAATTTCTGGAGGCCCTGGCAGGCACTATGGAATGCCTCAGTGCCTGTCTTGATGCTACCACTGCTATGACAAGCACCTCAGCACCAGCGGCTCCTACATCCATACTAGTAGCATCTACTATCCATCTCCCGGTACCCCCCTAGATACTCATGGGACCCCAAGCTGTGCCAGGGTTTCGTAAACTAGTGCTTTATGCATTTCTTGCTGCACCCCACGCAGTTCTCAAGCGACTCTATCAACATGACCTTCATCCTCACTCTCCTCAATGGGAAGGCATTGGCATTGGTCTCCCTCCTATGGAAGCAGGGAGATGCACTGCTTCAAGACCTGCCTTTATTCGTTAAGGCCTTCAAGCAGGACTTCAAGCCTGGCCATCTGCATATGGTGGGGTCTGATCTGCTGCATTTACGACAGGGTTCCAGGACCCCAACAGACTATGCCATCGAAATTCGTACCTTGGCTACGGAGTTAAATTGGAGAGAGAACAGCCTCCGCAGTATCTTTCTGGAAGGACTCTCCTCTCAGATCAAAGATGAGTTGGCAGCCCGGGAACTGCCAGATTCTCTGGATATCCTCATTGACCTGGCCGGGAGGATCGATCGGCGCCTCCAGCAAAGAGCGCATGAATTACAAGTTCCGCGTAGACATATGCCACTTGCGCCGTCGTTTTTATGTCCCCTCGCTCCCTTACCTATGGTGAACCTCACCTCTGGATGTCAAGAAGTACTGATGCAGCTTAGGCAGAGCCACCTCTCGCCGGAAGAGAAGCAACGCTGCCATGCCCAGGGGCTCTGCTTTTACTGTGCCAGAAAGGGGCACCTGCTGGCTCAATGCCTTGAAAGGCAAGGAAACGCCCAAGCCTAGGACTCCGTGGGGAGATGACCCTAGGCTACACACTGCCCGCTCCCCATCTTACATTTCCTATAATGATAATGATGGATGGGAATGAATTTTCCATCCTTATACTGGTGGATTCCGGTGCGGGGGAAAATTTCGTCATGAAGGCTCTAGTGGGCCACCTGAACCTATGGACGGTCCCCAGGGACCCACTGTTCATCATCTATTCCATTTCTGGAGAACCTCTGCCTCGGCGAATCATTGAGATGATGGCACCGCTGCTGCTCCGCACCGGGGAAGAGATAACCTTCCATATCATCAAGAAGGCTGTACACCCGATTGTGCTAGGTCTACCCTGGTTACAACTGCACTCTCCTCAGTTCGACTGGGGATCCCTCCAGCTAACAAGATGAGGCCCTCAATGCCACTCTGTGTGCCTTCTTCCCATCACACCTTCTCCCTCAGTTCCGCTATCCTCGACCTCACTGGGACCGCCTCCGCAATATGCTGACTTTGCAGACCTTTTTCCAAACAGGCAGCGGAGATCTTGCCTAACACCGTCCCTTTGACTGTGCTATTAATCTGATGCCTGGAACTACCCCGCCATGAGGTAGGGTTTAACCCCTACTCTTCAAGAGACCAAAGCCATGTCCTAGTACATCCAAGAGAACCTCGCCAAGGGATTCATCCGACCCTCCATGTCTCCAGTGGGTGCGGGGTTCTTCTTCGTAACCAGGAAGGATGGGATGCAGCTCCCCTGTATTGACTTCAGGGGCTAAATGCTATCACCAGGAAGGACCGATACCCCCTGCCGCTTATTCTGGAACTACTAGATTGACTGCAGGGGGCCAGGATTTTCATGAAGCTAGATCTGTGTGGGGCCTACAACCTCATTCGGATCAAGCAAGGCGACGAGTGGAAGACCATGTTTAATATGCGAGACGGACACTACAAGTACCTGGTCATGCCCTTCAGCTTATGCAACACTCCCGCTGTATTCCAAGGCATGAATGAGATCTTCAGGGACCTGTTATGCAAATGCATGGTGGTCTATCTAGATGACATTCTCATCTTCTCCAAAGACCTCCCTTCCCACCATCACGATGCCCACCAGGTTCTCCAAAGAATATGGACCCATAAGCTGTTCACCAAGCTGGAGAAAAGCATGTTTGAAAAGGAGTACTTACCCTTCCTGGGGTACATAATTTCAAACCGTGGCTTCAGCATGGACCCCGAGAGAGTAAAATGTATCCTGAACTGGCCGCAACCCTCCAGTCTCCGTCCCTTACAAAGGTTTTTGGGATTTGCAAATTTCTACAGACATCGTATTCCCAACTACTCATAGATTGCAGCGCCCCTTACAGCGCTTACCAGGAAAGGAGCAAACACCAAAGACTGGCCCCTATAGGCAGTCACTGCCTTTCTTAAACTCAAGTGAGCCTTCCTCCAGGAACCATGCCTCTGCCACCCTGACCCCACTACACCACTTCATTCTAGGGGTCGACGCCTCCTCTGTGGAGTTAGGGGCAGTTTTAAGTCAACTCTCTGACAAGGGGGTTCTTCGACCTTGCGCCCTCTTCTCCTGGAAGTTCTCCCAGGCGGAACGATACTATGGCATCGGAGACAAAGAATTACTAGCCATAAAACTGGCCTTAGAGGAATGGTGATAATGGCTGGAGGGGGCATAACACCGTATCACAGTATATACTGATCACAAAAACCTAGAACACCTCCACCATGCTCAGCGCTTGAATGCCCGTCAAGCCCAATGGTCCCTGTTCTTAACCTGCTACAATTTTGAGGTAAGATATAGACTGGCCACCAAAAACCTGTGAGCAGATGCTCTCTCCCAGTCTTTTGAAGTAGAGGATACTCTTGAAACCCCGGCAAATATCATTGACCCAGCACGGATTCTCCTAGCTGCTTCCATGACCGTCACCCCAGGAAAGACAGTCGTACCCCTTCGTCTCCATCAGAAAGTTCTGGAATGGTCTCACGATTCTCGCATCGCAAGACATTCTGGTTGGGCCCGGACTCTTGCACTACTCCAGCAGTTTTACTGGTGGTCATGGATGCGGAGCGACATCAAGGCCTAAGTGGATTCCTGTCCTACCTGCGCCCAACAAAAGCCTATGGTGGGATGACCTTGGGGGCTGTTACAGCTGTTGCTAGCTCTCGAGGCGCCCTGGACTCACTTGTCCACCGATTTCGTGGTGGACCTCCCTCTCTCTAACGGCTGCCGTGTTATCTGGGTCATTATCAACCATTTTTCTAAAATGGCCCAATTTAATGGCTCTCCCTGGTCTCCCTTTTGCACTGGAACTGGTAAAATTGTTTACCACCCACATCTTCCGGCCACATGGACTACTTCAGCACATTCTTTCAGATCGGGGCATCCAGTTCTAAGCAAAATATTGGAGCTCTCTTTGCCAGAAATTCAATATCAAATTAGACTTCACTACGGCTTATCACCCCTAAGCTAACGGACAGGTGGAATGCACAAACCGTACATTCAGGACAACTGGGCTACCCTTTTACCATGGGCTGAATTCTCTATTAACTAGGGCCTCTCCATTCCTGATTGTCTATGGACGGCAACCAGTTCCCCCATTATCTATCCCATTGTCAGTTGCTTCACCTGCAGCTCAACTGACAGCTCGTGAATTCTAGGAGCTATGGACCCGGACCAAGGCTATGTTACAGAAAGCCCCTCTCAAAGCCAAAGAAACAAAAGATGTGCACCGACGTGAAGCCCCACAATTCAAGCCCGGAGACAAGGTCTGGCTACGTATCCATTATATTCGTCTTAGAATACCCTGCATGTGGCTAGCACCTCGCTACATAGGACCCTTCTCTGTTATCCGGCAGATAAAGCCAGTCACGTACTAATAATGCCTCTGCAGGTATCGTTAACTTTGTCTCGGTCCAAGGGTTCACTCATTCAACAATGAGGACACTAACTGAGTGTTAAATAGGAGAGGTTCAGCTACAGAAATCTGTGTAGAGTGAATATCTCTCAGGGAAAGGCAGCAGATGGAAGCCAGTTGCATCTGCTGTCTGATAAAAATCATATTGCTTGTTTGTAGCCCCATCATGGTGAGCATTTGGGCACAGGCACATGAGGAGCATCGTGCAAGGCCCCATGACCTGGGGGGGGGGTTAAGACTTTTTTTTCAAGGCATTTAAAATTTTATGTTTCAAATCTGTTTATTAAGAATATACACAAAAAGAATAAACAAGAAATATACACAAAAAGAATAAACAAGAAAGGCCTTGGTGTACTCTTCCCAAGGCCCGCTCTGTGCAACTGTGATTAAACCCACAGTGATAACACCCCAACCCTTTCCCCTCCCCGCAGTACCTGTGAGGGTCCCAATTAGATTAAGCATCATGAGGAGAAACATTATAATCATTAAGCACTAGGCTTCTAGCATGAGGAGATAAGGATTGTAAATAGGAATCCCACACTAACAAGAAAGTCCTTCTACGCTTCATTAAATCTAATTTCTCCATGTATTTCTCATTGATACACATAAGATGAATAGGATTCCTTCATTGAGTCGTATTAGAGGGATCCTCCCCCAGCCAACATTGCAAGATGACACGCTTAGCCAAAGGTAACATTTTACGAATCCAGAGGCGCACATACTTACAATCTATCGCAGCATTTAATGTTTTATTCTCTCTCTGGGGCTCCTGTGCTCACCAGTCCAGGCACACAAAAAAAACACTCTCTACTCCAAAACGCTGCAGTTAAAAAATAAAATCTTTACTGAAACTCGTAAGCAGGAAACAAAATCCCCCCCCACCAAAAAAATCTGAAACCAACTGTAGCAATGCTCTACTGTTGTAACTCAAAGTCCAAAAAAGCAGAGAAAATAAATTCAATCTCTTTTCACTTCCTCCATATTTGAGATGCAGCGTCATAACCGTAGGAACTGGTGTTTCCCACAATCTCCCTTGCAAACAGTTTTGGAACGTCATGGACTGGGAGAGCCACTATATACAACAAACAGCTAAATTCTGAAGGAGCCTAAAGACTTACAAGCAGGGAGCTTTGACGTTAAGCATCATCCCCAGCTTTTCCATAAACTTTGAACAGGACAGGTATTTCAGGGGATGCCATATCTGTAGAACCCCCTTCTGAAAAAGAGGGGTTATAAGCCTAGGTCCCCCAAAAGCGACAAAGACAAACCAGGGGTCTTCTCCAGTACGAAGGGGAAAAACCTTGGTCGACTGCCTCTGAACCACTCGGTTCCACTGCCAATGAGAGAGATAATGGAGAGCCCTGAATCAAGGGTTCTGATGATGTGTTCACCCTGGTGGGTGATATTGGAATTCTGGTGCGAGGTATTGCTGCCGTAATGCTGAAGAGGAGCGGCTGTATTATTTCTTCCATCTCTGGAGATAACGAGCTAAGGAAATTCTCACTAGGCCTACAATCTGGCCGAGTGGCTGACATGTCCTCTGATCATGTGTAGCTGATGGAACATCCCCTCTGAGGCAAGGATAGGTTCCCGCATCTCAATAGGTTTCTTTTCCTCTCTCTCTCTTTTTTCTTTGCAGGCTAGTGACAGTATGAAGCATACCGGAGTCCTCGCTATCAATTTAAAAAGAATGAGGGCTGTGGTAATTATAAAATAAGCCTCCCAGTGCCTCGACGCTTCCTGCTTCGAGTGCCTTAAGGCAACCTGTGTTTCCAGTGCTTTGAAGCATCCTGTATTTTAAATACCTCAAGGCATCCCCTGCTTCAAGCATCGGGTGATGCCTTGGCACATCCTGTGCATCAGGTGATGCCTCAATGCATTCTGTGAGTCAGGTGAAGCCTCGACGCAGCCTGTGCGTTGGTTGATAACTTGCTGAGCCTGTGCATCGGGTGCTTCGATGCTGCGACACAGCCTGTGTGTTGTGATTGCAGTATCCTGCCTCACCAATGTTGACTTCCATTTCTTCCACGCAGGCTTCAATTTGATGCAGAGCAATTGTATTTCTCAACCCCGCAGCTTTGATTTGGGCCAAAGGGGGAATTCTTGAGGAGCTCCTTGACTCATTTCCCAGCATGTCAAACGATGTTACACTGTGGGAGGAAGATTTACTGTGGCTCCTGAAAGACTCACGTAGTTCCTCTATGCCCTGGAATGTTGAGAGTGTGGGTTACCCAACCTCAGCGGAGAAAGGGTAACAGTTGATGAAGGATACTAATCTCGTGAACCACTCACTGTGGGTTTTTTCTTGCCAGCCATTTTGAGGGGGCAACAGTCCTTTTTTGTTAAGTATCAAAAAATGTTGTTTGGTTGCTGTAGTGCAGCAAGACAACTAAAAGTAAGAAAAATGAAGAAAAATGAAAAAGAAACAAAAAACGTAAAAGATTTTGAAAAATAAAATCTGGAGAGACAGAATACATGGCCATGCTGTGCTCGGACAAAATAAACTGAGGAGCTTTCGAGGCAATGCTAGTGAGAAAATTCCCACACATGCTCAGTAGATCTCAAAGCTCTAGTAGCTAGAAGAATTCATTTGGTGCCGCCGGATGACGTCATCCACAGATTATAGCTAATTCAGCCCTGCTGATCGATGGAAAACCTCCTGTACTATGTCTGTGTGAGTTTACACATTAGCAAAACTGAATAAATAGAAAGTTAAAAAAATTATTTTATGTGAAGATAAAGAAAGAATGCCACCCAAATGCTGACAGCAACCCTGAAGCATGGTGGAGAGGTCCCTTCCCCCTGTCCCCTTCAGAAACTCCTTGAACAGAGCTTTATGTCTCACATGCGTTTGTTTTGGAGTCCCAAATGAAGAAGTCTACCCTGCTGATGGTTCTGGCCACTGTTCCCACTAAATGGAGAATCTTGTATACTAATCTGCCCAAGATTGTTAAGTGCGAATGAGGGATACAACAAAAGCTGTCCTGGATAAGGAGAGAGATTTTACGAGCGATCACACTCTATGGTTGGCACCTGAGATATATGCTTGGAGTGTGAAAAGAAACAACTGGGTACAATGGATTTGCATTTTAGATGTAATTACTTGCCTTCTAGGTCGATTTGTTCTTTTCTGCCAACATCTACTATGTCACCATGTTACTAAAAAACAGGATGGTCCTGTGTCAGTCCCCTTGAGTGCATGAAAATAAAAGTTAACAAACAACAAAAATAAGATACTTTTTCATTGGATTGATTTAATATATTTTTTGATCAGCTTTTGAGATTTGACACTCCCTTCCTCAGGTCAGAACAGAATAAGCAAAAAATGACATCTAACCAATTAACCTCCCTTCTCCTACTTCACACCATCATTGAAATGTGTTTATATTTTCTGGAAAATGTCATATTTTGCTCACTCCATTTTTCAGACCTGATGGAATGTTAGCTCCTGAAAGCTAGTCAAGAAATGTATTGATAATCCAAGAAAATTGTATCACCATATATGACTTGTTTGTTAACTTTTATTACCATGTTAGTATGTAAGAGGCCAAACTTGTACTGGGTGGTATGGCACAGGAATAGCCTGGCTCCTGAGCACCAGGACCAGATAAGAAAGGAGTCAGGTTTTCCAATTATTAACCCTTGCTGGCTAAAAGTGTCAGCATATCTCACCTTAACGGATCTGCAGTCCTCATCCATCCTGAAACTGCAGAGTACTCTGCCCTTTCCTGCAGGATTTATGCAAAGCAATGAGCACTGACTTCAGAGACTGCAAGTACATAATCTGCCAACTAACTGGCCTGAGGGAGAAAGAAGATGAGGAATGAACATTCTTCTAATAATAGCTGTTGACATTTCCAGTAAGCAAATATATTACGTATTGCACAACAGTTATGTAACTGACACTGCAACATTAATCACAATTGTGCTATTGTTTATATTCACTATATGTGGAATATGTTTTGGATTTAAAAAATTCTGTTCTTATCTCTGCTCAGTCTTCTTTGGCTCAGATGAAATGTAAGATCTGCGCTATCATCTGAAGGCATTCCCTGCTTGGCCTTTTGGCTGAGATTGAGAATGTATAGTTACAGAAGCATAATGCTCTGTTTCCTGGCTCCACTGAGGAGATGATACTAGAACTATTATCAAAGCAAGAGGATTAAACCTGATAAGAAAAAAAAATAAAAGTTTTCCTTGTTAACAATGTTTTGTATGTTGCCATCTATTGGATTAATTTGGGAACTGTTGAATATGCCTAGCTTCCAGTATAAAAATTACAGCAGCAGATAAACATCAGTGGGTTTTTTTTTAATTCTGCTCTGTGTTTTTACATCTATTAGCATTATTAAATGATATGAGTGATTGGAACATAGCAGCCTCTTGCTGACTGGTTTAATTAACAGTCTCACACTAACAGAATGAGGACCATTAGCTATTAAGTGACTTTACTCAGGGTTGCTCCATTAATAAACAATATAACAATGAACCCTCCAAGGACTCACAGATGAGATTGACTACTACTACTGTCATTTCTACAGCACCGGTAAACGTACACAGTGCTGTACATTCACACAAAAGGGACAGTCTTTGCTCTGTGGAGCTTACAATCAAGACAAGACACACAAAATAAACAAGAAGTTACAGAACTTTATTTACAATAGAAAAACGGTTAAACTCTGTTCGGTTTTGTTTACAATTTATATTCCTCTCCCCCACAAAGCTGCCTATAGTGTTAACTCACCAAAAATACAATTAAACAAAAACCCAATACTGGGTAAATTATTTTGTTTCAATTTATTTGGATTCACTTAGCACAAAGAAAATGAAATTCAGACCCCAAGATATGTTTTTTTTGTGAAACCTTTCATAGAGGATAGGATTGTCCAGCAACAAAACCAAGTCATAAAGAAACACATTCAGAGCTATTTTAAACTCAAGACACAAATAGGCCGTTGCAATATGGATACCTAAAAACGTGTCCAAACTGGGCACACGTTTTTTTTTTTAACACAAGCACAATCACCTCTCCTGGGCGCCCGATGCAATAAGCAAATGAGCTGCCATGCTAAAAAGGACATGCTAGGGATAAATTGTGCTTCCCTAGTGCATCCATGGCATCGGGCATTCAGGAGATGTGGCTGTGCACGGGTTAGGAAAACAGATAATCAATATACCAGCGTTCATTTTTTTCCTGCAGCAGCTATTTTACCAGCACAACACAAATGCACAATATACACAGCCCGGGGTGTATATTGTGTGGCATGAAATTTTTTTTTTTCTGTCAAGACTTTTTTTTTTTTTTTTTGCATGGTGCTTCCTACTCAGTAACACTTGTTAAGTTGTGCGCTAGGAAAGGTGAACTTTATTGCATTGGCCCCAAAAAGTGTATGAAAAGAAAAAATAATTTGAAGTAATAAATTGCCAAGTTTCATTTCTCCAGATCTTAATCTGCCAAAAATTAATCCATAGGCAACGTGCATTTTTTTGTTTAGTTTTATAGAACCGTTCTGAAGTCTACATAGTACAAAACCCCACCTTCGAGATCTGGAGACTAAAAAAAAGTTTTCTTAACGATCTAAATGAAAAACCATATACCAAACTCTTGAAAACTGCTATTTCACCAATAGAATATAGGGGGGGTTTAGGGCGGGCAGATCACTACAGCTGGGCATCCCGCAAAGTAAGCGGGTCACTCCAAGAGGCGACCTGTGCCCGTTCAAAAATTCCTCTCACATTTGTCGTGAGGACTCGGGCGTCACCCCGAATCGTTATTTTCCTTACTCATTAGTTTAAGGCATAAAAGAAATCCAGGCAGCGCGGGCACTACCCCCACCCAGATGCTCACTACCATCCAGGTGAGAATCAAAAGGCGTCGGCCACGAAGAACATGCAGATCTAGGCAGCAGTATCGCAACCATAGCAATGCGTCTGGCCTTGTTTGATGTTGAATATTTTATTTCTTTAAACAAGTATACGCATTCTAGGTGGGGGTAAGGAAGGAATCATGCAAATTAAATGGCCGAACTGCCTGATGGGAGCCGCACTGCGCCCAGGGCCTCTGGGGGAACGGTCTCGGAAATAGAACTCCGGACCTGCTCCACCCCTTGACAACCAGTCGCTTCGTGCGCCGAGGCAGCTAGTTTGATTAGCAGGGGCTACCGTATGGATTTGTGACGTCATCGCCGACCGAACGCCTCTTTGCCCATCCTGCTACGGCGCGCAAGATGGCGGATCTGTCGCTGGACGAGCTCATCCGGAAACGCGGCGTTACGGTGAAGGGCAGGTAAGTCCCTGCATCGAGGGCGCCCGCTTTACCGTTCCCAGAGGCCGCGTCCTACCGTTTCTGACTTTCATGTTGTTGTCTCCGGGATGCGGCCGAGTTTTCGCTTCCCCTCCCTTCCTATTGAACGGTGTTGCGAAGGGTAGAGCTCCGCCCTCTCGGTCTCCTGGTTGGCTGTGGTAGATTGGACGCCGCTGCTGATTGGCTGAGAGCACCGCCGGTCAGGGAAAGGAGGGGGGGGGGGGGGCGGCGATATTATCCCTGTGTGTCCGAAGCGGGGGTTGGCGAAAAATCCCGGGTACGGTGCGCTGTGGGGAGCGTGAGGGTGGAACCCGGTCACAGTGCATTGTGATTTCGAGGGAGAGCTCCTATTTTTGCAAGAATGACTTGGAACTGCCGAAGTGATGCGGGGAGTTGAGAGCGCAGTGTGAAGAGTTCTACGAACCCTGCTGCTGGCAAATAATAGGCTTTGGGCGCTCCCTGTAACACAGAGAGAAAGCGGTTTTATTAGTCCAGCTGTGGGCTGCAAACCTTATTTTCTGTATTTTTGTGGGGGTTGCAACTGCTTCCCCCCCCCCCCCCACCCCTTAGCGCATCTTATGTCACAGTAACACCTGTCATGCATACTGAGGAGGCCCCATAATGTCCAGCCCCTGGAGAGTGTGGAACACAAGGGGGTGAAGAAACGTGGTGATAAAAGAAATATTTCCTTGGGACTGGATCCACTGTTGCCAACAGAAGCGCCCTTGCGAATTTTCCACCTCTCAAAATATCGGGCATGGTGGGCTTGTGCACCTTCTGTTTCCTGACTGGAAACAACCTTGAAAACAGTCGGGGTTCAACCCCCAATTATTTTGTGAGATGTGCTCCGTTGCCTTTCCATACAATTATAAAACATAATCATGCCCCACAGTATATAAATGAGTGAGCACACATACATAAACCTATTGTTAAGCTGTAACACATAGTCATGGCAAATCATTAAAAAAAAAAGCCTTTTTTTTTTTTTTATTATTGAAGAGACCAATATAGAATCGGGGCATAGTGCACAGTAAATAGTAGCATAATTCAGGGTATTATGTTCTTGCAAGATTCACCTATTCATAGTGAACATAGTTTGCACAGAAGTTTTCAACATTATCCCCAATAGTTTTATAAAACTTCCTTTTAAATACTAAACAGGAAAAACCATTAGGGCAGCTATCCAATAGAAAGGTATTAGACTGGTGCCAGCGATCTATATGATGCCAACTGTGCCATCATACCTGCAACAAACCAAGCAGATCTATTCCAAATACTGCTGAAGAACTACAGGAGATCTACTTAAAAAAAAAACTATTCAGGGTGCATATTGCTAGTTGGCATATATATTTTGGTACATTACTTAGGACACAATACATAAAGATTTCTTTTAAAAGGACCACCTGTAAATGAATTTTACTATAAAAGCATAACAAATATATGTTAAGTTAGAGTAGGCTATTTATTTGTATTTATTTATTTATTTATTTAGCATTTTTATATACCAAGGTAGAGCAGAGTAGCCTTCACTCCGGTTTACAATTATAACAACCTGTTACATAAAACTATTGAAGACATTGAAGAAAAAACAGCATTTAACAATCTGAGAACTGTCATGTCAAACATATGGACAAGGCAAGCTATCCCAAAGGATAGGCATATTGAAAATAAACCAGATAAGGTGTACCAAAGGAAAGGTACATTGAGTAGACAGAGATCAAGTATAATGATAAGATAGTCTTAGATATCTGTAGGAAACAGGATGATTAGACAGAGGGGGGGA
This sequence comes from Rhinatrema bivittatum, assembly GCF_901001135.1. Taxonomy (NCBI): domain Eukaryota; kingdom Metazoa; phylum Chordata; class Amphibia; order Gymnophiona; family Rhinatrematidae; genus Rhinatrema; species Rhinatrema bivittatum. The sequence goes on from NC_042616.1 coordinate 452,781,776, forward strand.
ATAAATGACAAAATATGGGAAGCTGTGGGATTAAGTTTTGAGATTGTTGAGCAGGCTGTCAGTATGAGATTGGCAGAGTAGCCAGTCTACTGTAGTAGACTTCCCTCTGTATAAACTTAAAAACTGTATAAACTGTAGTAGACTTCCCTCTGTATAAACTTAAAAACTGTATAAACTGTAGTAGTCTTCCCTCTGTATAAACTTAAAAACTGTATAAACTGTAGTAGACTTCCCTCTGTATAAACTTAAAAACTGTATAAACTGTAGTAGACTTCCCTCTGTATAAACTTAAAAACTGTATAAACTGTAGTAGTCTTCCCTCTGTATAAACTTAAAAGTGGATGTCAAGGTCAGGTCTCCAGTTTGCATATAGCATAACAGGAATGAACCTCACTCATAAACTAGGGAACGCTGTATATGATCTCTAAATCTTAGCTTGTGCTTTTCTTAACACGTGTATTCTGCCAAAGAGACTTTACTACTTAAGCCAGAAGCTGTAATACAGGGTTTTCTATACTTTTAGCTAATGTGACCCCATTTTAGCATTGGAAAATTTACAAGAGCTAGAGGATGACCAAAACAAAATTAGCAGGGTGCTGTCTCCCTCCAACAATTACTCCTCTCTCACTATTGCTGCATTCCAGCCGATCCTTTCTCAGACTTCAGCCTCTCCAGAAGTCCTTCTGTTTAGCTTCTGCTCTGCTAGCTGATTCCCTCCTACATCCCCTAGCTTCTCTTACCTCCCCAGCCCATTCTCTCCCTCTCACTTTTAGCCCTTTTCCTATCATCCCAGCTGATCCTCTTACCCCAAACTCTTTTTATAACTTCCAGCTGTTCGGTCATTCCTTCCATCTCAGCCCATCCCCATTCTCTCCACTTTGATTTTTGTGGAAAAAATGATATAGCAAGTTAATAAACTAAACCCCATCCCTTCTCTATCACCTCTCAGCCTCACCTTCTCCTTTTCAACCCTTCTGTCACCTTCCCTCAGTCAATCTTCTCTATCACATCGCTTACCTACCACGGCCAGTCCTACTCTCAAACTTCTCCTGTATCTGATCCTTCCCATCAAACAACCCCTTCTGTAACATCCCCCTGGAAAAGGACCAGTAGTAGCATTTTCTTTAGGTCAAAGGTGATGACAGTTGGTGAGAAACGAAGGCAGGCTGATGACTGAGGCAATGTATTTCTCTCTTTGGTTCAGTGGTGGATGAGGAGAGAGGAGCAGTGGCAATCTTCACCCACCAGTGCACACTCAGCCCTCCTCTCATGGTTGGTCTCAAGCAGTTTTTCTAGGTAGTTATGAAAGAACAAGTGCACTTTGACAAAAAAAAAAAACCCAAGCCCAAAACAAGCAAAATCTAAACTACTTTTATTAGAAAGCATTTATACACAGAAAATACGTGAGTGTAACGGAGGAAAAAAATTGTCGTACCTCTCACAGTTAACTAAAAAAAGGTCTGACATTCGATGACAGCAGCCAGTACTACTTCATCCTCTGTATTGTCAGGATTGTCAAGAGACATATTTTCATTGAAATGCTTCAGAATATTACTGGCTGGTACAAAATTGGTACAGCAAATACCCTGGCGTCTCAGTCCATAATGCACTTGCAATATTGACAGAAGTGTTGCATTGGCCTTTGCAATATCGCTCACAAAGATATTGAATAGAACTAGTACCAGAATAGATTCTTAAAGAACTCCATTTATTGCTCTTCTCTCTACAGAGTAGGTTCCATTTACCACTATTCACTGACAGATTAAAGGCAGCCTGGTTTGCCCTCCCAGAGACTGATCATTATATTAGAATTGTAAATAAGGGGTTACAATTTAGTTTCTTACTGTTTGTTTTTATAGGGTGCTGGCCCTTTAATATGGCAGGCACAGGAGAAAAATAAAGAGAGAATACTTTTGCAGTTGCTGCTCTTTTCCTCCTGTTCGATGTAATCAAGCGGGTTTGTCTAGAGGGAGCTGACTAAACGCTGCAGTCATAATCCCAACTGGGGTTGGTGTACTGGAAGAGAGACAGGAAGTTGCAGCAGCAGCCAATCAGAGGTGGCAGGAGCAGCATGGCGCAAGTCCTGCCCATCAAGCCCAAAAAAAATGAATTAAAAAAAAAAGAAGCCCAATAATACCTGCGCATTAAAAAAAAAAAAAAAAAGTGAATTGCTAAAAAAACAAGCCCAAACTCGCAGTAAATAAGCAATGTTGGCAACATTGGCCTCAAGCCCGATGGTGATCTGAAAGTGGTAGTAGCATTAGTAATAAAAATTAGCAAAAGGCCTGTGAATGAGTGTTAATAGAGAAATTCAGGTGAGGGTATGGTCACTGCAGGGTCTGTGAATGTGTACCTGCCCACACTGCCTTCTATTTCTAATGCTGCTGCTTCTGGTACCTGAAAATGCTGCCATTTGGGACCCCAGCTAAAGGTTCATGATCCAATTTGGGGCCCTAAACCACAGTTTGGGAAGCTTTGGTTTAATATGTATAAGTAACATAGCAAGGTGCACTTGGAAGGTGTTACTTTTTGCAGCTTTTCCTTTGATAATATTACTCTTCTAGATTTTTTGTCTTTGTGTATATTCTAAGTTTTAAATGCAAGTTCCTTTTCTTCCTTCTAGTCCAGTCCTCACATATGGGAATTTTCAGTCTCCACAGCTGACAGAGGACACGCCTCTTTTTTATGACCTCACTTTGGATCTGAAAGGGAGGTGTGATCCAAGGCTGTTGCCAGTAATCTCTGTCTCTCGCAACTGCAGATGTGAGAATGTCAGCTCCCATAACCTAGGTTTGGCCCTGGCCTGATTGATCTTTGTTGCTCTTGGGACAACGGTTCTTAGGGTTGCTTTTCCCAGTGGGAACATTTTTTCCAGGTTTTGCCCTGGTTGAAGCCCCTGGGGATCATCCCTGTACTCAGAAGGCTCTGAAGATCTTCCATATCTCTTTTTTTTTTTTTTTCTTCTCCCCTCCCCCTTTCTGGTACCTTTCATTTGAAGGGGCAGAGAGAAAAAAAAGAAAGGGAGAGGAAGTTGGGCCTTTCGGAGTAGCTGACAGCCTAAATCCCAGAGGTGGTGAGTACCAGCTGGGCTGTGTCTGGGAAGGAAGGCAGCAGTATAGCAGTGATCTCTTTGGGATAGCAGAAAGAGAAGTGTTTTTACTGCAGTTGTGAGGATAGCACTGTAGCTTGCACAAGGACAGAGCAGTGGCAGATGCAAGGTATGGTTAAGTTGCTGTGGGGGGAGGAGCCGGTAGCTCACTGCAGTGGTGTTCATCGGGCCCCTTGGTCATGCATAGGGCAGGAAGTACTCCATATGTGGGGCCTAGTGTAGCCAGCTCATTTTGCCTGGTGTGTTAGGGCAATTTAAGCAAGGTGACCTCGAAAGTTAGCAACTCACCTCTGCCTCTTAGGGAAGCTCAATTGAGGCCAGAATTGCTGATTGAGCCCAGTCAGCCACTGGTAGCAGATAGGAGCCTCATGCCAGCAGGGGAACTGAACTCCCTCCCCCTTCTATTAGAGGGTAGTGTAAGGGAACAGCTCAGTCACAAGGTAGCCCATGGGCCAGGGCAAACATACATCTGCTTCAGCACTAACTGTTGTTGCATTGATTGCCCTCTTTGGATTATCATTGTCAACTTTGGGTTTCCTCCAGCTTGCAGGAAGGGATAGCCCTGGTTGGGTCATAGGCAGACACCAGCCTGGGGAGTGCATTGCCAGGGCCAACTGGCCCAAGGGCATTGGTCAAGAGAAGAATCGTTGTGGTCAATAAAGAGGTTAGAGACAAGAGCCATCAGACCAGCTCTGAAGTACTGGTAGGTGGGAAGTCATTGGCATTTGTAAACAGGCAAGGAGACATATGTAGTCTCATCGTAGCACAGGAAGTAGCCCAGTCGGGAGAATCTCCTCCATCTATCAGCAACCTACATAGCAGATAAGCTATGTAGGTTGATTTCCTCATTAGGAACAGGTTGGACCCAGGAGAGTGGAAGCTAGGTCCAAAAGCCTTTCAAATAATAATGGATTGATGGGGGGTCACCCAAGCACAGACCTAATGGCGACATGGGCAGATGCCAAAGCTGGCATGTTCTGTAGTCACAGTTCAGCCTGCTGGATGTCTTCCTGTTGTGGCCTCTTGTAGGCAAGACAGTAAAAACAAGATGAGAACCATCCATCCATCCATCCATCCATCCATCCATCCATGATGATCCTTGTAGCCCCAGATTGGCCGAGGAGTTCTTGGTATGCAGACCTAGTGAGGCTACTGAACGGAACCCTGTTACTTCTTCCCAGGGAGCAGGATCTGCTCTGGCAAGATCAGATTCTGATGGAAGACCCAGTTCCATTCTCTTATGACCTGGCACTTGAAAGGGTACATCTGCATAATAGAGTTTACTCTTCAGCCATGATCTCAACCATATTAAAAGCACAGAAGTTTTCTCGCTAATATTAGATTTCCTGCAAGCTGGCCTAGGCAAGAGGTCACTCTTAATTACCTGAAGATTCAAGTAGCAACTATATTTCCTGTCGATAGCAGGACTCAATTAGCCATGCTGTCTGGAACGTCCTCCAGCAGCCCTGAGGCGGAGCTTTTCCTAGAAATCACAGAGCTTTGTTCTGTACAGCTGCGCGCGTCTTCCTGCACGATTGAGTGCCATCTCTTCAGTCCTTTTTCTTCTGTGCTGCCATTCACCTGCGGAGATTTTTTCTCCACTTCTCCTCGGAGGTTTTCTTCATCAGAAGAGCACAACAGCACTTTTCAGTGCTAACATGGCCCCCAAACCACCTGGCTTTAAGTACTGCCAGTGTGGCAGGGTGATTTCCAACACTGATGGACACAACTATTGTTATGTCTGGGGCCTGAATACAACCAGGCGTATGTCGCCCCGGGCCCAGAGACAGCATGCCTTAAAGAGGGGGGCGATGAATCCTACTCATCACACCCTTCCTCTGGGCCGAAGTTGGACTGCCCTGAGAAACGCAGAAGGGCCTCCTCTCTGGGACTGCAAGGTAAAAGGGTCACCAAGAGACAGACTGTGCTTGCCACCAAGGTGCTGTCCCCGCTCCAGGACCCATCATGAAGTGGTGCGTTGAGCGATGTGGCCTGGGTCCAAGAGTGTCAACCGGCCGATGACAATGACGCAAGTGTGTCAAAGCCGGCACAAGCAGCAAAGCGCGCCAACCACAATGCAACCCTTCGAACAGAATAGACTCTTGTGTCAACCCATGTGCCAAAGCCCAAGCAGCTGACTCATGCGTCGGGGGACCAATGCTTGGACTCGCAGCGCATCGAGCCAGAGCATGACATGTTGAAGTGTGCCCCTTCGAAGCCATGCACCTTGACGCAGGACTGGGCAGACAATGCGTCGACGCAGGCCCACCACTCCAATTTTCTTGAAAACACCACTTTGGAGCTCTTGGACAAGAGTACCTTACTTGTTTCCTTTATTTCTACATTACACATCATATTTAAATCTAATTTCTTTAGAAACTTTTCCTCTTTGTTCTATGGCCAACCTGTTAGGATTTTTCCTGATTTAGCTCAAGTCACCCAAGTTGAGAGGCGAGGGTTCCTGTCTCTTCGGCAAGAAATTATTTCCCTTGGAGTTTCCTTTGTACTTCGTTATCCCTGAAAATGTATTTATTTTTTTTTCAACCTGAACATTGTAATCATTCAAGGAGGCCCGTAGAGCAGTGGTTCTCAACCTTTTTTCGGTCGGGGCACACCTGACAGATGGTTCTCACATGCGTGACACACTGAACATGTGACCATCACCAGGCTAAATGTAAACATGCACTCTGCATTCCTCAGGAACCCCCTCGACCCCCAACAATGGGTGCAGAGCAGAACTAGGACATTCCCCGTTCAATTTACCATACAAAAAAAAGATATTTCTGGTGACACCTCAATAACAGCAACATAAACACTCTCTCCTACCAGGTGCAATAGCTCTCCTTGTGGAAAAACCAGTAATTTACCACCAATGCATGTTCGTTCTATTTATTTATTTATTTATTTATTTATTTATTTAAAATCTTTTCTATACCATCGTTAAGTTAAATACCATCACAACGATTTACAGGAAGGCACATAAAATAATGATGATAAATGTATAGGAACATACATTCTAGACAGGTGCCATTAAGATTCGGTTACATAGTTTTATGATCAATACCATTTGGTGAATGTGATAAATCTTGTCCTTTTATACAGGTATCATTTTATTTACAAGTATAATTTTAAAAGCTGTATATTTTATGTTAGCAGTAAGGTAAAATAATAAAATGCGCACAACAAATAATATTGATACAAATGCCTATGTGCTAGTAAAATACTTCACCTCAGTCACACAGATAGAATCAACCTTCACCACAAAGTACAAATTTGGAAACAGAAACTGGAATGGAAACCCAAAAAAGCCACTCTGCATTCTGTGCAAAACAAAAATATAGCACCTATCTGACTTCCAGGATCTGAAATAATGTACACAAACTAATGTGCACAAAGTTACACCTGCATTATGGAACTCAAACAGTAACAACTCTACCTTTGAAAAGGCAGCACTGCAAAAATTACACCAGGCCCTAAACACCAATACACCTCCTATTAGGAAAACAGAACAAGCCAAGCTGCTATAGATCCCTACCAAGAAACTACAAGCTCGCAGAACACTCTTAGCTGGGTCACACATACAGAACACGGACAGACCCTTACCAAATACAGAATAAAGTGCCCAAAAAAGCTAATGTTTTTGAGTTGTTTTACTGCATACAGAGTTTGGTTCTTGCTGTTTCCAGTTCAGTTTGTGTCTCCACATTTCCATTTATACATTCCCCAAGAAATATAAAATAATTCTAAAACTAGAATATAATAAATGTTTCAAAACAACTGATAAATGGAACATCCAGTCATTAAAAATTCTCCAAACACCAATAAAATATTTCTAACAGCAGACACATCACATAATACCTAATAATTAAAGTGGCAGCAGCATGCATGGTCTTTTTCTTCTTCCCGCGTGCCTGGGAAACATCACTTCCTCTTCCGGGCCACAGGGGTAGGAAGAAGAAAAGGTCAAGTTCCTGTTGCCGGCTTCCACAAAACACTGCTGCCGTTCCCCTCGGGGCTTGAATGTGCTGATAGCCCGGGCAGGAATGGCAGCAGTGTTCATCTTGTTGAGATGAAAGGGGGGGGGGGGGGGAAGAGCAGTGTGTGAGCGACACACCTGCCGGTGCTTTGCGATACACCAGTTGAGAACTGCTGCCGTAGACCCCTCACCTCCTCCCCTGCATCTCTAATATCTTTGTGCTATTAGTATACTTCTGCTGGTTAATACTATGTTATCGCCATTTCTTTTTGATTTTTTTTTTCCTTCGCTTCCCTTATTTTTCTTCCCCCCCTTAGTTTCTTCTCATTTTTCTGTTTTTATTGTAATGGATATCTTTACTTTAATTGCTTTTCCTTAACTGTAATTTTTATTCATTTCCTCAGATTTCTATTTGTGAATATCCATTTATTTCTGGCACAAGCAATTCACTTTGTAATTTAAAATCTTATAAATAAAGAATTAAAAAAAAAATCCCTAAAGTCATTTCTTCCTTTTCTACAACCCAACAACTGGATATGCTTGCTGGATCTCAAAGATGCCTACTCCCACATCCCGATGCACCACTCCTCCTGTGCTTCCAGTCCAGTGGGCAGCACTACCAATACAAGGTGCCCCAAGAGTCTTCACCAAGTGTCTAGCGGTGGCCCAACTCCAATGAAAGAGGGTTCAACTATTCCCCTATCTGGATGATTGGCTGCTGGTAGCTTCAGACAAACCGATCCTCAGGTTGCACTTGAGGGCCATGATCAGTTGCTTGCAGGCAATGGGATTCGTAATCAACTACGAGAAGTCCAGCCTCTAGCTGACTCAAGTCCTGCAATTCATCGAAGCAAAGATAGACACGGATAAGACGGGGCCCAAAGACGGGGCTTGGACCCTGAGCACCCTGGCAAAGCAATTATGGGCCTGTGCACAACCTTGGGTTCACTAAATCTTGCCCTCCTGCGCCACATGGTAGAGGCAATATTCGTGGTGCCTCACACCCGCCTACACATGCGTCGTCTGTAATGGGGCCTGAAATCTCAGTGGACGCAGTTCCTTCAGCCATTGTCAGACACAATACTCCTCACCCAGGCCATGAAGAGAGACATAGCCTGGTGGCTGTCTCCAGCAACACTTACAGAAGGCGCCCTATTCCGAAGCCTGGTGCACAAGCTAATTCTCACCACAGATGCCCCCGATAGGGGGTGGGAGCCCATCTCAACCACCTACAAATGCAGGGCTTGTGGTTGGCCTGGGAGCGCGCTCAGCAGATAAATCTACTGGAGCTACGAGTGATTTGGAATGCCCTTCTCACCTTTTGTCAACCAAGTTTGGGGCAAAAAGTCATGATAAGCACGTACAGCCAGGTGGCTATGTTCTACATAAACAAAGAAGGAGTTCCTGGACATTGTGCAGGGAAGTGATTCAGATTCTAGAATGGACGGAGAAACAGTCTCATTACAGGCCACCTACCTTCCCGGAATAGGGAACTCCAAAGCAGACCATCTCAGCAGAGTATTCCATCCTCACGAATGGTCGCTAAACCAGAGGGTAGCGGACACTCTCTTCACCCATTGGGGTACCCTGAGCATGGACCTCTTTGTAACAGTGATGAATAGTAAAGTTCACAGATTATGCTTAGTGTTTCCGAGTCCAGAGAGATTCGCACAGGATGCCTTCCTAATCCCATGGTCTGAGGGCCTCTTCTATGCTTCCCCTCCAGTTCCCCTCCTATCTTGTACCATACAAAAATGCATTGCGGATGTTGCCGACCTAATCCTCATAGCCCCAGCATGGCCGAGTCAACCCTGGCACGCTTATTTGGTTTGATTGTCCATAGCTCCTCCTATACCATTGGGGGAGGGAGCGGATCTGCTCTCTCAAGTCGGAGGGATGCTGCTGCACCTCATGCACTCCTCGCTTCATCTCACAGCCTGGAGGTTGAAAGGGCGATACTGAACCATTTTGGTGTGTCGTCAGATGTCCAAAATGTCCTGATATCCTCTCGCAAGTGTTTTGACCCAGAAAAACTATCGACTTAAGAGGCACCATTATTCAACCTGGTGCCGAGACCAACAGGTGAATCCGTTTTCCTGTTCGCCAGAAACCTTACTGGATTACTTGCACACACTTTACTAGCCAAGATTGGCGGCTGCTTCGGTATGGGTTCACATCAGTGCCATAGCAGCCTATCATCATCCACACAAGGGCCTCCCCGTCTCGAACCACCCACTGATCTCTCATTTCATGAAGAGACTCTTATATCTCAGCCCTCCAGTAACCAAACCTCTGGTCCCCTGGGATATAAACCTTGTACTGGAACAGCTCTTGCTTCCACTGTTTGAACTAATGGACAGTTGCCACATGACGTATTTGACCTGAAAAGTGGTATTCCTGGTTGCTCTAACTTCCGTTAGGCAAGTCACTTTAGTTCACTACCCCCTTCATATCTGCAGTTCTATCATGACAAGGTGACCCTTCGGACTCACCCTTCCTTCCTTCTCAAAGAAGTTTCAGCGTTCAACTTGAACAAACCATTTTGTTGCCAATGTTTTTCCCAATAGGGAACGCCTTCTGCATACGCTGGACTGCAAAAAAGCACTGGCTTACTACAAATGTAGGATGAATGCTGAAAACAGGACTTCGCAGCTCTTTGTTTCTTTCAGTCCTAATGCTCCTGGTCTTCCAGTAAAGAGAACCCTCTTGGATTGAATAATGCAGTGTATTCAATTCTGCTATTCCAAGCATTCGCAACAACTCCACAGCAAGTTCAAGGCGCATCAGGTCTGACTGGTGGCTACCTTGATTACGTACCTTCACATGGTACTGTTGTTGGACATTTGCCCAGCAACCACTTGGTCTTTACTGCATACCTTCATGTTTCATTATTGTCTAGACCAGCAGGCATCCTCAGATGCAGCATTGGGTTTTGCAGTTCTGGACCATTTAACGCGATAGAAGACTTACACGGTTGTCCACGGTAAGGACAAGTTGGGATCACAACAATCAGAAGCAATTACAGAAGAGGGTGCCTTAAATCCATTAGCGTGTGAGACTCAGCCCTTTGGCTGGGGACTCCCAGACAGCATGACTAATTCAGCCCTGCTATCGACGGGGGAAAAAACAAGTTTGCTTACTGTAAACGGTGTTTTCTGTAGATCGCAAGATGAATTAGCCATACTGACCCACCTGCTTCCCTGGACAGCCTCCGAAACATCCACTCCGGATGGTTTTTTGCTGTGATACAGACTGAGGAGAAGATGGCGTGGGAAGATGCGTGCAGCCACACAGAACAAATCTCTTTGATCTCTAGGAGAAGCTCCGCCTCAGGGCCGCTGGATGATGTTCCAGACAGCATGGCTAATTCATCCTGCTGTCTATGGTAAACAAACTTGCTTTCCTTGCTACATGGGACCAAGTCAGAGGAACCTAAGTAGCAGCACACCCAGACATAATTTGGATCCTGAAATGGGTGAAGCATATTCCGACCACTTTTCTGACCAGTAGTCTCTCATTAGTATTTCTGTGTGGTTTTGAGGGCTGTGGTCAACCCACCCTTTGAGCCAATAAAGCAGTTATTCATTAAGGACCTGTTTCTGAAGACTGCCTTTTTAGTAGCAATCTGTTTGGCCAGACATGTTCTCGGAGCTGTAGGAGCTCTCATGTAGGGACCCTTATTTAGTTTTTTACTCTGATTCGTCCCCTTTCATCCAGTCCCATCCTTCTTGCCCAAGGTAGTATCAGCCTTTCATGTGAATCTGTGTTTCCTTCCCCCTTTTAATAGCAGCGATTGCCAGGGATAAGTTAAGAGCCTGCGTCTTCTGAATGTGCATCATATGCTCTTGATATATCTGAAAGTGCTGAATGCCTTTAGGAAATCAGACAAGCTGTTTGTATTGTTTGGCGGTCTCAGGAAAGGGGAAGCAGCCTCCAAGGCCATCTTGGCAGTTGGAGCAAGGAAGCGATAACCTTGGTATACTTGTTCTCAGGCAAACAGGTGTCTGTAGCACTCCTGGCCCACTTTACAAAGGCACAAGCATCATCTTGGCAGGAGGCTTCTTCAGCCTCCGTAGAAGGCAAGGCAGTGACTTGGTCATCATTGCAATCCTTTGCAAAGAACTACAGGTGGTACGTGCAGGCTAAGGCAGACTCTACCTTTAGGGTGGGAATCATTGAGACACCCCTGTCTTCCCCCCTCCCCAGTAAGGAGTAGCTTTGGTAACTCCCATACATGAGGATTGGTCTAGCAGGAAGAAAAAGAAGGTTAAATTATTCTTACCTGATCATTTTGTTTGCTTGAGTCCTGCTAGACCAGTCCAGAGCCCAACTAGGAACACAAGAGTGAGAGGGGCAAAGACAAAGCACATCCTTATTATTCTCCTTTCGTCTTACCTCTTAGCTCACTCAGAATGGTCTGGTGAGCCCTGTTGGGTGTCATAATCTTGAATGATATCATGTCAGGAATTGTAATTGGTCACAGTGCTTTGGCGATAGGCTACTGACAGTGGCCTGAGACCACATTTCCCTTATAGCCCAGAGTGAGTTCACAAAAGAGATGTGTCCCATATGAGGACTGGTCTAGCAGGACTCGAGGAAGGAAAAATTCAGGTAAGAATAATTTAACCATTTATGGCATAAAAATAGCACTACATCTCCCTTTTTTGTCTTCAGTGGTCCACGTGACTGTATTTAGTCATTTTAATTTTTACATTAGCTGCTAAAGGTCTGACTCCTGCTGCAGTGAGTCCATGAACAAATTCACCAAGCCTATAACAGCATGAGGAGTGCTGTCTTCACCTGAACATTCTGCACTATTGCTACCACCATCATTAACTTGGTGCTGAGGCTAAGGGTGGGCACCTTTTTATCCTGGGTGACATGTAACCAATATAAATATTTCTTTTTGCTTCTTTTCATACTTAAGTAGTAGTAGTTGCTCTGCTGAGACTTAGTGTAGATCAGGGGTGGCCAATGCCGGTCCTTGAGAGCCACAAACAGGCCAGGTTTTCAGGATATCTACAATGAACATGCATGAGAGAGATTTGTATGCACTGTCTCCATTGTATGCAAATCTAGCTCGTGCACATTCATTGTGGATATCCTGAAAACCTGTGGCTCTCAAGGACCCCTGGTCTAGATGTTAATCAATGAGGTTACCATGTAGAGATAGTCAGCATGTCTTGCTGCAATAAGTTTATTCAGTTGTTTTCTCTTCCCCCACCCCCAGGGCTGTTTCCTGGGTTTTGGAGGAATTACCAAGGTGCTGGTGACAGAAATGATTTTTATCTAGTTGAAAGTAGTGCATGGGGCTGCAGGAACTTGGAGTTGGGGAGGAGGAAAGACATGGGAGCCTAGGGATGACACCGAAGATTGAGTCTCAAAGGAAATTTCACCGTGACTCTTGATGCTGGCAAAGGTTCCAGCTATCTATGTGTGAGGAGGGGAGAGAAAAGGTAAAGTGTGTGGTACTACTTTGCATATATGTTTCAAACAGAATTGACTATAGGTTTCTTTTAAAGATCTCTTGCAACTTCTCAGGTGGTTCCATTAAGAAAACAGCAAAAAACAGGTAGAGCATTACAGAGGCTGTAATGGTTTCCTAATAGTCCAGGGGTTTCATTCTTGCTGACTATTGGGAAATATTTTGGCATGTCTTTAATTCACAGGTTTGTGTTAAAAGTCCTCTCCCCTACACATGTAAGCAGTGAGAAAACCCTTTAGAAATAATCAACACCAATGGCATTTGGGTTAAAAGATGTAACAATGGGCCATCCTGATGACTCGGTGCTAGGGATGCCTGCTGCTGTGCCATCCCAGAGTAGTACCAGGCTCCAGAGGCCAAGGATCATCATTGCAAAAGTACAGGAATGGGGAGAGGATTCTTGAGTGCTTGGAAATGAAGGCTCAGGGCACTATAGTCCACTAGACACCAGTTCTGTTTCAGCCCAGTCTAGAAGAAGAGGGACCGTTGAACCAAAACAACTGTAAGAACAAAACTGTACTCTCTTTCATTGTTCAGTATTGAGTGAAAACATCAAGCAGCAATTCTTACCTTGTTCAAAGTGTTACTGAGAAGTTAGTGTTGGATCTTGAGTTGCTCCTCTGCAAATGTTTTCTTATCCAATGTTATACCTCAGTTATGTGCCAAAGGCATCATCACACTGTCTGAACCAATCTGCGCTGTTGGGCCCATTGTATGCCCCTGAAGTCATTTGTGATTCACAGCCAGCTTCGTTGGAGTTTTCGGATGTTAGGGGGGAATGTGGAGGAAGAATTTGAAAACACTTGTGGAAAAGCTAAAAACAAACAAACAAAAAAAATCACTGAATGCTTTCTTTTTTTTCCCCAGTACAGTCAAAATGGTGCACTCCTGTTTTTAAACTTTATTAGGTTTTCAGAAACAAAACAAGGGGTGCACTTTTAATATCCTGCATAAGACAAAGTAGGGCTTTCTTTGACCTTCATGTCTAATGATTTTCCTGCAGGATCAGTGGTGCCTGCGAGAAGAGCTTCCTGCTTTCTTCCAGTGACCGCTTGTTCCGGGGGCAGTGGTAGAGTTCTGTGCTAAAAACAGCGTAAGAGTGAAGGGCACAGGGGTAGAGGGCACCAAAGAGAGAGAGAGAAAGCAAGGGGACTGCCATCAAAGTGAGAGACGGAGTGAGCAAGGAGGGCCAGCAGAGAAAAAGAGCAAGCAAGGGTGGGGGTGGAAAGAACAAGGAGGAGGAGCTGTCAGAGAGGAGAAGGGAGAGGGGCTGGCTGAGAGGAGGGAAAGAACAAGTTTTAGGCAGCCTTAGCAAAGAGAACAAAAGCTTCTGCATTTTACCTTGGTAAGGACTGATTCAGTGTTTGCACTTTTGAACTGGAACTACATCAGCAGGACATTAAGCAAGTTTTAGAAACTTCCTTTTTTAAATTAGTTTTGTAAAGTTGGCAGCACCAGGATATTTACTGCTGGAAGAATTCTGTATACTGTATTTCAAAATAATACAATATGATCATTGCCTTTAATTAGTAATTAAAATTCAAACAGAAAATACATATTTGTTTTGCTCAAAGATCTATTATTTTTCCATTTTTTGGTGCAGAATCTTCCCCCACTGCCCCAGGAGAGCAGTAGTAGTATACCCTAACCAGGGCGTTGGGTTTTCAGAGGTTTTAATTTAGCAATCCACGGAGTTCAAGGGGCGCTCTGAGCTGCAGGTGGTGCTGACCTTTTGCAGCTGCCAATGCTTGTGGCAACACGGAGGTGCCCATGGTTGTTGCTAGAAATGCGAGCAATTGAAAGAAGTCTGTGCTGCCTGCAGTTGGGAGTCCCCGTTGGATTCCATGGATTGCTCAAAATTTAAAGTCCCTGCACACTAGAATCCCTGACCATAAGGCAGTAGACTACTCTGCGCACACACAACCCTCTTGCCCCCTCTCACCCCAAACACTCTTAGACTCCTCCCGTACTCTCTAGTGTCATCCATCTTCTTTATCCTTCCTAGTCTCTCCCCCATCTGCCTCTCCCAGCTGTCATTCTTCACCAGCTGGTTTCCTCATTCCTGCCTCTCCTACTCACCTCCAGACCCTTTCTGTAGGCATCATCCCAGCACAGCTGAATTCTTTCTGCACCATATGGCTCTCAAACTTGAACCACGTGGTGCCTTCAATCCTGTGCCTTTCTCAGAGTCTCAAGAAAACGGCACCAGGAGTTCAGGCACCACACGAATCTCACTATGAAAGCCATACGGGTCAGGAAGATGGCAGCAGTGGCTTCTCTTCCTCCCATGGACTTCTGGCACAACACTGCAGCTGCACTGGTAGCTCCTTCTCTCACGGAACTGGCTATGTTGCCACATTCGTGCAAGCTGGCTTTTCATGAATTCTGTGCATAGACAGGTAAATTCTGCGCCGGGAGAATGGGAGGATAATTCTGCATTGCACAGTTGGGCAGAATTCCCACAGGACTAGGTATTAAAGAAGTGGATTATTCCAGCAGACTCCTAGACTACAGAGATATTGAGTATCATCTCCAAAACAGCGTTTGTTAGGTGCCCTGAGATCTGGGGGAAATGCATGGCTTGTGCAGGTAGGAGAGCAGCAGAGGAGTAATTAATGGTGTCTTTGTTAGGGAGCAATCAAACCGCAGAAGATGACGATTGGTTTGCTTTTTTTTTGTTTTACAACCCTTTGATGTGGACTTCCTTTTGTTTTCAAAAGAAAAATGCTAACTTTGCACTTGAGCAATCAACAAAGGCAAATTACAGAAAAATGCTTTTTCCATTATTTTTAAAACTTAGCAAGGCTTTGTCTTTATCCCACTGGTGATTTTGATTCAAAGCCACTAGAAGCAGAGTGCCACAAGGACCTGAGTTGCTTTTCTGTGCAGTGTCTGTGTGTCTTGACTAGATTGTGATCTTCAAGGAGCGGGAACTGTCTCCGTGTGCCTGAGTGGCGCCAGGTAGTTCGTGTAGTAATATAGAAATGTTTAATCTAATAGCAGTGGCAGAATTGGCTCCACAGCATTCAGGAAGAGGGGAGAAATTCTGTTTTTCTAACATTCATCACAACAGTGGCTGAGGTTCTCGTGCATTGGACGTAAAGCATCTCTCGTACCTTGTTCATGGAGCGCAGGCTCGGTGGGATTTGTGGCGGTGCTTCATGCTGACTTTCTGTGGTGTTCTTCACCGACTGTCCCCTTCTCCCTTTCTAGGCTGAACGTCAGGCCTGGCATGGGAGATGTCAGGTCCCGCATCGGCCCCCAGCAGCCTGTCGTGAGCAGGCTGGCCCCCACAACCAGCTTCCAGCGGACTTTTGATGCCCGGCAAAAAATTGGCATCACGGATGCCCGTCAGAGACTGGGCATCAAAGATGCAAGGGAGAAACTGGCACAGAAGGATGCCCGCTTCCGCATCAAAGGCAAAGTGCAGGATGCTCGGGACATGCTGAACTCCCGGAAGCAGCAGGGCGAGGCCAGTGAGAAAGTCATAGACGCGCGGGAGAAGATCAGCTTAAAGCGTAGCGTGCCCGTTGGCACTGCCAGCCCCACTGCAGTTTCCACTTCCCCGGCTATGAAGATCACCAAAACTATCCAGGTGAGTAAGGCTGTTCATTTCTCCGTGTTTAATTTATTTTGTCTGTTTTACTGTTTATAGCAAGGCTGATAGTTGCCTCGTGAGGGAAGAGGACTCCTTTAATCTCCTCCCTGCTCCTGCATCCACAAAACATTTGCTGAAAGACCCTTCTGGAGTCCTAGTGCTAGTGCACTAATTTGTGGGTGAAAGGGATTTTGGGAGCCTGCCACTTAAATATTGGCTACCAGGCTTTTCTATGCCCACAGGTATCTGCCCCCATGGAGTGATATGCTTGTAGCGTAACCATCTCTTACAAATCTTGCAGCCTAGCTGATGCCTGTTTGTATCTTCAAAGCACTACAAACTACCTGTTGTGGCTCACAGCCTCTCTGACCACCGCTAGGGCCAGTAGTTCCCAACCGTTTCTCTGTAGCAGCGCACCCAGCAGAGGGTTCCCTTGATCATGGCACACCGTCACCTCTGTCTCCTGTCCCGTACCATCATAACCGACCCCACCTCTGCCGTTATCGTCTTCTTTTCCCTCTTCCCCACTCCCCCTAGTATCATCACTTTCTTCCTTCCTGCTTCCCCCCCTACTCCCTAGCATCATCAACTTTTCTCTCCTCCCTTTCTCCCCAACCCCTTAGAATCATCATGCTCTCTTCCCTTCTCTTTCCCCTAGTATAATTATGTTACCAACCCTCCATGGCATTCATCTGTCCTTTCTCCCACTTCCTCACCATGTCCTGGAAGCAGCAGATGTTAGTTACCTGCTGCCGCTTTCTCTGCTGGCTTCCCTCTGCAGTTGCAACCGCACGGGGACAGCAGATCTCGCAAGACTGTGGGACCGCATGCTGTCTCAGTTGCAGAGGGGAGGAAGCAGCAGCAGATAAGCATTGCTGTCTGACCCCTCTCTCCTCCCTCAGGCCAGGAGGTGTAGGGGGAAAGATAAAATGAAGCCTTTGCTATAGTGCTTCATCTCTCTTTATTGGGATCTGGCTAGCTGGAGGAAAACTTTGTGGCACACCTGCACTTCAGCCATGGCAGACTGGTTGGGAAACACTGCACTAGGGAGACACTGACAACGTACAAATATTGTTTATAGCTCTTGAGTTTTTGCAGAAATTAACTTGCAATAGTTTTGTAACATCTCAGCATTGGGCGTTAGAGGCCCAACCGTTCACTGTATCTGTCTAAAATTTGGATACAGTTTATAGTAGGGTACCAAACAACAAACTGTGAAAAAGAAACTTAGAGTTACTGAAGGGAAAACAAAATCCTTTTTAGGGTGCAAATGTACCCCAAGATTCAACTAGATACAGAGAAACTGATATTCAAAAAAAGCTGAGTTCCTAAATTTAGAAGCCTATTTTCAGTCAAATTTAGGACCTAAGCTTAAGTCTGCTATTGAGTTTCTGAGATTTAGTTAAGTGCATAATGCTGGAAATCACTGCTAAGCACCTAACTTAATTTTCCCCATTCTAATTCTACCCCTGTAGCTATATACATTTTAGGCTTCCAAATTTAGAGGCTTGGTGAAACTAGAAGCCTAAATTTAGACACTTGGCCCTAGTACATTTTTCAAAAGGGCCCATTAGGAGCTTAAACCCATTGAAAATTGGCCATAGAGAGTCTACCATTCATGGTATTTGCCTGAAACTTGGGTGGTGTGTACCCCAGAGAATAAATGAGAATTATAACTTACAGTGGGTTTGTGACTAATTCTGTCACATGGAGTACTTTTGTTCCTCAGCATTAGAGGGCCAACTGTTCTTGACATCTGTCTGAACCGTGGCTATCCTATGTATTAGGGTACCAGTGGCAGTGTGAAAAAGAAAAGGTAAAAACAAATCTTTGATGTGTTGCAAAAAATGTGAGCCCATGGTACAAATGTACCTGACAGGGAAAGCCCATTCATCTCTGAGCTACAAACGTACCCGAAGGTGTGTTGGCTGCAGACCACTCACCCTAGTGAGAGAACTGTATACGCCATATGTCCGAGTTCTACCTCGCTTGCTACAACTCCGTATTACCACCAGTTGTCATCCGAGTTTGACAGTGACGCCTCTGTTCTTAGTTTCTGGACTTGGACTCCCAAGGCCTCGGCCTTTCTCTGCTCAAGCACCTCTTGTCAAGCCTTGTTCCTTGGTGCTTGGGTTACTTTACTGGGACCAGTCCAAGATAACACTACGCCACCTGCTGGCTGCTGTCTCTGAGCTGAACTGTTCACCTTTGTTGCTCTATCTCCAGGCCCGCCTAAGTCCTACCGGCCCCGGCACCCAAAAATTCAACCCGAGGGGAACTTGGGCTGGTATAGGTGAAGCTCTGGTGGCCTCCAGCTTCAGCCCACTCCACCTGTTGATGGTGGGGACCCATAGGTCCTCGCCTGCAAGTTGCGTCAACCCCACCTCAGCCCAAGGATCCACCTCCAGTGCATCAGGAGGGGGAGGTATCATCGAAGGATGCTAATGATGCATTACAGTTAGGGCATCCCAACAGAGAGGTTCCAATAATATGAAAAGTAGTCCAAGTGCCTATAATTGAAAACTCACCTGAGCTAAAAGATTACAATTTATCCCTGTCAACTGAAAAGCAGAATGTAAATACAAACAAAAAACACACTTTGAAATATTTATATGCTAATACCAGAAGTTTAAGAATTAAGATGGGAGAATTAGAGTGTATAGCAGTGAGTGATGACATAGTCTTAATCAGAGACATGGTGGAAAGAGGATAACCAATGAGATAGTGCTATACTGGGGTATAAATGATATTGCAATGACAGAGAGGAGCATCTTGGTGGCAGGGTGATGCTTTATGTATGGGACGGCATAAATTCCAATAGGATAAAGATCCCTCATGAGACTAAATGCACAATTGAATCTATATGGGTAGAAATCCCATGTGTGTTGGGTAAGAGTATAGTGATAGGAGTATACTACCGTCCACCTGGTCAAAATAGTGAGGCAGACGGTGAAATGCTAAGAGAAATTAGGGAAGCTAACCAAACTGGTAGTAGGAGTAATAATGGAAGATTTCAGTTATCCACAAAGATAATGGCGATGAGACACATGCTCAAAAATCGATCAGCAGAAGGAGGAGAGCGTGGAACAAATTAAATAGTTCTTACAAAGTTATTGAGAAGAAAATCTTAATCTTTATTACTGTATGGATACTCCACAATCTTCAATAAAAATAGTCAGTTTAGAATAGGTTAATGTCCCCCGATACGGTCTTGTTCTCTGCCTTACCTAGATGCTGTTTCCTTTGTTTTATGAGTCAATGTACCCTTATTTGACATGTGATAACTGTCATAACAAAAATATTTTTATGCTATACTGAGTCAATACCTGGTTAGGTACCTATTTGCAGATGCCATTATTTAGATTTTCAAATTAATGATACAGTCTGAATTAATGCAGTTTTTATTAGTCTCTACATTCCAAGCGTTTTGTAGCATTTTTCAGTCCTATAACTTCTAATAAGTATATGCATTTACTTGCTGAGTCAGCTAAATGATTGCTTGTTCCCTGTACGTACCCGGATCAGTCCAGACTGTGGGTTGAGCCTCCTTTCCAGCAGGTGGAGACAGACTAAAACTTGAAGGATATCCTCTATGAGGACAGAGCCTATCCTGTAACCCTTCAGTATTTGTCTGTCTCCAGCAGGTGCAACACGTCTCCCTTCGGTCTCCTGATCTAGGCTAGTCAGCCTTCTTTCTCTTCCTTCCTTCTGGGATCAAGCAAGTACTTATTCCTTAGGGATTTTGTAGTTGTTTTCTTCCTGTTAAAATAAAGTTAAAAAGTTTAGTCAGGAAGTTGTGGATTTTTTCTTCAGGAGACGGTTCCGTCTCCTGGCTCTTGATGGACTCAGGGGGGCTTTGCCCCTTGTGCAGTGCATAGCCTGTGTCTGTTACCCCCCCCCCCCCCCCCCCCCCGCAAAAAAAAAAAAATTCCTCGCTCCGCGCCATTGATGGTTAGACCGGCTGCGGAGCCCCCGGGGTCCCTTGGAGCGCGGGTGGTCCCGGGAGTGCCCCTCCCCCCGACTTCCCGGTGGATCCGGTACCCTCGGATCCTGCCACTAATCCGGATGCGGAGGATACCCTTCCACCCCTTACGGCCTCTTTGCCCAAGGATATGGACCCGGTCCTGACGGGAATCAGGGATCCGGCAATCACCTTCCCCTCTCATCCCCCGCACAAGTTGTAGTGGCTGCGGGAATGGAACGCTCCCGAGACAGAACTCTAGGTGGGCCGTGCACTAGATAAGCTCCCCCTCCCAGAGGTATGCTTAGATTTAAAAAAAACAAAAACAAGACAATCCCTCCGGGGACTACTTATGCGATCACAATATAGGAGGGTTTCCCGGCTTTTAAAGCCGCGCAGGTCCGCATGCTCAAGGCTCATGTGATGCGCATTTTTGATGTCCTGGCGCTGGGGGTGCGTGCGCCTATTTGCAGCAGTCTCATGCTGCAGGCATGTCTCAGGTGGGTTCAAAGTTGCTCTGTATCCGGGACCCCCTGTGGGCAGAGGCTGCGCTTACGACCTTCTCCACGTCCAGGCAAAAGCGATGGCTACGGCGAGGTCAGCCAAACGGCTCCTCTGGCTGCGCCATTGGTCGGCCGATCCATCCTCCAAAGCCCGGTTGGGCACGTTGCTGTTCAAAGGTAAGCTGCTCCTTGGCAAGGGCCTTGAGAAACTATGGATTCCTTGGGGGAAAGTAAGGTCCATAGGCTTCCGAAGGACCGTCTGAAACCATCCCGTTCCTTTACACCCTTTTGTCCACATTATCTGGGCCAGAGACTGTATACCCCACGCGGGCAGGGTGACTCCTCAGGGAGTTTTTCCGTCTTGCTCGCAGTCTTGGTCGCAGCCTTCCGTGGGCGCCATCCCTTTCGTGAGGGCCAGCCCACGCGCTCCATCCTTACGCCTGCCACACAATGAAGTTCACTTGACTCTTTCCTCTGTCCCCTTCCTAGGCGGTCGACTCTCCCTGTTTTTCGTGGCATGGGTCAAATTCATGTCGGACCAGTGGGTCCTCGACGTCCTCAGAGACAGGTACGCCTTCGCTTTGCTCAAGATTCTCGAGATCCTTTTTCTATTTCCCCATGCGGTCGGTCCCAGCGGCAATCGGTGGAGCAAACCCCCGCCTGGCCCCTGTGTCTGGGCGTGGTGGTCCCGGTTCCAGACAGCAAACTTGCCGCAGGCCAGTATTCTATTTACTTTGTCGTTCCCTAACAGGACGGGTCTTCGTCCGATCTTAGACCTCACAAGAGTCAACCGGGCCCTCAAGATCCCGCTTTCCACATGAAAACTCTGCGAGTGGTCCTCGTGCTGTTTCGCCCCGGAGAGTTCCTCGCCTCACTTGCTTTGACCGAGGCGTGTTTCCATATTCCGATTCATCACGGCTACCTTAGTCTCTTTGCGTTCACATCCTCCACCGGGACTTCCAGTTCAGGGCGCTTCCCTTTGGTCTCGCGACGGCACCTCGCGCCTTCACCAAAGTCATGGTGGTGGTGGCAGCAGTTCTCTGCCGGAAAGGGATCCTTGTTCACCCCTACCGGGACGTCTGGCTCGTCAGGGCCAAGGCGGAGGCTCTTGCCGGAAGGCTGTGGATCTCGTGTTACCTCTCCTCGCGTCTCTCGGGTGCATACTGAATTTCTCCAAGAGCTACCTTCAGCCCTCCCAGGAGTTAGGATTCCTGGGAGCCCACCTCGACAACCGGGTGGGCAAGGTCTTCTTGCCTCGTGCGCGGGCTCTCGAGTTGATCGGCCGGTTTCAGAGTCGGGTCTTGCTGCCTTCTACGGCGACCTGTGTCTGCCTGCAGGTCTCGGGCCCCTTGGCTTCTGCCATCGACCTTGTCCCTTGGGCTTTTGCTCATATGCTACCATTCCAGAAAGCTTTGCTGTTCCGTTGGCAGACAGTGTCGGAACAGTTTCACACAGTCCTCCTGTTTTTTTGGGTTTTTTTGGGCCTTACCGTCGCCGACGTGTAGTGGTGGCTTTCCCTTCCTCATTTGCTACAGGGAAAGCCTCTCCGAGTCCCTCAGTGGACGATAGTAACCACGGACGCCAGTCTCTCGGGCTGGGGTGCGGTCTGCCTCTCCCAGTACACCCAGGGGATCTGACCGGCAGCTCAGTCTTGCTGGCACATCATTCGGTTGGAGGTTCGGGAGATGTTCCTAGCTCTTCTGGAGTTTCTCCCCCTCATCCGCAGCAAGGCGATACGGGTCTTGTCCGACAGCTCCTCCACTGTGGCTTGTCAATCGCCAAGGAGGCGCCTGCAGTCCGCTAATGGCCCTGGAAACCAGCCGTCTCTTCGCCTGAGCAGAGCGACATCTACAGTGCCCGGCGGCCTCCCACATTGTGGGCAAGGGGAATGTTCAGGCCGATTTTCTCAGTCAATCGCTCGATTCCGGGGAGTGGGAACTCTCTGACGCAGCCATGAATCTCATCGTCGACAGGTGGTCCCCCACCACCTGGGCCCTTTGGCAACCCTTTGCAATGCCAAGGCAAATGGCTCTTCTGCCGCTGGAGGGAATACGGCTCGGAGGGCGTAGATGCTTTGGCTCTCCTTGGCCGGCGGACGTCCTTCTGTACGTGTTCCCCCCCGTGGCCCCTGGTCGGGAAAGTTCTCAGAAGAATGGAACTCCACTGGGGTCCCGTGGTTCTGGTAGCACCAGAGTCGCCGCGCAGGCTGTGATTCGCGGATTTTCTCAACCTACCACCGGACGGACCTCTACGGCTATGCCATTTTCCTCAGCTCCTTCGTCAAGGACCTGTATTTTTCGACCAGGTCGATCGCTCCTGTCTAGCGGCCTGGTTTTTGAAAGATGACGCCTAAGGCGCAAGGGCTATTAGGAGGAGGTCATCTTCACCTTGTTGCGGGCCCGGAAACAGTCGACTTCCTGGCGTACACGCGTATCTGGAACATGTTTGAAGCTGTTTGTGCGGAGTCGGGTATCTCAGCGCTCTCCGCCCCGATCTCGTTAGTTCTCTCTTCCCCAAGAAGATCTTCTCCCCTGTCGGGTAGAATGTCATCACTGAACGGGCCACCCGGATGTGATTGGTGCTTGAAGGGCGTCAAGCATCTACGTCCACCTTCTCGGCTGCTTGCCCATCGGGGAGTTTTAGTCTGATCCTTCGGGCCCTCTGTGCGGCTCTGTTCGAACCTCTCTGTCGCACTACCTTGAAAGTTCTTACACTTAAGACTGTCTTTCTGGTCTCTATCTCTTCTGCTCTTCGGATCTCGGTGATCCATGCGCTGTCCTGTCGGGAACCTTTTGTTTTGCAATTTTCCAATTCCGGGGTATCTCTTTTTCTGTCCTCTCGAAGCTTGTTTCTCTTGCAGATTCGTAGATT
Source organism: Rhinatrema bivittatum (assembly GCF_901001135.1). Lineage (NCBI taxonomy): Eukaryota > Metazoa > Chordata > Amphibia > Gymnophiona > Rhinatrematidae > Rhinatrema > Rhinatrema bivittatum. Next base: position 452,805,279 of record NC_042616.1, read on the forward strand.
TGTAGATTTCCACACATCTTTTTTGTGCATGAATACTGAGCAAATACACCGGAAGCCTTGGTTGCCCAGCACCAAGTATATGCAAGAGCGGTTAGTCATACCATATCTATTACATTGTTCTACATCTGCTCCATTGAGCTTTATGGTTACTTGCTTGATCCTACTCTGGTTTTGTTATTTTCTTCTTTGACATTCGTTATACTGAAGGGTTACAGGATAGGCTCTGTCCTCATATAGGATATCCTTCAAGTTTTAGTCTGTCTCCACCTGCTGGAAAGGAGGCTCAACCCACAGTCTGGACTGATCCGTACGTACAGGGAACAAGCAATCATTTAGCTGACTCAGCAAGTAAATGCATATACTTATTAGAAGTTATAGGACTGAAAAATGCTACAAAACGCTTGGAATGTAGAGACTAATAAAAACTGCATTAATTCAGACTGTATCATTAATTTGAAAATCTAAATAATGGCATCTGCAAATAGGTACCTAACCAGGTATTGACTCAGTATAGCATAAAAATATTTTTGTTATGACAATCAGTTATCACATGTCAAATAAGGGTACATTGACTCATAAAACAAAGGAAACAGCATCTACTACAGGAACTACAGGAACGAAAATTAACAGGTAAGAACTAATTTTTGTGGTTTGCTCTGGTTCTTCTTATAGGTGTGACAGCAAGAAATGTTTTACGTCACTCTTGAGTTACGTGGGTAATGTTTGGATATATCCAGATTTGCTGACCCTAAAAAGTAGATAGTTGGTAATGAAAAACCATTCTAAGTATAAGATCTATATCTTGGGGGGGGGGAGGAAACAAAAGAAATAAGTCCCGTGTCTAGAAATAGGAGCATCTGTCGATTGTTTCCAGGTCTCTCATAGCCTACCTGAGCTCATATACTCCTTGGTTTCTTTTATCTTCCTGCTCTATGTATGTGCTTTGGATGGCTACTTTACCTGTTTGAAGGGAACTATTCTGAGACAGTAATACTTTAAAATGATCCCAAAGGTGCTCCCATTTCTAGGAGAGACCCGAGTTTGCTTTTGAACTAGAATCTTTCTTGCAGTAGCTCTATCTCCGTGGTGAAGCCCTGTAAAGATGAAAAAGCAGCACTAGTGAGTAGAGATGTGTGCAGTCTTAGTACTTGAATACCAGGAAGTGTTGTAGAGCAGGATTGAGGTGCATGGATAGAACTGTGTGTGTGGGATAAGCTTGCATGGCCTGTGCATGCACTGTATTAAAACCCTGAGCACATCTATGCGCCAGTCAAAACTGTAGCAGTTTCCTTGGAGGTAAATTGTTGACATATCTGTGATGCCTTTAAGGAGTGTGGGTTAAGATTTCTGAGGAAAGCCATGGAGTGTTATCCGTAATTGTGCAAATGACTGCATGGCTACAATATCCCCTGCCATGCTACCAGGGTGTGCTAAAAAGGGGGGCCTTGGACAGGGGCTCATAGTAACAGGGAGTCAGATCAGATTTAAAACTTGAACCAAAAAGGAGGCCAAACCTTTTTTTTTTTTTTTTTCCCCTGAACTGGAAAAGACCTGCATAAACCATTTGTGTTATTGGTTCAGAATATGGGATTGTTTTACAAAAAAAAGATACAGTACATTGACTGGCTCCAGAACCAGAATAAATCAAAATGAGCCCCCAAAACCAATATCTGGGAGGAGTTTCATAATTGGGTTTGACAGTAAAATTAAAGAAGCATTTCATATTTATAAAGTGCTTAACATTTATTTTTTGTTTCATGTATGCTTCATAGTTTTTATGGCTGGCATTATTTGTAACATATATAGACCTGCTAGCTTGTTCCACCCTACTTTGTAAATAATCATTATAATATGCCTTATATTTACATTTTCTTATGTAAACGGGAACTGATCTTATTTTTTCATATAATGCTGAACCAGTTTCTGAACCTTTTTATTGCCTGAGCCTGAACAATTTCAGTCGCAGGTGAACCAAGCTAAAAAAAAAATGCAGTGACTTGATTCCCTGCCTCATAGTATCAGCCAGGACTTCTCTCTTTGGATAACCAAGGATGGAAAGGGATTCTCATTATCTGGTGTCAGTATCAGAGGCCTTCATAATGAGATGGAAGGCTTTGTGATCCTACAAAAATTCTAAAGTTTATCAAAAGGTGTAGCGACCAAATTATCAGTCGGGCATACTTTTTATAGAAACCATTTATTAGAAAAACCTTTTTATATGCATAAAAACTAAAACAATATTTTCCCAGTCTACTCAAAACATACCTTAGTATTTCATTAAAAATAATCTCTGCCTCTCACCACAGTCAACTTGTCAGAAAAACATAAACAGTTTGTTCCAACAGTCCTGCCTCATTTTCAAACAACCAACCCAAGGATCTTATGATTACACAAGCAATCAAAAAGTATCCCATCAACCACATACAGAAAATAAAAAAAATGTAGCTGCCACAGGGTTCAAACCTTTGAATAACCAAGAGGCAACATGCCAAGTGCTATGAAGAAGCTATTGAGCTACAGCTAACACACATATCAGACAACCCCACAGCCACTGTATTAAACCTCAGCTTATCTCAAGCATTACTAACCAGATCTTTTTACAATACTAAACCAAACAAAATTGAACAAATATTAATTCCATATTCTTTTCAACAGAATTTTAATTTTTTTTTTTTTTAAATATATGATGGCATAGGATATGACCCCCCCACTCGAAGGGTTTGAATGATATGGATGCTAATTGTTTCTATCAAAAAATGTATTCTTTAATGTTGGGATACCTTTTGATTGATTGAGTGATCATGTGATCCTTGAGTTGGTTGTTTTGAAAATGAGGTTGGACCGTTAGTCAAAATTGTTGGTGGTGAGAGGTAGAGATTATTCAGAATCCAACACCTAAGGTATGTGCTCAGTAGATTGGGAAAATATTGGTTGGATTTTATGGATATGAGGAATGGTTTTTTTTTCTTTTTCTAATAAATGGTTTCTGTAAAAAAAAAAAAAAAAAAAAGCTTTGTATTTCTGTAGGGCCATAAAGCCTCCCATGTCATTAATGCAGGCCTCCGATGACAAGTGAGGCTGAATTAACCATAAGTGGGTGACGTAATTCAGTGGTGCCGAACAGATTCTCTCATAGCTTATAGACCTTTTGCTCTACTAGGCATGTGTGGGCATTCCCTCGTAAGCTCATCAGTCTTTTTTCATCCAAGTTAAGCACAGATGTGTACCACTATCTCAAATTTTTTTTTTCTATTTCATTATTTCTTGAATTTTTTTTCTCTTAAGAACTGTTGCCTCGCTGAGCAGCAGCTCCTGAACAGCACTTTTAGGTGCTGCTTAAAAGGGGAAATAAAAATGTTGGGTCCGAAGAAGTCTGCCCTCAGCGGCTTCAAGGATTGCATGTGTAATAAGAAGATGTCTATCACCGATGGCCATGACATTTGTTACTGGCGTCTCAGGCCTAAATATAACATTCCTAACTGCTATCACTGTGGCTGGATGTCACTGTGGACTCAGAAATCTAGAGCTTGGAGGATGGAGGAGCCGTGTAAGTCTTTAAAAAAAAAAATAAAAAGCCTAATAATTCATAACATTGTTTGCTTTTTGACCGCTGCTGCACACTGGAGGAGAGCCTTTTCCGGCTCCCCTGATGCTGAATTGAACAGGAGCTCCTTGGACACGCCTTTCCATTCTTTGGCGGAAGCTATAGGCACCTCCATCTTGTCGGGGATTAAGCAAGATGTGAAAATGCCATTGTCAGGCGTTTGCAAGTCCCTCGCGGGCTCCTCAGGACTCGGGCCAGCCTAAGAAAAAAAGCATGACTTTGGACTCGGTGGCATCATAGTCAGCGATGAAAGAGTATGGAGCCCTGCACAGTTGACGCACAAATTGCCGATGCATTGAGCCTCAATACCAATGATGATCCCTCCCTAGATACCATCATCTCATTAGGAAGAACCCTTGGCACCTAGACCATTCTTCACGGTGGGATCTGGGTTGCTTTATCAGTAAATGCTCTACTGCAGTTTTTAGCCTGGGACTCCCTACATGTAATGGCCAATGCAGCCTTGCTTGCAAACAGAGAAAGCAAGTATATTTCCCTTAAACAGTGCTCTCCGTAGACAGGATGAATTTCTTCCAGGGTAGCATTTTCTGAAATGCTCCCAGGACCCCAGAGGCAGGCAGAGCTCCAAAATCTCAATGCATGGATGATATGAGGGTGCAAGGAAAAGGGCTTTAGTTTTGTTAGGAACTGGGCAGCATTTTGGGGAAGGGGGAGCCTATTCTGAAAGGATGGGCTCCACTTTAACTAGGGTGGAACCAGGATGCTGACCCTAACCTTAAAAATGAGATAGAACAGCTTTAAACTAGAACAAGGGGGAAAGCAGACAGTCGCTCGGCAGAATATGATTCAGAGGGAGATATCCTCAGAGTGAAGTAAAATAACAGCGGGAGTTAGAGTATCCCATTAGCGAAGTACCAATAAAAGCAAAAGTAGCCCATGTGCTTATAAGTAAAGAACAGATTGAGTTAAAAGATTTCAAATTATCCCTGTATACTGTAGGAAAGTTGAATATACAAATAAAAAAATTATCTTGAAATGTCTGCGTGCTAGTGTCAGAAGTCTAAAAAGTAAGATGGGAGAGTTGGAATGTATAGTACTGAATGAAAAGGTAGACATAATTGCCATCTGAGACCAAGTGGAAGGAGGATAACCAGTGGGACAGTGCTATAATAAGGTACAAATTATATTGCAATGATAGGGTGGATCAACTTGGTAGGCATGTGGCACTTTATGTTAGGGATGGCATATAGTCCAACAGGTTAAAGATCCTGCAGGAGACTAAATGCACAGTAAAATCATTATGGGTGGAAATTCCATGTGTAAGGGGGAAAAGTATAACAGTGAGGGTGTATTACCATCCATCTGCCAAAACGAACAGATGGACAATGAGATACTGTCAGAAATTAGGAAAGCTAATACATTTTGCAGCACAGTATTAATGGGAGATTGCAATTACCCTAATATTGACTACATAGTTGTCACATCAGTAAATGCTATGAAGGTAAAGTTTCTAGATGAATTAAGTGATTGCTTCATGGAGCAACTGGTTCGGGAAACAATGAGAAGGAGATCCAGTTTTTAGTGGAATGCAGGATTTGGTGCAAGAGGTAATGATAGTGGGGCCGCTCAGCAACAGTGATCATAATGTGATCAAATTCGACTTAAATGATTGCAGGGAAGATATTAAGTAAATCTACTGTTCTGGCATTTAACAAGAGACTGTGATAAAATGAGGAAAATTAGAAAACAAAAACCTGAAAGGTGCAGCTACAAAGGTTGAGTTTACACTAGGGATGGACATTGTTTGAAAATACCATTTTGAAAGCCCAGCCCAGATGTATTCCATACTTAAAAAAAAAAAAAAAGTGCAAGAAAAGCCAAATGACTGTCAGTATGGCTAAAAGGTGAGGTGAAAGAGAGAGGCTATTATAGCCCAAAAAAAACTTCTTTCAAAAACTGGAAAAAAGTATTAATTTGAAGAAAACAGGAAAAGCATAAGTATCAGCAAGTCAAAGGTAAACATTGTTATGGCAAACCTAAAGAGAATTTGAAAGTAAGCTGGCCATAGATGCAAACCTTCATATCTGAAGTAGGAAGCCTGGCAGTTGAAATTTAATGGGAACAAGTGCAAAGTGATACAAATAGGGAAAAGAAAGCCTCACTGTAGTTACACAGTATTATGTTCCCTATTAGGAATTATCACCCAGGAAATGGATCTGGGCATCATAGTAGACAATACTTTGACATCCATGGCTCAGTGTGCAGCAGCGGTCAAAAAGCAAACAATGTTATGAATTATTAGGAAAGGAATGAAGACTAAAAAAGAGAATGTCATCATACCTCTGATTTATCCCATGGTGAGACCGCACCTTGAGTACTAAGTACAATTCTAGTCGTAGCATCTCAAAAATATAGTTGAACTGGAAAAGAGCAACCAAAATAAAGGGGATGGAATGTCTCCCTTATGAAGAAAAGCCAAAGAGATTGGGGCTGTTCAGCTTGGAGATATGATAGAACTATATAAAATCATGAGGGAATAGAACAGGTAAATGTGAATCAGTTATTTAATCTTTCAAAAAATACAAAGACATTCCCTAAAGTTATGAGAGAGCACTTTTAAAACAAATCGGAGGAAATTCTTTTTCACTCAAAGCACATAAGAAGTGCCCTGCTGGGTCAGACCAAGGTCTGTCAAGGCCACCATCTTGTCTCTGACAGTGGCTGGTCTGGGTCGCAAAGATCCCCAATAATTGATCTAATTCTTGTTTCTCATTTTCAGGGATAAGCACTGGCTTTCCCAAGTCTACTTGGCTAATAACTGTTTATGATATTTTCCTTCAAGAACTTGTCCAATCCTTTTTTTGACACTGTTAGTCGCCTTGACTATGCCCCCTGGCAACAGATTCAATAGCTTGATTGTGCTCTGAATGAAAAGAATATTTCCTACAATTGGTTTTAAATCTGCTGGTTTCCTAGTTTCATGGAGTGCACCTTAGTCCTAGTGTTTGCTGGAGGATGTCATAAATGCAGTTAGCATAGCAGGGTTTAAAAAAGGTTTGAACAAGTTCCTGGAGAAGTCCATAAACCATTATTAACCAAAGAGGTGTAGGGAATAGCTACTACTTATCCCTGGACATTAGAAGCATGGGATTTATTTACTGTTTGGGATCTTGTCAGGTACTTGTGACCTAGATTGACCACTGATAGAGACAGGATACTGGGTCGATGGACTCTCACTCTGCCCCAGTATGGCAGTTCTTATGTTCTTAATACCCGCTCACCTAACCTGTAGTCTACTACTTAGCTAAAGATAGCACTAAAATTGATTTAAGGGGCTCACGAGGCAATGCCCATGTAGGAACACACTCACATGCTCAGCAAATACTGTATGAGCTAAGAGAGATGGGTCTGTTCGGTGCTGTCAGATGATGTCACCCACATGTCATGTCTAATTCATTCTGCTGTTTACAGAGAACAATGTTTACAGTAAGCAAACTTGCTTTTTTGTAAAAATTATGCTTATTTGATAGTTTGGTAATTATTCCTTTTGTTGATCTGTAGTATTAGCGGCCTCATCAGTCGCTTGTCAGGTACTTTTAAGATAGAGTATAGTAGATATAAGAAGTGGTCACCCATGAAATAAGAGCAAGCACATTTAAATTCCTTCAGTTAATGCAGTCATATTTAGCTGAATTGATGCCTGAAGAAGTAAATGATCTTGTTGGGTGTTCAGGTTTGGTGAGGTTTTGATCAGCAGGCATTGATGCAGGGATTTGCTTCTGTTATTTGGAGTCAGTTGAAAATCTGCTATTTTGGGAACATTTTTGGCAAATATCTTGTAAGGATCTTTTTTGTTTTCCTCTGGATCAATACTTGTTGACCAAACCTGGGTAGTTTTGAAGTGGGCTAAACTGGAGGGGGTAGTGGTGTTTTTGAGCACAGATTGTGAATTACATGCAAGAGGACTTGCAGGCTGATGTTGACAAGATTGTGCTTTTCTCAGATTCCACAGCTAAAGGCTACAGCCCTTGGACTCTCCCGCTCTTCAACAGGAATGAGGATCAATGTGGTCAATAACCATACGCAAAATCAGGTACTGGTCTGGGTGGGTGGGAGGGCTGAATGATGGCTCTCCTCCTGGTTGTATGAACCCTGTTCTGGTAGTCATTTTTGCTCTTTGAGGCATAGCTGTCTTAAATCTTGGGAATTGTGACAGATAGGATGACACATGTATTTGTATAAAACTATGGACCTGAGCAGTTTTTAATGGACTGCCTTTCCAAGAGAGAAATTCTGCCGAAGGTGCTTTTCCTTCCTTCCATGATATAAAAATGATGCTATCGTAAGGCCCTGGATACCAGAGAGACCATTACCTCTGCAGGGCAAAAAGAAAGAGAGCATATATTGCAAAGGGAAGAAGAAAGCAAACAAGCATGCAAGCGAGGATGAATGAGATGGGGAGGGAGAGCCAGGGAAAGAGGTATGCGTGCTTGCGAAATAAGAGACCATGAGTGAATGTGCACTGGGTACCCCCCTGAGTAGGTACAGAGTGAGCTACAAATGAATATGTAGAAATGTGCAGGTGGTTCTTTGTAGCCCTGTCTATGCACTTTACTTTGGAAAGAATCTTGTAGTCTGCAGCCAACGTAAACAGTTGATAAACTGACTTTTGAAGTGGGTTAAGCTGACTGAAAATGACACTGTGCTGTTTGCAGGGGCTGATACCCTTAGAGTTTTTAAGTTCTTCCGGACCTCGTTCTGAGGGGTCTCTGCCCATTTGCAGCTGCTGAAGTACTTGTGAGGGTGAAGAGAATGCCGAGCATGTGCAAAGTCACACACTACACACACTTTGCAGACTTGTATCCCAGCCAGGGAGAAACCCACATGGAAGGTGGTGGCAGTGGGTGGAACCGGATGGCAGCTGTGTGACATCCAAGCAGCTCTGGCAGGGAATGGGATTTGGCCGAAGAACTTTAGCAGAAATGTAGTTAGTACAACTTCTTGTCACGGGGTGATCTAGTCACTCTCCAAGTCTCGGCGGAAAGGTTGGCAGCTTGGGTTACTTGTCAAAGGGCCAGCAGAAGACTGAACCCAAGTGGATATGCAGTAGGCTGAGCTTTTGAGAGCACACAGAGTCCCTTCTTTAGACAGCCTCGCACCTTGTCATCTTTGGCCGATGGCGGTGTTAGTCTGGTAAAAGTGTGGCAGCCTGCAGAGGATCCAGCACGTCCTGCAGGAAAGGTCAGCACCGCATGCTTAATGACAGGGTAGAGCTATTGTTAACATAAAAGAGGAAAAAAAGAAAAGAAACTTGCTAAAGCAAGAGCCTTGCAGCCACAAAATCAAAGGGAGAAAACAATGGAGCTAAAACTATTCTGATTTGTATGATTTATTTTTATTTATTTATTTATTTATAGGTTCTTTTATACCGAGGTACGTAAGGGAATACATCACCTCGGTTTACAGTGAAACAATAATTTAGCAACCAGCTTTACATATAACAGTTTAAAACAGTAAACATAATTAACCGAAAAGACTTTACAGAATATGCTGACTTCATTAACTATGAAACTATTGAATATTAATAATTAAGTATTACATGGGAACAAATTAACTGTCAAAATCAAAACTAACGTCTTCTTAAGGTAAAAATACAGGATTAAAAGACAGGGGGGGGTAAAGATTAGGTGTATGATGAAGATTCATAGTGTGAATGCTTGTTCAAACAACCACGTTTTATGCATGAGAGCTGTTTCCAAGGTGTGCAACTGCCTAGACTGTTCTCATGAAATGCTGTTTTTCTTCTTGTATTATTTAATGAATTAATTTATTTATTTGTCGGATAATCTGTAAATAAGTACAATCTTAACGGTGTAGAATAACATAAATTCTAAAATAAAAACATTAAAAAATTAAAAATAGGATAAAATAAAATACATCAAATCAGAAATCTAAAATAATATTAAAACAAAAAGGGAAATTTACAAATGTACTTTGCCCATTTGTGGAGCATTAGCTCTATCCTTAATTGCCATTGTAATCTCAGTTATCATACACTCTTTTGAATAGTCAGGTTTTGACTTTATGCAAGTAAAACTTTCATGAGAATTTTGTCCACTTTTGCATACAGAGTTGAAAGTGCTTTTTACATTTTGGCCTGTTTTGGAGCACCTCCATGTTTTCTTTCTAACAGTTACCGCATTTACATCTGGTTATGTAACAAGGTTTGAATGACTTGCCCACAAGCAGGGGTTTTACTGGATTGTGGTCAGTAAAATCAAAAATGTATTTGAAATGCTTCCAAGCCTCATTTTCTTTGTTTCACTTACTGCCACTCCCCCTCTTCCCCCCCCCCCCCCCAAAAAAAAAAATAAAGTCTTGGCATCTAGGCTAAGGGCACGACTTCTGTTGTTTTTAAACCCTTTCATTGTTTAATTACTTGTATTGAGTTTTCAGGATAAAGAAAGTTTAGTGACTGCTAGCATATTAACATTTTAGGGGCCAATATTCAGATGGTTTGTCTGGCTAAGTTCAGGACTTAGCAGGACAAGCCACGAGTTTTAAGCTTCCTGCCTCTCTGACCGCCTGCGACTTATCCAGCTAACTCTTTTTGCTGGAAAAGTTGGAGGTGCTCTGGAGAGGAGTTAACGGGATAACTTGTCTGGCTATCTCTGGTCGTGCTGGAGAGCAGTCCAAACGTTAGCGGGCTACATTATCTGGTTAGCTAGGACTTTACCCATCTGTTTTCAGGGGAGCCCCTAATCGGCAACGTCCCATTGAATATCCATAACCGTTTATTTATTGTTGGCTTACTGCACTGCTGAATGTTGACCTCCTGGTTTCTGTCCAGTAGTATGCACAGAATGCACAACGTTTTGCTTTCTGAAGAGGCACCTACCGAGTCAGTTATTGTGACATCACATCAGTATATCTTCACTCAGCAAACTGTTCGGTCGCTAGCTTTCATCATCCAGCACGCGGTGCCATCTTGTAGTTGCACTCTGTAACATGGCAGGGGCACAGGAAAGCGAGGTGTATTTATACCCTCGCTCACGCCATGAGACGGCATTAGAGGTATTGTAACTAACAGTTGTTGGCGCTACCTCATGCGGTTCCATGATGCTCTTATTAGCTGCACCTCCAGGGGTACTGGGACCTTGCTGTCTGTGGCAGAACCAGAGAGAGAGAGTCGAATGGGGAAGCTGAGATATGTGTTGGAGGATATCCACTGTCCAGTTAGAGCTTTATGTTCCACCTGCTGCATCTGTTTCCTCTGATAGGGAATTGACTGTTGAAGGATGAAATGTAATATGATTAAGATTTGATAAGCCTGTGCGGTCTTCACACTTCTGGGAAGCACTGCTGAATCTTGCTTGCTTTTAAGCATGGTATGTCTTGGCAGGTGGACGAGGAGGAGGAGGAGGAGGAGGAAGAAGAAGAAGAGGAGGAAGATGAAGAAACTCTAAATCCCATGCCTACCAAAGCACTGAAAATCACAGCCACAAACAGCTTTCTGCAGAATCGAGTAAGAAACAATAAACTGGGACTCTGGAGTTACACAGAACAAAACCAGTTGCAAGACTGCCTTTTTAGCTCAACAGATTTAGAGCTGCTTAGATTTACCCCAGAAAGATCATGAGGTGCATTTGAAAGATGGTTGGCGAATGAGGTCTTTATGGATTCAGTACCAACTTTCCCATGTGTGTGCATGTGAGATGTGAATTTGATCCTGCATTAAAGACTTCATCTAGTAAAGCTATTTTTTTATCTTAAGCACAGAATAGAGGCCCTAAATGTGAACATGGCAGGAAAATGATCCACAGCTATTCCTGGAGTTGGTGACTAATGTGAATAAAAAGAAAAAGTGATAGTCTGCAGCTAAAATAAAATACGAGGGTTTTTTCCTTTCTTGTTGAGAGAAGTTTTCTTTCTGATGCAAATTAAATGCTTAGTATCAGATATATTAGTGTCTGGCAAAAGTTAAAAACAACCTGAGGGTCATGACATTTGCAGTTTTTATAAAGCACATCTTTTGCCCAAGGATTTAATTTTTTGCAACTTCAAAAAGGGAAGAATTCACTGAAGTAATGTGTTTGGAACTTTGCCCGTATTTTAAAATTTTGTCCTTAAAACTTAGAAACATTTTTTTCAATTATCTTTTTCAATCAAATATGATTAAAATAACTTCTCTCCCTTGCACCCCCCCAAAAAAAAAATAATTAAAAACAAACCCTGGCTCTGGCCATAAAATTTGTATTATGACTCATAAGAGTAAAAACTAATAGCAAAAGAAAAGGAGACCTTAGGAATAAGATAAAGGAACAGAGCTAGGAAATATGTTTGGATGTCTGTGCCTGCGCTTTATGAATGTTTTGTGTGTTTCTTTCTTTTAAATTTGAACTATTCAGCCAGGAATGAGTGGCTCGAGGTTCTCTATGGCAAAGACTGTGCCTCTTACCAAAGTGGTACAGAACGATACCTACATGGCTCCTGCACCTCCACCTGCGGCCCTCCGTCCTCCTTCCCCTATTCAGACGAAGGCACTGACCAACATGTCCCGCACCCTGGTCACAAAAGAGGAGCCCCCTGTGCCACATCCTGTTCCGGCAGAGGTGAGTAGTAGAGAGGAGGCTGTTGGGTTGAGAACCTTTTGAATTAAAAACAAAAAAAAAATGGAGAGGTGCCTGTTGCTGAAAGGTCACAGAAAATCCCTCATTGTCTTGTATGCATAGGCAGAGAGTCGGGGAAATCCATGTGCATCAACTGGCAAATTGACGGCTTAAAATGTGAAAATCCCACGCCTTGTAGTCTGCAGTTAGCTAAAAGGAGGCTCTCCACTTCTGATTAGAGGCGGTTTATTGTTTTAGGCAGTTCCTCTGGAGTTGTAGACTCCAGCAGATTATGAACTAATTTATTGTAAAAAGAGGGCTCTTTACTGGGGATTGGAACATCTGTTTTCTGCCAGCAGCAGAGCAGTCTGTGACGTTGGCTGGGTCTCTCTTCCCCACTGTAAGGAGGGTTTTCCAACACTGATGCTGTACTACTTGTAACCCAAGAAGAACAAGGTTTCAAAAATCTATTTACTTAGAGCATGTGGTGAACAGAGTTAGTGGAGGCCAGGAGAACATGATGTCTTTGGCTCTAACTAGGGCCTGGAGGAGGAGACCATGGCAAGCAGTAGCAGAGCCACAGGTGCTGTATGAAGTGGATAGGACTTGAGCTACTGGGGCAAACCGTAGAGGAGAGTGTGAGGTCTGTATCTGAGAGATGGGAAGAAGGTAATAGAGAGCTGCCCTGGAAAGTGTGGAGGGAAATGAGAGAATTGAGAGGGCTGTAAGTGGATGAGGGAGAAACAGGGACAGGAGTAAAGTATCTGGCAAGCAAATATCTTGCCTGGCATGTAGGCCAAGGAGGAATTTTCAGATCCTTGACAATGAAGCTTCTTAGTAGCAATATAGCATTTTCTTAAAGGTAAGGTGTCGCACAAAATGCTTAGGTTTGAAACTGTGTTCACCTGTATGGTAAGAACATAAGAACATAAGAAAATGCCATACTGGGTCAGACCAAGGGTCCATCAAGCCCAGCATCCTGTTTCCAACAGTGGCCAATCCAGGCCATAAGAACCTGGCACTTTGAGCTCACTGGACAATCAGCTACTTTGAATTTTGAACATGGCCTTTCCCTTTAATTGTGCTCGTAGACAGGTGATCTTAGTTTAAAGCGTGTCTACTGCTAGAGTAGATAGTTGGGTTAAAGTACTTAGGAATATATATATATGGGCCTGCCCTATGGTTATGGGGCAGTAGACTCCAGTTTGAGTGTGTTGTCCAGTGAGGCTGTCTAGGTTGGGTATGCTGTGGAGACACTTGGGGCCAAGGATGGAGGGAAACTGCTTCTACTGTGGTATCTCCTGATAGCAGTAGGACAGCACTAAAGGTTAGTCTTAAAGGAGAACTCTCTCTCAAGCCTGGCAAAAGGTCCATTGTTGCCTGGTATGAGGGTGGAATTGTAATGAGCAGTTGCATGCCATTACATGTGTAAAGATTTTTATAAAAGTGCTTAAGACTTATGTATTTTTGTTGGCCTATAATACAAACTCCTAGGGCCTCAACTAGCAGCAGAGAGAACTGTAGTTCTCTCTGCTGCTAGTTGAGTTGTCACATTTTTGCTAGGGAGCAAACCTTCTCGCAGTTGATGACTTTTTTGCCTTTGTGTGCTCCATGTGCAAGTGATTGTGAGAGAGTTTTGTCATGATTTTCATCTGCATGCGGTCTTTCAGATGATCTGAGTGGCTTGCAATGCCTGCTGTTTCTCAGTGAATCACGACAATCACTAGACACGGCAGGTATGGCGACTTGAGATATTTTACTCGTGCGACAGGATGTCGAGGACCATCCTGTTTGTGCCTAGTATCTGCTGTCCACGAGACACACAAGGTTCATTTTTACTTATGTCAGGCTTTAAGTGACTCAGGAAAAATTAATTGAAAATAAATCCAGGGGAAGTACACAAGACAAATACACAGAGCAGTTGAAGAAAAAAACAAGTATTTTTTTATGGTGGTATTTCTTCAACATTACTTTGTACCATCTTTAGAGAGCTCTTAAATAAAATTAGTAATCCACCCCTTTGCCTGCCAGAATAACACTGTAGCCAAGTGAACAAATCTGGTTAAAAAGAACTGCATCGGTATCCATCATTCCAAGTTTTGGTTATGTATAAGCACTCAGGAGCCAGTTCTCATAAAACGTCAAATAACAGCAGTATTGTTTTTTTTGAATAGCCTGAGCATTAATATGATTTTATAGCTAGATAAAGCATCCTTCTGTGTCTTTGTCTCAAGAAATTGCTTACTAGGTGATTCTGTTGGACAGTGATCAATACGCAGGTTGAAGTCCCCCCAAAATGATCATTGGATCCATCAGGTTTAGCCACTTACTGGCCCATCTTTTTTTTTTTTTTTTTTGTCCTTTTTAACCAAGGTCATTGAAAATATTTAGCTAAAACATCTGACAGATTTCACCAATGTATTTTCTCTTTGACAAACATGTTTTGGTAAATCTCATCATTGAAAACTTGATGCTTTATTGTCAAGACACATTCAGACAGGGCTTTGATTGTGGCTGAAGGTACTGTATGTTCTGATCTTTCTTGACATCTTCACAGCCTTTGATACATTGGATCACCAGATTTTAATAAATCGGCTGAGAGAATATTATATTGCTGGGTTTATTTCTTACTTTTCAGATCTCCAGTAACAGATTTGAATTTGGTCTAAGGTTTCATCTTGATTTCCAGTTACTACTGGTGTTTCACAATGGCCAGCCTGTCTGCCACACTTTATATTATCTGTCAACCCCATTATGTAAGCTACTTGCTGGGTTAAGTGTAGGGTAAAGGCTGTATGCTAATGATATACATACAGTTCTTTTTTCCGGTAATGTCTTCTTGGGCTGATACCTTTGAAATGGTATCTATTTGTCAGCAAGCAATGGATTTCCCATAACAGTTTGATCCTAAATGTTAATAAAACTGAGGTAATGATCCTTCAGAGATTTTCCTTTAGATACTGTCTTTTTTTTTTTTAACTTTGAAGGACACCAGATTCCTGTTGGCACCACAGTTAAGTCTCAGGGTCATCTTGAATACCAGTTTAGCAATATATGCTTAAGTTAAGACGATTTTCAAAACATTTTTTTAAATTTTATTTATTTGCAAGACAGTACACCAGACGTGCTCAAACCCCCCCCCCCCCCCCCCCCCCCCAAAAAAAAAAAAAAACCCAAAACAGATATCAAAGTTTCCAACATAGTAGCCAGTGCCACTCAAGAGATACAGCATCATATCAAAGAGGTTGCTCCAAATCAATATCCAACAACATAGTATAAATATGAAGTGCATAATGCAAATACAAATGCCATGCATTTTTTAACTTGTGAAAGAAAATAAATTCATCTTACCTCATTCCTTTACTTCCATCTAGCAACCAGTCATTCCACCATTCATACCTCATTCTTCCCCACTCCTTCAGCAGCATCTCTTATTATCAGCTAGTAGTATAACCTAACTGGAGTAACGATTCCTTCTTCCTTTCAGGTAAAAGAACATAGAAAATGTACTTTCCACATTGCATTCTTAGAATCTAATATTTCCAGTTGCATAAGATCAGTCATTTTGTCTAGTGATGGAGGGGTATCCTCAATCCTTTTATGTCAGCAGCAGAGCCATATGGATAAAGAATTGAAACCCCTTCATTACTATAGCTAGGGGTGCACAGTCACCAAAAAGCAGATTCTGCCTACTAAATGGTACTTGTATTCAAACTATTTTTTCTATCACTGAAAGCACACTTTCCCAAAAAAAGAAAATTTTGACATGAAAGAAACATATGAGTTATATTGCCTCTTTCTAGTTTACATCTAGGGCATAGATCCGTATCAGCAAGTCTCATCCTAAACCGCTTGACAGCATGTATATAACGGTGATGAATAATTTTAAATTGTATTTCTTTTAGTTCAGCCTTCACAAGTAAGCTATGTGCCATCTCAAACCAATTTTGCACCTGTTCAGTAGAAATTATTTGACCTAATTCATTTTGCCAGTAACTCACAAGATCTTTTAACACATCAGGCAACATTTTATTTTTACACATTTTATATCATAAAGATATAGAGATTTTTTCCTTCACCTTCCAACTCCATTTTCTGCAATAGATGCCTTTACATCTTTACAATCTCTGGAGTGAGGTGCAGAGACTCTATATGATGTATGAGTGTATAATGCTGTAAATTGGCAAAGAATTGAATTTGAGAAACGTGGAACTCCCCTTTAATTTGGTCAAAACTTTTCAAGTAACTTGTAACTAAGATTTTGTATCCTCCAAGCTTCCCATTCCAAGAAAATACCCTTGTCCGTCCCCAGTAGAAACCCTGGATTCCCTACCAGTGGCAATTACAGTGAAACGCTAGGACCTAATCCTTATCATTTATGAAGTGATCTCCATGTGAAAAGGGCAGCTCTAGTAAAAATATGATTACGTTAATGCCTAGGGAATCCTGTAGCTGGCAAATAGATCAGTCCCACTGGAGAGATTGGATTAATCATGTTGTCCACAAGGTGCGACACACTAAAACAATCATCTTTGATCCATTCCTCTACAAATCTCATTTGACAGGCAATGTTATATAGCCTCATATCCGGTAAAGCTAGACCTCCCAGGTTCTTGCTCCTTGACAACTTTTTATACCCCACTCTGACACTCTTACCCCTCCAGAGAAACTGTGTCAATTGTGATTTTAGAAAAATATCTTTCTGGAGGATCCAGGCTGGGAGCATTTGCAATCTGTATAGGAGCTTTGGTAACAAAACCATTTTAAAGAGTGCACTACTCCCAAAAAGGGACAGTGGCAGCTCTTTCCAGAGCCGCATCTTCTCTCCAATATGACCTAATAAGTCTTTGAAATTTACCTTGTAAAGACAATTTAAGTCAGTTGGAATAATGATTCCCAAATACTTAATATACAGTGTTGCCTATTTGAAAGGAGAGGGTCTTCACCAATTCTGCACCAGAGTAGTGACAAGGACATGGCTTTGGATTTATCAGAATTTATTTTCAGCCCCGCAGCTGATTCAGATTGGGAGAATACAATTATAATCATGTCCAAATCATGCTGAGGCTTTCCCATAAAGAACAAAATGTTATCCGCAAACATACTTATTTTCAATTCCGGTTTTCCTACACTAATGCCCTGATAAATACTTCCTTACCTTAATTTTTATAGCCAAGGGTTCCAATGTTAGTATAAACAATAGCAGAGACAGGGCATCCCTGCCTTGTACCACCTTTTAAGCCAAATGTTTTGGAGATCCGACCATTGACTAGTATCCTAGCCCCTGGGGATGTATAATGAATTACTCAATTGCAGAAAGACCCCTGCAAACCTATTTTCTGGAGAATCCAAAACATGTAATCCCAAATGACTGTGTCAAAATCCTTTTTGGCATCTAAACTGAGAATCATACTTTTTTCGTCCCTCTTTAGTCTTCTACTTACGACCGCTAATACGTTTTGGATGTTACTAACCCCACGCCGCCCTTGCACAAAACCCACTTGGACACCACAGCTCTCAAATCATGCTACTAGTGTTGCTGCTAAAATGTTTAGGTCTGCAGGGCCAGATTTTAAGACATATGTTCAGGCATAGATTTGTGCGCGCAACCCAGCGCACACAAATCTACGCCCGATTTTATAACATGCGCGCGCAGCCGCGTGCATGTTATAAAATCCAGGGTCAGTGCGCACAAAGGGGTGCACACTTGTGCACCTTGTGCGTGCCGAGCCCTAAGGGAGCCCCGATGGCTTTCCCTGTTTCCTCCGGCCCGCCCCTCAGCCCTACCTAAATCCCCCCCCCCCCCCCCCCCCCCCCAATCTTTATTTTATAAGTTGCGTCTGCCTCCGGGCAGGCATAGGTTGCGCGCACCGGCCAACGGCCGGCCCGCGATCCCGGACACAGCAGCAAATGGCCACTGTGCCTGGAGGCTCCGCCCACGCCCTGCCCTCTTTTTCAAGTCGCTGGACATACGTGCATCCCGGGGCTTGTGCACGTTGCCGGGCCTATGCAAAATAGGCTCGGTGCACGCAGGAGCGGGTTTTCGCGGTTACATGCGTAACCCTTTTAAAAATCCGCCCCATATTGAGCAGCTCATCAATTTGTCTAATTCAACTTCCATTGATGCCAGCAGTGCATAGCCCATTGAGGCACTCAACATAGGATGCATCAAGGTGCTGAATGCATGAAACACCAGTGTGCACAACACATTTGATGCTCTGATGACACAAGCCTGCAGCCCCAAACATGATCCTTCGATGCACAGCACAAAAACTCAAGGCACTGCTCTGATGTGACTGATGCAATACCATCAGTCTGCACTGAACTCTTAGATGCATGTCTTTAAAGACCCATTGAAGCACGCCAAGGCATCCAGGGCTTACAAACAATCTATCCCATCAATGCATCCATTTCAGACTTTGATTTATCAAGCTGCTTTGCCAATACAGCTCTATACAGCCCATCCTGAATCAGCAGGAGAGGGGGTCAGGTTAGCCCTGCCACCTCCAATAACCAGGTCACTTACCCAGCCTAGTCTCAGGGACATTTCCTGGAAAGTGTAGACCCAATGACTTCTGTAGTACCACTCACATCTAACAGGCTGCCTTTCCTCATGCAGGAGCCTATCTTGGTTTTAGAAGAGAATATTCTGCCACCTATACTAAGCCAGAGGACCTATCAGTTGCTCTACCAAATCCACAAGGTGGAGTCCTGATATCACCTATAGGGGTGCATTCATCATCAGAACCTTTGCTCAGGGGTTCTTCATAGTCTGTTGCTGTGGATTTGAGCAGGTCATAGGTGTTAGACTAGGCAGCTCCTCCTCGAGTCAAATGGAAGCCCCTCCTAGTTCACTTTCTTTGGCATTGGAGTCCTGGATAAGTGACCCTATACCTTTAGGCTCGGATGACTATTCTACCTGCATACCATCCCATCCTCATCCAGATCCTCTGGACCACACCTCACAACCAGATGATCTGAAGTAATCTAAATTTGTGGAAAAAACAGGTACTGCACTAGGTATCCATGTCCGCAAAGATGAAGACCTCCGATTTGAGCTGCAGGAGCTTCTTCAAATACTGGACACTCCAACCAAACCAGCGGCCCCTCCAATTCATAGCATTCTCCCTGCTCTACAAATGAGATTGTGGAAAACTCCTATTTTGGTCACACCAGCCGCTAGGAAGTTAGACCTCAAATTCAGAGTCTAACAATCACCAGGCTTTAGTGTTGTCTAAGTGCCTCACCAGTCCATAGTAGTTAAATCTGCTGTGAAGAAAGTGAAAAAGACATGCATTCAATCAAATTCTCCTGGAAAAAGACCACAAACTTCTAGGTAACTTTGGCAAGAATATTTTTCAAAGTGCAGTACTCTCTGTTCGCATTACCATCCATCAATTCTACATGGTGCGGTACATAAATGACTGCATTCAAAAGTTGAAGCCTTTCCTACCTCCCATGGAGCAATCCAGTAACTATCTGCAACCACTCCTAGATGCAGAAGAGGGCATCCATCTTCTCCAATCAGTATAGGAATCCTTTTATTCCATTCCATGTACTTCATGTGCCTCTATTGGTACTTAGTCGTATGGTGTGGCTTCAAGCGAGTAGCATCTATGAGGACATCCATGAAAAAGTAGTGGTCTTCCCCTGTGTAGGCAACAATCTTTTCTGTGAGAAGTTCCGTGAGGCTGGTGTCCAGATTAAGGACCAGAATGCAGTGGTGCAGTCATTCTTGACTGCTCCACAGCATAAAATCACTTCTGTCCATACAAACGACCATATTTCCATAGCAGGCCTTACTGATCTTTTCACCAGTGCCATCTTCTGCCCCTTCTGGCCCTGCCATTGTATCAAATTCCATCCAGGCTCATTAAAGAAAACGACAAGAGAAACATACACAACAGGCCTTAGGGATTTTTATTTTAAACTATATATTTATTTTAAATAAACCTAAAGCACAGTTACTTTGCAGAGAAACATAAATGGGTCAAAGAAATGGATATAAGCAGAACATATAATTCAGTATACCACCCCATTTTATTTTTTATTTTTTTGGTGGGGGGGGAGAGAAAAAGGAAAAAACAAACAAAATAGAAGAAACTGTCATACGAGCAGCCTCCTACAAACTAAACAGATCAATACACTGAATTTATCTGGGAGTTGGAAATGAAGTTATTCTTCTAGAATCTAAAGGTTTTAAGTTGCTCTGATGAGAAGATAACATAACGTTCATTATTATATCTACAGTAATAATACATTTGCAAGGATATCTTGAGGTAAAGGAAGCTCCTAATACAATTTAAAAACAAGAAGACTTTTTCTCCTCTCCTGGGCAGTCCTAGCTAAATCCAGATACATTTTTATAGTCTGGTCTAAAAATTGACATTCAGATTCCTGAAATGCAAAAGCATAACAGTACTAAAATCATATTTAGAAACAAAAAAATAAAACCAAGCAGACTAGCATGCTTAATAATTTCAGGTCCAGAATCCAAAAAAGCATTCAAATTTAAGTGTATCTGAGGTAAGCGGGACACCCTGACTTTGAAAAACATTAGAACAAGAGGCCACAGGTAAAAAGCACACCCTATTAAGAGAAGAAATCGATTCAACAGTCATGTGCAGAACGTCCAAGAAGTATCTCTTTTTTAACTTTTTATTTATTGGATTTTACATAAGTACAAACAAAAAAAACATTGCTGTCAAGAAAATCTTTCTTATGAAAAGAATAAAAATAAAACAAGAAATACATAAACACTGAAATTATTTCATAAGAAAAACTAAAGTTCATAAATAGAGCTAGCCCATAAATTAACTAACTAATCAACTTCACCAAAATAATAGCTAGGACCTTAATTCTTAATTCTCTACCATACTAGATTTATCATCAATAAATCTTAACTGCTTTGAATCAGAAAACAAATTTGTTTCCTTGATGTAACACTACACCCTTGCAGGGAAATTTAAGAAAAGAGGATGCTCCCAAGCTCAACACTTGGAATTTTAACTGACGAAAAGTTTCCTCCGCATTTACATAGATTTAGAGAGATCAGGAAAACATTAACTTTCTCTCCTAAAAGGAGAGTGACCTATCCCTAAAGAGAATTTTCAGTACTAAATCCCTATCCAGTTCCAAAGCAAAATTAACTATTGGGGTTTCTCGAGTCACAATATCCACCTGAGAATTCTCTAACAAAGCAGATATATCTAACCTATCAACAGATGTCAAAAGCATCAATACCTCCTTGAACATTAGGAGTACAACACTGAGATGAAATATAATAAACTTTGTTCATAGTGACATATTGTGAGGCAATATCTTCAAGTTTTCAGATAAATACCTTTTAACCATTTCCTAAAATGGGCAGGCGCATGCAAGTTATAAAATCAGGGGTTGACGCACACAAGGGGGTGCACAATTGTGCACCTTGCGCGCACCGAGCCCGCGCTGAGCCGCACAGCCTTCTCCCATTCACTACCCCTCCACCCCACCTTCCCTTCCTTTCCCCTACCTCCCCCGCCCTTTCCCCCCACCTTTTCCATTTGTTTTTTTTGTTTTAAAACAGGGCTGAAGTAAGTTGCGTGCGACGGCCAAGCAACAAATATGGCCGCTGTGCCGGGAGCCTGGCCCCAGACTGCCCCCTCCCCACCCCTTTTTGCAAGCCCTGGGACTTACATGCGTCCCAGGGCTTTACGCACGTTGCCGGGCCTTTTTAAAATAGGCCCGGCACCCGTAACCTTTTTAAAATCCGGCCCATTATTTTTAAGGAAAACTCCTCAAAGAGAGGAAAATTCAGAGACTTGATTGGAAAGAGACTCTGAGGGAAGAGTGAGAAGTTAAAAAAAAAAAGAAGCACGAGACTCAATCTGTGCTGAAGCATCAGCCGAGAATTTACATAGTTGTACCATACAGCCCTCTAGAATCCCTTCCATACGTTGCAAGGGGAAAGCTAAATCCTCTAAGGAAATATTCTTCTTAAAATAATAGTTGGCTTCCTCCTGTAAATCAGGGAGGGGAACAGGAATTGGGTGGGGAGAAGGAAAAGATGACACACCCTTCTCACAACTTTTCAAATTAGCTGTATTAATGGATTGAGGGGAAGAAGGAAAACTCCCCTCGAACTGAAGTCCAAAAGACCTGTCTTCAGCCTCCACCGATTGAATCTCCACAGCTGCTCCTTCTTCTAATGTATCCAGAGCCGGTGACCAGGAATCTACAGAGGAGCCAGTAACAGGTTGCAAAGAAGGAATCCGATTTTTGGGGCTCAGAAGACAAACATTACTTGGGGGGGCGCTGTTCGCGGCGCATGCGAGTGAACGTGTGACTGATTCGCTCCGCGAACCCTCCCGCCAAAAGACCTTAAACTTTGCTTCTACTCGCTCAAAAATCCGGCGAAACACGTCCAATCGTAAGTGGAACCCCAGGGCAGGACACCGCGATGGCCAGCAAGCGCAAAATTACTGAATTGCGGCGCTTCTCTTACGAACCGCTGTCGGGGGATGCAGGGCAAGATGGCGCCGGGGCCGAGGACCGTGACCCGTGCGATCAGGGGGCGGATATCGAGCAGGCCGCGGAATCCCACCAGCCGAACCCACAGCATGACTCCTCGGAGGTCCTCACGCGCTCTGAGGCCCGAAACTGGTTCCTAGAAATCCGGGCCGACTTGAAGCAGCACAGGGATGCCCTCATGGCGTCCATAGCGGATTTAAAGGAGGACCTGGCTGCCCTGGGGAATCGGGTGGATGAGGTTGAAGTCAGGCTGGACAGCCAAGGGGACTCTATTAATTCCCTCATCTCCCAACAAACTACTTGCTCGTCGGATTTACTTTCCCTGCAAAGCAAGGTGGAGGACCTAGAGAACCGCAGCCGGCGCAATAATTTGCGCATCAGAGGGGTGCCAGAACTTCCAGAGTATGCTGGCGCAGCGGAGACGGCCGTACAAATTTGCACTTTTATTCTCCAACAAATACCGGAGGAAGCGGCGTCGACTGCTGCCAGTGCCGATGCTATCCGCTTTGAGCGGGCGCACAGAGCACTGGGGCCCAGAGCGGATCAGAGGCCGAGAGATATAGTGCTGTGCTTTACTAGCTTTCCTCTTAAGGAACGGATATATAATGCGGCCAGGACCCTGAAAGAAATCAAATGGCAAAATCATCAAATCTCCATATTTCAGGATCTATCCCCAGTCACCCTGAAGAAAAGATTCGATTTGCGGGAAGTTACAGCGCAGCTGCGTGAGGGGAACATTCGCTACCGCTGGACTTATCCCTTTGGCCTCTCTTTTCAAGTCCAGGGTGTGAGCTATAAAATTACTTCCCTGGAGGACGCGCCTGGAGTGTTTTCCAAGGCTCAGCTGCCAGTGCACTTTCAACATCCCCACCCGAAGCTGACGCACTCCCGGAGGGACGAGGCGCCCAGGTGGCAGAGGGCGGAAAAAGGAGGACGTCGCCTGAGGAGACAGACTGGGCCGCCTGGTGTCGGTGCTCCAGACAAGGGTTGACATTTCTTTTTATTTTCTTTTACCAAGATGCCCCAGTGATCACAGCCACTTCACTACGATGGAAGGGACTCTTCTGCGGTTCTTTTGGATTTTGCTACTGACTGGTCCATGGGACACATGAAGTGCTGCCACACTGTTATTGTTCTATTTAGGTCTTTTTTCTGTTTATCTCTTGCTTCTGGTTCATTAGGCGGGAGGGGGAAATGGGGGGGTGGGGTCATCTTCGCATGCACCGCAATAGACCTCCAATGGTGGAGTATCCCTTCGCGAGGGCATGGGATACTATTGGATTTCCTGGGGGACACACTGGTATTCATTGGTTATCAGGAATGGTTGGTGTGGCTACTCATGTGGGCGGTGACAGGCGTCGGACAGGAGATGGGCGCGCTCTCGCTGGGATGACCTCACGTATCTGGGGTATCTGGTCTGAGGTACTGGAGGCTGGTTTGGGAGGGGGGGGTGAACCCCCTACTTTCGGAGGTCCTTATGGCGACTAAAATAGTATCCCTTAATGTTAAGGGCCTTAACACGCCGCGTAAGCGACATTTATTACAGAGGGAACTTCTCCGGCAAGGGGCGGGAATAGTCTTTATACAAGAAACGCACATTCGGAAACATCATCAAAAATTATTGCACTTCCCGCAATATACAGAGGCGTTATGGGCAGCCAGCACGAAATCTGCTAAGTATGCGGGGGCAGGTATACTTTTTGCGTCCGCTTTTGCTCACGAGACACTGTTTTCTATCTGTGACCCCCAGGGGAGATTTGTGCTGGTTAAGATTCGTGTGGGTAAACAGGTTATTACACTGGTTAATGTCTATTTTCCTAATACTTCCAAGACCCACTTTCTCCAGGAGCTTCGTGCCTTATTGCGCAGTCATGTGGAGGGGGAACTTATAATAGGGGGTGATTTCAACTTTGTACAGGTCCCCATGCTCGACTCCAGTTCAGGGAAGGTTTCTGACCCTCAGACTCGACGCAGCTGGGGTGAGCTCTTGGAAGACTGGAACCTAGTGGATGTTTGGAGGGTCAGATATCCGTCGTCTCGAGCTTATACCTTTTACTCCCACGTTCATAGTACCTATACTCGCATAGATTGCTTTTTTATGTCCAAAACCCTTCAGAATTCGGTAACCCAAACTGATATTGATAACATTACTTGGTCGGATCATGCCCCAATTTGGTTGCTGTGTAATTTTAGGGATTTAGACAGGGGGTTCCGGCCCTGGCGTCTTAATGACTGCCTGCTCAAAGACGCTACCTTTACCGCTCAACTGGACTCTACGTTGAAAGACTATTTTCAGACCAACCAAACAGAGGGTATGTCCCCAGTGGTTGTGTGGGAATGCTCCAAAGCGGTGGTCAGGGGGGAGTGCATAGCCCGTGCAGCACACTGTAATCGGGAAAGGGAGGGTAATCGTGCAGCATGGCTACAGGAATTGGCCTCCGTGACACAAATTCATAGTCGAACTCAGTCAGAGGTCGCCTACCGGCGAATTTTAGCCCTCAAGGACAAATTGCGAGCTCTTGATGATACTGCTATCAGCCATCAATTGACGCTTCTTAAACATCAATTCTATGAGGGGGGGAACAAGGCGGGAAAGTTTTTGGCCCGGCAGTTAAAAGAGGTGCAATCTAGGACGACCATCCCCAAGATACAAAAAGCTCCAGGGGCTATGCTTACCGTGTCCGAGGAAATAAGGCGAGCCTTCACTGACTTTTATTCTACCCTGTACACACGGGATTCTACTATTAGTGAGGCGGCTATGGAGGGTTACCTCAACACGGTACAGTTACCGGTCCTTAGTGAGCAATGGCACCAACATTTAGAAAGGCCCTTGGCGGTGGAGGAGGTCTTAGCCGCCATCAAGCTCCTTAAACCTGGCAAGGCACCTGGCCTAGACGGATTCACGGGTGGGTACTACCGTCAATTTGCCTCTCAACTTGCTGAGCCCCTCACTAGGGCCTTTAACTCTCTTCTTGAGGGTAAGACTTTAACGGCCGACTCTAATACCGCTGGAATTACGGTGTTGGCAAAACCGGGGAGGGACCCCACTAAATGTAGTTCCTATCGCCCCATCTCCCTAATCAATATTGACTTGAAAATCTTGGCCAGAGTTTTAGCGGCCAGGCTTAATGGGGTCCTTCCTGAACTAATCCACAACGACCAAGTGGGTTTTGTTCCGGGCCGCCTGGCGGCGGACAATGTGCGGCGGATAGTTAATATAGTTGATTTAGTCCACCAACAGCAAATACCAGCAGTGCTTTTGGCGTTAGATGCAGAAAAAGCGTTTGACCTGGTTCACTGGGGGTTTTTATTTAAAGTATTGGGCAAGATGGGCTTTGGGGTTACTTTTTTGAACTGGATACGGAAGCTTTACGAGGCCCCTTTAGCCCGGGTCAAGGTTAATGGTGGTTATGGTCCTCCCTTTGCTATCCAGAGAGGAACGAGGCAGGGTTGTCCGTTATCGCCCCTCCTTTTTGCATTATTTCTAGAACCTTTTGCCATTAGGATACGGGCGGCGGAGAATATTACAGGGATCTGGGGAGGTACAGTTCAATCCACAATTTCACTTTTTGCAGATGATGTCATGCTGACCCTCTCTGACCCAGAGAAGTCTTTACAAGGCGTGATGGCTGAACTGCGAGGTTTTTCGGCGGTTTCTGGGATGCGCATTAACTATGATAAGTCAGAAATCCTTAACTTAACGCTCCCACCTGCTGCGGCAACAGCTCTTAAAACGCAATTGCCTTTCCTGTGGGCCCCCTCCTATTTGAAATATCTTGGGGTTAAGATTGGTCCTCATGTTAGCCAATTATTTAATCTCAATTATACTCCCTTGGTGGCTAATATTCGAGAAAATCTAAGACGCTGGGATCGTCAGATATTCTCATGGATGGGTCGGTTGGCCATTCTTAAAATGAACGTTCTACCACGGTTTCTGTACTTCTTCACTACTATCCCTATCAGCGTACCCTCTGCCCAGCTTAAGCAATGGCAGCAATTAGTCTGTGGCTTTATATGGAGGAAACGTCCACCACGGGTGGCGAGATCTATCTTGTATTTACCTAAGGATAGGGGGGGTCTGCATCTTCCTAATTTATTATGGTATTACAATGCGGCCCAGTTGCGCGCTTTGGTGGCCTCCCATGGAACTAAAGATATTCCTCAGTGGGTGAGGTTTGAGCAAGGGTTGCTAGGGTCCCTCCCTATTACGGCGTTGCCGTGGCAGCCTCCCAATACTTGGGGCAAGTTTGAGTATTTTCCCTTTGCTTTGCGTACTACCATGCAGATCTGGCACGGTTGGCAATCTAAGCTGGTCGGCCCTGAACAACTATCTCTACTCACCCACTTATTTACCAATACGGTCGTCCCTCTTTCCGAGTGCTCTGTGGGTCTGGGACAGTGGCGGCAGTCTGGGATTTTACGCTTGGGGCAGATGATGCACCAGGGACAGATTCTCTCCAGACACCAACTTGCTGACCTGCACCCTGGGAGAACCTTTGACTTTTTGGTTTATGCTAGAATCTCCTCCTTCATACGCACTAACCTGAGGAAGGGTTCCCTGAGGGCTAAGAACACCCTATTTGAGACTTTGTGCCAGCATGCCTCGGTTCTCAAGGGGATTATTTCCAAAATTTATACCATGTTTACTAATATCGCTCCGGTGGTCCACAAGTATAGGGCGCTATGGGACTTAGATTTCCCGGGTAGTTTGGACGATCGGGATTGGGATCATATTTATACTTTAGCTGGCAAATGTTCTATCTCAGCGAGTGTACAAGAGAACTGTTATAAAATGCTCTATCGTTGGCACTATACACCCATGGCCCTACATAGATTTTACTCTCATATGCCCGATGGATGTTGGAGAGAATGCGGGGCGCAGGGCACTTACCTTCACATTTGGTGGTCCTGCCCTCGTGCTCAGGCCTACTGGCAGGGGCTGTTCCAGTGGATCTCCCAGCTTTTAAATGTGCCCTGTGTGGCACAGCCCTGGCATGTGCTACTGGGGGTCCCTATGCCGGATCTACACACGACAACACAGAAACTGATTTTACAAATTTTTATTGCAGCTCGGACAGAGTTGGCTATCCACTGGAAGCAAATTCAGGCCCCCACACTTGCGGCGGTTCAACACCGTCTTTTCTTACTATGCCAAATGGGTAGGCTCACTGCAGTCCATCAGAATCGTATACCTTCCTTTCAAGCGGTTTGGGGCCCCTTTCAAAAATGGCTTGCGGACGCTCCTCTTCAATGAGGTCCCAAGGCGCAGTCTTGAAGTATTCATCGGCCTGCCGCTGGTGCCACTTGTAGTCTCATTTGCATATATGTACCACTGTTTTCTGTTAGCAGTAATACCAGTGTGGGGTGGGGAGGGGGGAGGGGGTTGGGGGGATATTTCTGGTTCTACTTCATGTACTGGTCTAATCTGTTTCATTTTTACATGCAGTTTATCATTGGGGAAGCTGTTTTGCCTTTTCATCTTTCCTGCATTGGATGGCTGCAGTACTGTATTGGCATGATTATTGTGCTCATGTTTGTTCCTCTTTCGGTTATCACAAATATCCCGTTGCAGCAGGTTCCGCTGCTAGTATGTAACTTGCATGTTGTTGTTTTTTGTGACCTGCAAATAAAAACAGATTCTATACAAAAAAAAAAGAAGACAAACATTACTTGGATGAGATGCCAAGATTTCTAAATTCGGCATCCCTCCAAGTGCAACACCATTGGTTTGACTGGCAGATGTAGAAACCCAAGAGTTTAGGGGTCCTGTAACAGTATCCAAAGTTACCGCAGGTGATGGCATATTCTGTCTCTTCCTCCTCTTGTCCATGCCAAACTAAACAAAGTGGCCAGATTAAGCAAGGAAACATTCACTGCACCAAGATGATCTCTAGGCTCCCTGCTGGACTCGCCAAGAGACACACAAAGGGCAAAAAACGTTGGCTTGCACATTAGGCTGTTCGCCAATGGCAGTGCGCCATAGGCCACCAAGTCTAAATAGACCCTGGTTGTGCTGAAGATTACGTCAGCAGGGAGATCTGGCACGCGAGGAGCAGCAGCAAGACATACCTGCAGGTCTCTTATCAAACCGGGGTCCAGCAAGTCTAAATAGGCCCTGTTTATGCTGAAGATGAAGTCAGCAGGAGCAGCAGGAAGGCACACCTTCAAGTCTATCTATGAAGTATGTATTTAAAGTCACCAAAGGACTTTAGGAAAGTTCAGTATATGCAAAGTAAGATTCCTAGAGTGATTTTCCAAACATTCAAGTCTCCGAAGAAAGGGGCACCTCATTCTTGAATCATAGTGGCTTGGACTCAGTGAATATCCTTAATCTCTTTTTTAACTGTCTGAAATTTATTACTGGGCTCCAATAACAAACCCTCATGTCTTATAACAAAAGACCCCAATTTTCTAGTAAGGGAATCCAAATTGATAGAAGAATCATTTAAAATCTGGCCAAACTCAGAGGTAGACTTTAAAGCCTGGCATGCACAAAAATTGGGAGATACGCGCACAAGTCGGGCGTGTGCCCACTGAATTTTAAAAGCCACCCGGATCGCATGCATTTCCCACTGCGCACATATCTCAAAAGTTTTCAAAAAGGGGCAGGACATATTCTGGGCGGGACATGGGTGTTTTGGGGGGGTGGCCAAGAGATGTGCATGTAAATACTTGCGTGCCTGGGTGCACGCCCAGATCCCCTGCTGTGTTAGTTTACTTCTGCTAGGGATAAGGGGTAAGCTTTACAAAATATCAAAAACTAGCCATACCTGAGGGGTTTTAGAGGTCTTGGGTAACTAGGAGGGGAGTGTAAGCTATTCAATCAACCAGGGGGGTTTGGAGGGCCTAACTGGGTGAAGTGGTGAAACTTGACAATGGCATGGACGTGCGCCCCTTTTAAAATTCCCCGATTTACACGGTAGAAGCAGGATTTACATGCATAGGCACGTACCCACTTAAAATTGGGTGCACATGTCGGGCTGTTGTATAATGTGCACAAGTTATAAAACGGTTGCATATCTGGATGTGCGCCAACGCACTCTCGCCAAAGTGCACCTGTGTGCCGGTTTGAAAGCTGCCGTTCCTGTTATTAGCTCCCATATAAACTCTAGCGCAATTGCCGCCAGTTTCACTGGTGGTTGCAAGGACTCGCCAAAGAGCTAGTTTGATCAGGCCCCAGAAGAAAAAAAGCTGCATCAGTCTTAAAGGCAACCTGTCCATCAGAAACTAGGCCAGCAGTTTGCTGAAGGGAATTTAAACTTAGCAACATTTAGTTCAACTGGTGGGGAGGACAAACACACAAATGCCGAAACCTCCACAACTTCCTCCTGCATGGAAGAACGTCATCCCGCTGGCTCACAGGAGGGTTTGTGTCTCGCATTCGATGGGAATCTTTGATCGCAGTGGCTAAGAGACCACATTCCCTGGTGATTATGGTGCTCCCATCAAAATCACAATGGGGAGTTCACCACCCATGACAGTAGGAGACCGGGTCAAGAAGGAAGAGATCAAAAGTTGCTCAATTAGGTGAGTAGGTTACAGGGAAAAACCCTTACCTTCCCTTTACGTTTGAATGGCATAGCAAGGAAGTTAACCACAAAGAGATCAGAGTCGGGGTAAAAGCACTTCACATCCATTTAATGGTGCCAGGTTACTCCACCCCAGGGCCTAGTTTTTGATCCTTCTGAACAATATGTTTCTGACTCTTCCAAAAGGAGGAAGAATCCAGGCTTTGATGGAGGAGTGACATGTGATCACCCAGGAGTCCTGGGTCTTTCAAATGTGCAGCCTAGGTACAAGTTGCACTTCTCCCAGTCTCCATCCCTCCCGCATTGTTTAGACATCTCATCTACCGCAGCTTTGACTGGAAGTCCAATTGCTTCTCCATCAACGAATGATAGAACCAGTTCCACTGACTTAACGTACCCTGGGATTCTCTTCCCAATACTTCCTTATCCCCAAGAAAACGGGGGAACTGCAGTCCATTCATGACATCTGAACAAAATTATACTCGGAGAGAAATTCAGCATGAACTCCCTCCTGATCCTACCATATATACAGAAGGACGAATGGTTGTGTACCTTGGATCTGAAGGATGCATACGTTCATATGCCCATCCACCCTTCGCATTGCCACTGCCTCTGCTTTCAGGTGGATTCTTCCCACTATCAGTACAAAGTGCTCCTGTTTGGCCTCTCATCAGCCATTTATTGCAACACAGCGGACCATTTTTTTTTGTTTTGTTTTATGAACCCTTGACTGTGAGTAGACTTTACTCCCCTTCCAGAGCTGGAGTTAAATTTCCTGCTTTAAAAAATGTGCCTTGGGCACCCAGCCTTTGGGTGCACTTCCCTGTATTGGGCAGTAACAGCTAATGTCTTCATTTACGTGCTCAGGCACTAACCAGTAGGTGCTTGTTAGCGCATTTTAAGCACGTTAATCGTCTTGCTGCATTGGCGGTTATTATGTACACACAAAGCGCACTCAACAGTGAATGAAACCTTGCGCTTGGCTAGGCTCACCTTATTGCATCAGCCTGTCTGTGAGGAAATCTTAGACTTTGTCTCTTCAGACATTAATTTGCCCCTTATAGGCTCTTTTCCTTCAATTTTAAGGAAAAGCAGTAGGCCCAGTGCAATAACAGTGATAAACTTATTCTACTTTAGAAATCCTTATTGGGATGTAGGCTTCAAAAATTTCAAGATATCTGGGGAAAAAAAATTTCAAGGTACTTGGGGAAATACTGTAAAGAACAGTTTCCTTGTAGTGTGCCTAAAGATTCCTTACGATGTTGTTTCCAGTGAAAGCAATCTATGACCAAACTACAATATAACATTGCTATTGCTTCGGTCTTGTACCTGATTCAAATTCATGTAGTTATGCCATTCCTCAAGAAGACAAATTTAAAAGGCTGTATATCTCAACATTTTAATTGTTATAAAATGCCAGATTATTTTTTTTCCCTGGTGCTAGATCTAAAGAGATCAAGGATTTCTTTTGGAAATGTTTGTTGAGGATGAATTTAAGTCAGACTAGGTCACTTTCTTTATGCCACATCTAAATAAGATGCATATAAGAAATTGCTATGCTGGGTCAGACCAAGGGTCCATCAAGCCCAGCATCCTGTTTCCAACAGAGGCCAATCCAGGCCACAAGAACTTGGCAATTACCCAAACACTAAGAAGATCCCATGCTACTGATGTAATTAATAGCAGTGGCTATTCCCTAAGTAAACTTGATAAATAGCCGTTAATGGACTGCTCCTCCAAGAACTTATCCAAACCTTTTTTTGAACCCAGCTACACAACTGCACTAACCACATCCTCTGACAACAAATTCCAGAGCTTTATTGTGCGTTGAGGTACACAGATGGGTGATATATTGGGAGACGAATTCTTTAACTCTCTCGCAGGATCTTTATCTTTATTAAAATGTATGAATTGCCTACAAATGAATTACTAGGTGATATTTACAAACAAACATATAATAATCAGATGTACAATCATTACATATTAAAACATAAACATACAATCATGTTGTAGCTAAGCACCAACCAACCCAAAAATATCAGCATTGACAATTTATGGGGCAGGCAGTTACAATCTGGACATTACTTGGATAAATGTTTCATAGTTCTGAGGCGAGTTAACTATACACTTGCCAAAACAAAAATGATTTCAATGAAGACTTAAATGTCTTTGAACAAAACATAAGCTGGAAATTTTCTGGTAGTTAATTCTAAAACTATGGGGCAGCCACAGAGAAAACCCTTTCTTTTGTTTCAGCTAAACGGATCAATTTTGGCGATAGGATGCCAAGCAGTCCCCTCTGTGCAGAATAGAAAGTGAGAGTTGGAAGATATATCCTTAAAAGCGCATTGGCCCTGGAAAAGAATCCAGTTGTAATACGTTATGCACCATAAGCACTATTTTATGTGCATAATTTATGGTGCTGAGTCTGGCATTTAGCTGCAAGTTTCCGCAAGAAGGTCTCGTCAAATTTCAACAAAAAAAGACTTTCTTTCATTTCTCAAATAAACTAATACATTCAGATTTCATTTCAATAAGACAGCATCTGCAATTTTTAGGTGATAACACAACATATGCCATGCAAAGTCAGACCATAGATCTGTTCAGCCGAGTATCATGTCCGTGATAGTGGACAATCCGGGTCACAAGTACTTGACAGATCCCAAATAGCAGATCCATTTCTTGTTGCCCATTGACAGGATTAAGCACTAGCTTTCCTATGTCTACCTAGCTAACAATGATTTATGGACTAGGTCTCATTATGTCCACGACACACACATGGTTTCATGGGCAAAATTTCATTTCAGAACTGGAAGCATACCATGTGATAAGGACAGACTTATACATTTTAGACATCCCTCAATGAGTTATTCATTTCTTGCGATAGGGGACAGAAAAGACCAATTTGGAGAAAGAGAATGTGTCTGCACGCTGTCATGGAAGTTGATAGCCACAGATACAAGTCAGAAGATTTGAAGAGCTATTTATACAGATTAATTTTCTTACTTAATATGGACTAAGAGAAATCTCCACTTGAATTTAGTGGAAACAAAAGGTTTTCTATGGATTGCTAAGGTTCGATCCCTTTCTGATCAACAGCCATGTTAAAATCAAATCAGGCGTCATAAGGCAACTGTCTCTTAAATCATCTAACAGGCTCAAAGACTACTCAAATAATAATAGCTTGCATTCTTTCATGAGTGGAGAGACATTTAATGGAAATGTGTTATTAACAGGGAAAATAAAACATCCATATGGACTGGTTAAGTCATGGTTGCCTGTTCCCTGGAGACCGGGAACTTCCAATTAATAATTTGGAGATGGGGAATTCCAACAGTAGACCTAATAGCCACTTTTCAGGCATATTAGATACATTAGACAAATACTTCAGCAGAGACTAAGAAACTCAAAAAATAGCAAGAGATGGCCAAACTGCAGCCTGTCACATTTGGGTCACATTTGATTAGCAGTAGCAACATCACTTTTGCAGGCCTGTGGGAGAATGTGGCATCTGTGGGCTGGCAGAAATGTCACTGTTGCAGGGTGAATCAGGATGTAAGTATCCCTATGCATGCTGCTCAAAGGTGGACTCCCCCCACTTACTCCTTCACCGGGGCTCCGAAGGGGACGACTCCTCCCCTCACCCATATGGCCCTTAGTGCAAAATGTTTGCTTATCTCACACCAGCTGGCGATTAATTCTTATTGTTTCATTCTGGTCAGGGAGACCATGATTTTTTATTTTTATTTTTTGTAATTTGTTCTTTATTAACAATGTCAAGACATAAAAAAGTAACACAGCTGCAACGTGAGCAGTAGAAATATAAGACATGTTCATCAAATGACTGTAAGTTAACAATGCCAAATAAAGATGTGTGATAAAACATCAGAGTTCTTGGTCATTGTTTTTCTTTAACCCCTCCCCCCCCCCCCTCAAAACTAGACTCTTAAGTACTAAAGCACTTCTCAGTTGTAACAGGAGAAGATTAACCTACTAATGTGTGACCCAATTCACTCGTGCTCCACCTTGGGTAGCTCATTCAAAGGCTGATCATTCTGCCAACTAATATATGGACCCCATGTTTTATGGAATCTGGGAAGAGCATGAATCTGAGCAGTCAACCGATACATATTCTATAAAGTACTAGAGATGTGTATCGTTTGTTTGTTTGTTTGTTTTTTCGTTTCGTGGTTCAGGTCCCCTGTGAGTAATTTCAATTTTTCCGTGGTTTGGGATTTTTTTTTTGTGGGTCCCTAACACGAACACGGAAGAATTTGCTTTGTTTCAGAGCGCTCCCGAACCATGACAAATTAGACAATTTTGTTTAAAACAAATGCACATCTCTATAAAGTAGCAAGTCTGTGTTGAATGTTTAATGTTTGAGGAACCAACAGTTACGCCACTAAGCAGCCAATTCATATTTTGCTGCTACAAATATAAATTGGATCAGGAGGCAAAACTGTTTGTCCACAGTGTCAAGATCTATAAAGAGCAATAATAATCGGGGGTTACAGTCAATCCCCCCCCCCTCCCAATGAAGAAGACCCTACAACACGATATCGATAAGATAACCCTTGTATCTTAATCTCACCCTCCTTAGCGTCCTCTGCTACCCTCTTAACCCTATGGCCACCTCCTCGTAGCTCATGACCCACCCTTCTCTCCTACCCTCTATATGCCCTCCTTTGTATTTTCCCTCACCCTCTTTCTCTCTCCCACCCTCTTTTTTTCCTCCGCTATGTTGTTCTCACCCCAACCCACCCTTTGAATCTCTGACTTACTCAGCTCCACACCGCTGTTTTTACACTTTCTAATGACAACGTTGTATAGTTTAAGGTTATTGTATTGCTAGTTTCATGACCCCTCCATCATAATTGTTCTCCTTAAGATATCTTTATGAATATAGTTATCTAATTAACCTTTTATACTCCCTGTTCTCATATACATATATATCCCTTGTATTTTATTTCATAGATCTATTTATTACACTTATATCTACTGTATATTTGTTTTCCACATTTTGCTACTGTTCGTTGTAAGGGGCTTTGCCCACAAGTTATTAGTTGTATGTAAACCGATACGATGTGCAAACGGCTATTGGTATATAAGAAACCCCAAATAAATAAATAAAATCCTGCATCCTGTAATCTCAAAGATGAGATCTGTTACCAGTGACTAATAAACAATCACTTTTGGGCATTCCCACCAGATAAGGTACAAGTGACCTTGTTCCTCACACTGACACCAACACCGGTCAGTCACTACCAGAAACATCCTAGCCAAATGGACCCAGGGTCAGGTACTAGCAATATAACAATTTATAATCGTTCTCTATCACACCTGAGGGAAGAGCCCATGATTTTTAATTGCTATCCCGAGATGTGGGGTACTGTAAGGCAGAAAGATACTTTAACATAACAGATAACTACAGTAGTGGTATGCTGCCAGAGAAAGAGACCAGAAGGCCCCAGATGGAGGAGCAGGGCTGCTTTAACAGATCAGGCACCCTGCTGAGAGCCCCCCCCTTCAATGTTTCCTGGCAGAACTGGTCTGGCTTAGCTCTGCCTGCCTGGAAGGACACTGTACCTGCTTATGTTATCTTCAGCCCCAGGGGAAGAAGATACTGTGCTGCCAGAGGTACTTCACTTCCAAAGCAGAGATCCAAACAGAAGCAAGTGACTGTGCATATTTTATTCTTGTGACAGTGTTTAAAGTTAAAGTCCTCATGTAATTTCCCTTTTGAAAATTGATGTAAAGACCACAGGTAAAATGTATATGTGGACTTTGTACAACTATTTTTTGATTTCTTTTATAATATAACTTTGTAAACCGTTTTGGTCAAACTTTGTTTGTGAAAGACGGTATAGAAATATTTTTAAATAAACAAACTACAGGTAATTTGAAAATTGTCCTCCATGTTTCCAGCTAGAAGTATTAGTGAAATCAAAGCTTCATCCCTCTAACTCCTTTTCTTCAATTTTCTTTTAAAAAGTGTCCTCGGAAACCTGATGGGCTCTCTGTTCATTTTAGCCTCTGCAAATGCCCCAAACTCCTATGATCACTCATTTTTTGTGGAAATTGTATCCCAACTTACGTAATTGGGAGATTACCCGATTATCCTGGGGGGACGACTTAAACTTCATGGTGGATCCAATTTTAGACAGCAACCCCCCAGGGGAGGCCACCAGATTAGTCTTAACAAAGGTCCCAATTTTTTATGTTGACACTTGAAACTCTTGGACCTTTGGCGTACCCTCCACCCTTGGGGAAAAAGAATTTACCCATATGTCAAAAGCACATCCTACATGTTCACAGATTGATTACTTACTGGTCTCAGAATCTATTTTTTCTAAATTTCGCATGGCCTCCATACAAAATTTAACAGTTTCTGATCACTGTCTGGTACAAGGAAAACTTATGGGAAAACACTGGAGCGCAGCCAGTGGAGATTGCCCGGCCATTTGGTACATGATCCGGACTTCCCCCATTCCTGCGCAAAAAATGGCAAGAGTTTGACGTTTAATTTGCAACATATGGACCATCCAACTCTTTTATGGGAAACAGCAAAAACTGTACTGAGAGGAGATATCATTAGTTACGTGAGTTATAAAAAAAAAAAAAAAAAAAGAAATTAGATGCAGATATAGTTGCCCTAGAAAATGTATGACAGTATTAAAACGCAAAATAAACCAAAAGGGTGAGGCTACTGATAAATCTCAATATAAACTAGCTCAGACTGCTTTAAATATCCTCTTACATAGAGCTTTCCCGACTCTTAAGACATCGTCAATTTAATTTTTTTTCACTATGGGAACAAGGTGGGCAAACTCCTAGCTACCCTTTTAAAAGCTCAGGAGTCCTCTAAATTCATTCCCAATTTGAAGACCCAACAGAGGTAGATTAGAACTGATTCCAAGGACATTGCCCACATTATTTTGGAATACTATCACCAATTATACTTAGAGGAACCAATCGAAGATAGGGCAATGGATAATTTTTTAGAAGGTCTCCTGCTACCAGAACTTATCCAGGAGATGAGAGAGACCCTCAATCGGGGGATCCAAGTAGAGGAAGTTATGAGTGCAATCCAATCCCTTACTGACAATAAAGCCCCGGGGCCAGATGGCCTAACCGCCACCTTTTATAAATCACTCGGGTCGGAAATTGTTCCACTTATGTCGTCACTCTTTGAACAGATCTCTGGGGAAGGGTTCATGCCACCTACCATGCGTGAAGCCACTATTGTGGTTTTACGTAAACCAGGGCGAGATTCCATACAACCTTCTTCATATAGACCGATTTCTTTGTTGAACTTAGATATTAAAATATATGCTAAAATCCTTGCCAATAGATTGAAACCCATCAATAC